>NC_136272.1:2832900-3212900 GCF_964187855.1 Myxine glutinosa | reverse complement strand
TCATAAGTAAAACAAAGTTACCGGTTATATAATATCATTAGACTTTAAATAAACGATGAAGTAAAGTACCGGTACCACAAATGAGGATAAAGGAACCCCACCGGTATTTGGTGGGCATGAGGCACCACGTGTCTTGTTGGAGCAAAATCTCATCTCCACCTGCCTAGGCCCGAGTTTGAGGGATCCATAATTCATGTTTTCAGCTAAGCAAGTGTGACGCCAACGTTGCTGGAATAAGCTATTCTCGGTCATCCATTGACCCCATGGTGTTGCCACCATTGCATCTGTGCAGGGCTGGTCATTGCAGGCCTTGCATTCCTGCATATGGATGCAAAACGGGTGGGAAAAGGTTCAGATTTAATCAGCAGTTAGAAAAATCATTTTGTACATGTTTGTATGTATATGTGTGTATATCTACCACATCAAGCACAATGTCAGTTTGTGTGTTTGTACTGATGTGATGTATGTCCCCTTCATAAGGACGATTTGAGATGGATTTGAGATGAGATGGACCAATCTTTTAACATGAATGTGTGTTCACTGCAGTCTACTTTTGAGGATAAAACAAAGAAAAAACAGTTTCCATAAAAGAGTAATTATGACTCTTCCGTTGGAATTGTAGACGGTGAACTGCAAACCGAGCCTCAAGGGCGGTGTACAGAATCGGTTTTAAAAATAACAAATACAAGGCGCATGGAGGTGAAATTCACTGCACGTGATGTGCAACGAGCACAGAGTAAAGTGAGTGTTCATTTACATCCGTATGATGTCCAGTAATTAAATGAAAAAAGATAGACGCACACCTGACACTAGGCCGAGGCTTGAGGCTTTGGCATTCTCACGAGGCTGTGCCATCAAATAAACTGTTCCAACCCGACATTTTTGAAGGGATTTTATACTCATGTGTTCATAAACATGTATGAATGTGTATATTGAAGGAACTGCGCTCCAACGCGAGTCGAAAGAATTGACGCGACCAAAGACGGAATTCGTCCGAGTTGCTTTATTGAAACAAAACAGCTCAGGTATTCTGACCAGCCCGTTTATCGGGCAGCAATAAATATACACATTTATGTCGGGAAGTTTGCCCGGCAAAAGCTATACCGGGCATGCCCGGGTGTCAAGGGCGAGCCTTGGAAAGGCGAGTCTGGACCTGCCCGGGCGTGTTTGGCTGCGGCCTGGCAAGTCGAGGCTGGGCGTGCCCGGGCGCTCTGGGCGAGCCCTGGAAAGGCGATAGCGGGCATGCCCGGACGCTCTGGGCGAGCCCTGGAAAGGCGATATCGGGCATGCCCGGACGCTCTGGGCGAGCCCTGGAAAGGCGATAGCGGGCATGCCCGGATGCTCTGGGCGAGCCCTGGAAAGGCGAGAGCGGGCATGCCCAGGAAAGACGAGACCGGGCGTGCCCGGGAGGTTCGGGCGTGCCCGGGAACAGTGAGTCCGGGCATGCCCGGGAGAGGCGCGTCTGGCCGTGTTCTGGCCGGTGCAAGGCGATTGTGTGCATCCAGCGGTAACCGCTACACACGCCCCTCCAGAATCGACCTGCACCGGCAGGGTCAATTTAAGGGGGGTCCGGATGACCCGGCCGAAGCGACCCCTGGAGGGTCGTGGGGAGGGGTCCGATGTGGTGGTGGGTGGTCGAGCGGGGGGAACTGTGTACGGGGGGGGGGCGTCCTCGCCGCGGAGGAAGGGCCAACCGTGGTGGTCGGTCGACGTCCATGTGCGCCGGTTTGAGGCGGTCCACAGAAATCCGGTTCGGCCGGCCGCCGAAGTCGACGATGAAAGACTTGTCGCCCCGTCGCAGGACCCGGAAGGGCCCGTCGTACGGCGGCCGGAGTGGCCCCCGGTGCGCGTCATGACGCACAAAGACGTACTCCGCTGTGCGAAGCGCCGGGGGGACGTAGGACTGGGGGCCACCGTGGCGGGACGTCGGCACGGGGGCCGGCACGTCCGAGCCTTGTGTCCGAACCTGGCGTGGTAATAACACCACGCACGGTCAGGTGGAGGCCCCGGCCGTCGTGTCGGAAGCGGGCGGTGCGGCGTGGCGGCCGCCAGTTGCACCGGCAGTTCGGCCTCCAACCGCGCAGGGCGCTCGGGCGTCGTGGGCGTCGCCTCGGACGGCGGCGGGCTCCAGGTAACCGCGCCGATGTGCTGGCCCGCCGAGGAGATCTTATCGGCTTCCCTGGCGAGGGCGCGGGAATCCGTGATCAACGTGCCAGCCAGGGCGAGGCGTACCGGGTGAGGCAGCTGGCGAAGGAACAGCTCGCGGAACAGAAAATCCGGAGAGTGCTCACCGAGCAACGAGAGCATATAGTCCATGCGCTCTGACGGGCGCGTGTCGCCGAGCTCGGGCAGAGCGAGCAGGCGCCGTGCGCGTGCTGCCGGTGAGAGGGCGAAAGCATCGAGGAGGAGTGTCTTCAGTGCGTCGTATTTGTCAGCAGCCGGCGGGTGCTCGAGGAGGCTCAAGGCGCGGGCCGCGGTGGCGGAACCGAGCGCCGCCACAACATGGTGGAAGCGGGTGTCGTCCGCGGTGATGCCTCGCAGGGCGAACTGAGAGTCCGCCTGAGCGAACCAAACAGCGGCGTGAGCCTCCCAGAAGGTAGGCAGTTTAAGCGTCACTGCCGTATCCATGTCGGTAGGTCACCAATGAAGGAACTGCGCTCCAACGCGAGTCGAAAGAATTGACGCGACCAAAGACGGAATTCGTCCGAGTTGCTTTATTGAAACAAAACAGCTCAGGTATTCTGACCAGCCCGTTTATCGGGCAGCAATATATATACACATTTATGTCGGGAAGTTTGCCCGGCAAAAGCTATACCGGGCATGCCCGGGTGTCAAGGGCGAGCCTTGGAAAGGTGAGTCTGGCCCTGCCCGGGCGTGTTTGGCTGCGGCCTGGCAAGTCGAGGCTGGGCGTGCCCGGGCGCTCTGGGCGAGCCCTGGAAAGGCGATAGCGGGCATGCCCGGACGCTCTGGGCGAGCCCTGGAAAGGCGATAGCGGGCATGCCCGGACGCTCTGGGCGAGCCCTGGAAAGGCGATAGCGGGCATGCCCGGACGCTCTGGGCGAGCCCTGAAAAGGCGATAGCGGGCATGCCCGGACGCTCTGGGCGAGCCCTGGAAAGGCGAGAGCGGGCATGCCCGGGAAAGACGAGACCGGGTGTGCCCGGGAGGTTCGGGCGTGCCCGGGAACAGTGAGTCCGGGCATGCCCGGGAGAGGCGCGTCTGGCCGTGTTCTGGCCGGTGCAAGGCGATTGTGTGCATCCAGCGGTAACCGCTACAATATGTTTGTTTATGAATGCATGTATTTGTGTGTGTGTATATATATATATACACACATACATATATATATATATATATATATATATATATATATATATATATATATATATATATATATATATATATATATATATTGTTACAGTTTTGGAAAACCACGAACATGTAATGGCAACCAGCATACAGGTCCCTTAGAATAGTTATTTCAGAGCAGAACCATTATCTTAGCCCATTTTCCTTATTTCGGGTTAGTGTCTTTATGCAATGGCGAAAGGGAAAGACAGGTCCTACTCACATAAGGGATACCCACCAATCAGGGCCTGAGTCCCTTTGGGGGATCTTGTGGGGCAGAGTTATGGGCTCCACCAATCGGGAGCCTCCACACTCTCCAAGATCCAACATCTCTCCTCCCCCCTCGGGTGAACAAAGGGATATTCAAGACTGATTCATTTTCTTTTCTTTTTTTCTCTTTCTCTTTCTCTTTCTCTTTCTCTTTCTCTTTCTTTTTCTTTTTCTTTTTCTTTTTCTTTTTCTTTTTCTTTTTCTTTTTCTTTTTCTTTTTCTTTCTCTCTCTCTCTCTCTCTCTCTCTCTCTCTCTCCACTCAGCACGTGGACATTTTGCTCTTGGCTGGTCTCCCTCTCACAGGCCTCTACACCTGCATTGTTTGAGTCTGGGCCTGTTTCTTGTGCACTTTCCACGTATCTGCAAGATTGCTACACTCTGGGCCAGTCTCTTGTGCACTCACCATGTGCCTGCAAGATTGCGACACTCTGGGCCTGCCTCTCTCTGCTGGGTTCACCGAGCACGTGTGCTCCTTTTTAGGGCCTGGATTGTTGACCGAGCACGTGTGCTCCTCTCTTGGGGCCTGGATTGTTGACCTAGCATGTGTGCTCCTCTCTTGGGGCCTGGATTGTTGACCTAGCACGTGTGCTCCTCTCTTGGGGCCTGGATTGTTGACCTAGCATGTGTGCTCCTCTCTTGGGGCCTGGATTGTTGACCTAGCATGTGTGCTCCTCTCTTGGGGCCTGGATTGTTGACCTAGCACGTGTGCTCCTCTCTTGGGGCCTGGATTGTTGACCTAGCACGTGTGCTCCTCTCTTGGCCTGGGTTACTCTGCCATGCAGACAATCGACCTCACTCTGCCATGCTGACGATCGACCTTCACATGCCTGTTTGTGCTGGTATCCCCATTACCTGTTCGTACTGCTCGGTGGTGATGCTGGGGCGTCGCGAGTAGAGGCATCCGAAGCATCATAGCCTTTGTGCTAGCAAGTTTCCAACGTTTGTTCGTTCCCCTCCCCCTCCCCCATGAAAGTGTGCTGAGCCCATGTCGTGTTTATTTGTAGTAATAGTAGTAAGGCATAGAATAAGCTAAGTTTCTGCCTTTTGTCCCTTTTTCTTTCCTATCGATAAGTTTCATTGTAAATATCTGTAATAAATCAAAATGTTAAACGTTTCCCTTTCTTTCTATCTGTGAAAGTCTTTTCCTCTATTGATCTGCCATTGCTCGCACCCAGGTTAACAATCGGCCGTAACAACATTAGCATTACTCTGGCGGTTACCAACGGTTTTCATTCAGCCGTCTAAAGTGGTGTACAGCCGGAGGGAGGGTACGTTCCCCGATTGAAACAGTTACGTGGTACAGGTAAGCTCACGCAACGGACCAATTGGCGTTCGTAGTTGCTGGTTCGCAACCTGCTGAAGTACGAAGTTATTCATGCACGGCAGCTTCAGGTCCGGGAAGTTCGGGAGGGAACGGAGGCTAACCCCCTCGTAGTAAATCCGAACCCCAGGCCGAAACAATATTGTCGCAGATCTCGTCGCCGGCCTTCTCCCCTTACCAAGGGGGGATTAGTCCCCTTGTCTTTGACTGGCCCGGCAGGACCCGGAACCTATGACGTCCTTCCCGGACAGCGAGAAATAGGGCATTAGGACTAAAGTTCGCTATTACCTAATTACTCGCGCTGCCCTGAAACGAGGAAATAAGCCCCACACGAACCACGCGTGTTGAGACGCCGAGCGGTGCGTACACGCGATCCGTGCCGTTTAGATGGTGAACCCGGTTCTAGCGATCTTATTCGTACCATGCTTAGTCAATGGATAAATCACAAAAGCGGTCGAATTGGAAAAAGGAAGAACAGATTTATTTACACTATTCACAATGGTTCAGAGAAAAAGGGGACACAGTGCAGCCTTAAACAGTCTTAATTAATACCCAGGACAAACGGGCCGGTCACACACACTCACATGGGGTTTGCAGCTGCGGGATGATGGTCCGCATCCAACGATGGCTCTCGTGCAGCTCCCTCCGGTCTCCGGCTCGTCCCGTGCAGATGGTAAGTAGAGAAGGCAGGAGCTCTCTGCGTGTCGTTTGGACGCACAAGGTTATTACGGGGCGAACGGTAGGGTGTGGGATCTGGCGGTTAATCACTGGCACCGGCGCGTCTTGCTGCAGCCGTGTACTCAACGCCTCTTCTTCCTCCCCTCTGGTGTGTACGTTATATGCGAGATACAGTTCAAAGTCTCAAAGCGAGTGATGCGAGTCAAGTTCTCCTTCAAAGTCCGGCTCGTAAATTCTCCCAAGTGCTCACAATGTGATCGCCCCCTCAAGTCTTTCGCCAAGCCCTCTCCCAACAAGTCCTGTTCAAGGGCTTTGTGTAGCGACTTATATAGGCACGCCCCGCGAACCTTCTAGAACTCACCAGACGTGCCTCTCCACCCCTCTCATGCCATGCCGCTAGAGCCCTGGTTGGCTGGTGGCTCTTACCGTCATCGCCTCTGACGCTCCGCCTTGACGCCGCCCCCACCCCGACCCCGCGCTCCTCCTTCTCAGGCCTACCTCGTGTTACTCGACTAGTGAGCGAGCAAAGGGCAGCAAATGCTGCGGGCAGCCAAAGTGTAACAACTGAGCGGGCAGACAAATGGGGCGCGGTGTAGCGGTTACCGCTGGATGTACATAATCGCCTTGCACCGGCCAGAACACGGCCAGACGCGCCTCTCCCGGGCATGCCCGGACTCACGGTTCCCGGGCACGCCCGAACCTCCCGGGCACGCCCGGTCTCGTCTTTCCCGGGCATGCCCGCTCTCGCCTTTCCAGGGCTCGCCCAGAGCGTCCGGGCATGCCCGCTATCGCCTTTCCAGGGCTCGCCCAGAGCGTCCGGGGATGCCCGCTATCGCCTTTCCAGGGCACGCCCAGAGCGTCCGGGCATGCCCGCTATCGCCTTTCCAGGGCTCGCCCAGAGCGTCCGGGCATGCCCGCTATCGCCTTTCCAGTGCTCGCCCAGAGCGCCCGGGCACGCCCAGCCTCGACTTGCCAGGCCACAGCCAAACACGCCCGGGCAGGTCCAGACTCGCCTTTCCAAGGCTCGCCCTTGATACCCGGGCATGCCCGGTATAGCTTTTGCCGGGCAAACTTCCCGACATAAATGTGTATATATATTGTTGCCCGAAAAACGGGCTTGTCAGAATACCTGAGCTGTTTTGTTTCAATAAAGCAACTCGGACGAATTCCGTCTTTGGTCGCGTCAATTCTTTCGACTCGCGTTGGAGCGCAGTTCCTTCATTGGTGACCTACCGACATGGATACGGCAGTGACGCTTAAACTGCCTACCTTCTGGGAGACTCACGCGGCTGTTTGGTTCGCCCAGGCGGACTCCCAGTTCGCCCTGCGAGGCAACACCGCGGACGACACCCGCTTCCACCATGTTGTGGCGGCGCTCGGTTCCACCACCGCGGCCCGCGCCTTGAGCCTCCTCCAGCACCCGCCGGCTGCTGACAAATACGACGCGCTGAAGACGCTCCTCCTTGGCGCTTTCGCCCTCTCACCGGCAGCACGCGCACGGCGCCTGCTTGACCTGCCCGAGCTCGGCAACACGCGCCCGTCCGAGCGCATGGACTATATGCTCTCGTTGCTCGGCGAGCACTCTCCGGCATTCCTGTTCCGGGAGCTGTTCCTCCGTCAGCTGCCTAACCCGGTACGCCTCGCCCTGGCTGGCACGTTGATCACGGATTCCCGCGCCCTCGCCAGGGAAGCCGATAAGATCTCCTCGGCGGGCCCACGACGCCCGAGCGCCCTGCGCGGTTGGAGGCCGAACTGCCGGTGCAACTGGCGGCCGCCACGCCGCACCGCCCGCTTCCGACATGACGGCCGGGGCCTCCACCTGACCGGGCGTGGTGTTATTACCACGCCAGGTTCGGACACAAGGCTCGGACGTGCCGGCCCCCGTGCACTTTCGGCAGGTCGGGAAACGGCCGGGCCGGCGTTCATTCACAGCCATGAGCGCCGGCCACTCGGGCAACTTGCTGTTTATTCGGGACAAAGCGTCTGGACGGCGTTTCCTGTGCGACACCGGCGCCCAACTGAGCGTCATACCTGCCTCCGAGCAGGACAGGCTGGACGCAGTTTGCGGCCCCTCTTTGGTCGCTGCTAATGGCTCGGCCATACGCACTTTCGGCCCACGCGTCGTCACCCTCTGCTTCGGCAGCCAGCGCTTTCAATGGACTTTTGTTACCGCCAGCGTCCCCGTGGCTATGCTGGGCGCCGACTTCCTCTGCGCGCACGGGCTGCTGGTCGACGTCAAACAACGTCGCCTTGTCCACGCCGAGACCTTCAGCTCCCTGGCGTGCACAATGAGCAGCTCCGCGCCGACCGAACTGGCGTGCGCCCTCCCGGCAACGAACGAGTTCGCTCGCCTGCCCGTGGAATTCCCGGCCCTCACGCGGCCGACGTTTTCGGCCGTCGCGGTGCGGCACGGGATCGAGCACCACATACCCACTACGGGCCCGCCGGTCTACGCCAGGGCCCGCCGCCTCGACCCAGCCAAGCTCGCCGTGGCAAAGGCCGAATTCGACGCGTTCGAGCACCTCGGCATCGTGCGGGGCTCCGATAGCGCGTGGGCCTCGCCACTGCACATCGTGCCAAAGCCGGGGGGTGGATGGCGCTCGTGTGGCGACTACCGCCGTCTCAATGACGCTACCACCCCCGACAGGTACCCGATCCCGCATATTCAGGACTTTTCCGCCCGTTTGGCGGGACGGGTCATCTTTTCGAAAATTGACCTGATACGGGGCTACCACCAGGTACCTGTCCGGGCGGCCGACGTCCCGAAGACGGCCGTCATCACGCCGTTCGGCCTGTTCGAATTTTTGCAGATGCCGTTTGGCCTCAAGAACGCGGCCCAGGCGTTCCAGCGCTTGATGGACGGCGTGCTGCGCGACCTGCCGTTTCTTTTCGTCTATCTGGACGACATCCTCGTCGCCAGCACGTCCCGCGCCGAGCACCTCCTCCACCTCCGAACACTGTTCGGTCGCCTCAGCGAGCACGGCTTAATTGTCAACCCGGTCAAATGCCACTTCGGCGCGACGACCGTTGACTTTTTGGGCCACCGCATCACCAAGACCGGGGCCGTGCCGCTGCCGACCAAGGTCGAGGCCATCACCACGTTCCCGCGTCCCCGTTCCATCAAGGCCCTCCAAGAGTTCCTCGGCATGGTGAATTTTTATCACCGATTCGTGCCCCGCGATGCTCAGCTCATGCGGCCCCTTTACGAGGCCCTCCGGGGCAAGCCGGCCAAGCATGACATTGTTTGGTCCGCGGCCATGGACGCGGCCTTCGCCAGTGCCAAACGGGCCCTCGCCGACGCAACGCTGCTGGCTCACCCGGTGCTCAACCCGCCCATCGCCCTCACTACGGACGCCTCCAACTACGCGGTGGGCGCCGTCCATGAGCAATGGGTGGACGGGGTTTGGCAGCCACTCGCTTTTTTCAGCCGGCAACTCCGGCCGAACGAGTTAAACTACAGCACGTTCGACCGCGAGCTGCTCGGGCTATTCCTGGCCGTTCGCCATTTCAGACACCTCCTGGAGGGCCACCCGTTCACGGCTTTCGTCGACCACAAGCCGTTGGTCTACGCAATGGCTAAGGTCACGGAGCCGTGGTCGGCCCGCCAGCAGCGCCACCTCTCCGCCGTGTCGGAGTTCACCATGGACATCCAGCACGTCGCCGGCAAAGACAACGCCGTGGCCGACTGCCTTTCGCGGGCCAGCGCGAACGCGGTCCACCTCGGCGTGGACTTCACGCTCATGGCGGCCGACCAGACCACCGACGCCTCGGTGCAGGCACTCCGCGTGGCGGACACGGGCCTCCGCCTGGCCGACATCCCCTTCGCGGGCACCGTCCTGCTCTGCGACGTCTCCCAGGGCCAGCCTCGCCCCATCGTGCCCGTTTCCTGGCAGCGCCGCATCTTCGCCTCCATCCACGGCCTTTCTCACCCGGGCCGGAAAGCTTCTCAGAAGCTGGTGTCGGCGCGTTTCGTCTGGCACGGCCTTCGACGAAACATCCGCGACTGGGCCAACGCCTGCACGGCCTGCCAGCGAGCCAAGGTCCACCGCCACACCCAGGCCCCGCTGGCACCTTTCGCCGTGCCTGAACGGCGTTTCGACCACGTCCACGTGGACCTGGTGGGTCCCCTGTCCCCCTCGCGGGGGTTCACCCACCTGCTCACCATGGTGGACAGGACCACCAGGTGGCCGGAGGCCATGCCCCTCACCTCCACCACCACCGCCGACGTGGCGCAGGCGTTCATCGCTACCTGGGTCGTGCGCTTCGGCGCACCAGCGGACATCTCGTCCGACCGCGGCCCACAGTTCACGTCTGAGCTTTGGGGCGCGGTCGCCCGTTCGTTGGGGTTCACGCTGCACCGCACCACGGCCTACCACCCCCAAGCCAATGGGTTGTGCGAGCGGTTTCACCGCTCCATGAAGGCCGCACTCATGGCCGGCCTCCAGGACGACGGTTGGGCCGACCGGCTGCCGTGGGTCCTTTTGGGCCTTCGCACGGCCCCCAAGGAAGACCTCCAGGCGTCCGCCGCCGAGCTCGTCTACGGCCCCAGCCACTCCGCGTCCCGGGCGAATTCGTGCCTGACGCTACCAGTCCCTGGTCCGCCGCTCGCCAGCGCTCGGACCTCCAGGAGGCCGCCCGACGATTTGCCCCCGTGCCGACGTCCCGCCACGGTGGCCCCCAGTCCTACGTCCCCCCGGCGCTTCGCACAGCGGAGTACGTCTTTGTGCGTCATGACGCGCACCGGGGGCCACTCCGGCCGCCGTACGACGGGCCCTTCCGGGTCCTGCGATGGGGCGACAAGTCTTTCATCGTCGACTTCGGCGGCCGACCGGACCGGATTTCTGTGGACCGCCTCAAACCGGCGCACATGGACGTCGACCGACCACCACGGTTGGCCCTTCCTCCGCGGCGAGGCCGCCCCCCGTCCACAGTTCCCCCCGCTCGACCACCCACCACCACGTCAGACCCCTCCCCACGACCCTCCAGGGGTCGCTTCGGCCGGGTCATCCGGACCCCCCTTAAATTGACCCTGCCGGTGCAGGTCGATTCTGGAGGGGCGTGTGTAGCGGTTACCGCTGGATGTACATAATCGCCTTGCACCGGCCAGAACACGGCCAGACGCGCCTCTCCCGGGCATGCCCGGACTCACTGTTCCCGGGCACGCCCGAACCTCCCGGGCACGCCCAGTCTCGTCTTTCCCGGGCATGCCCCCTCTCGCCTTTCCAGGGCTCGCCCAGAGCGGCCGGGCATGCCCGCTATCGCCTTTTCAGGGCTCGCCCAGAGCGTCCGGGCATGCCCGCTATCGCCTTTCCAGGGCTCGCCCAGAGCGTCCGGGCATGCCCGCTATCGCCTTTCCAGGGCTCGCCCAGAGCGTCCGGGCATGCCCGCTATCGCCTTTCCAGGGCTCGCCCAGAGCGTCCGGGCATGCCCGCTATCGCCTTTCCAGGGCACGCCCAGAGCGTCCGGGCATGCCCGCTATCGCCTTTCCAGGGCTCGCCCAGAGCGTCCGGGCATGCCCGCTATCGCCTTTCCAGGGCTCGCCCAGAGCGTCCGGGCATGCCCGCTATCGCCTTTCCAGTGCTCGCCCAGAGCGCCCGGGCACGCCCAGCCTCGACTTGCCAGGCCGCAGCCAAACACGCCCGGGCAGGTCCAGACTCGCCTTTCCAAGGCTCGCCCTTGATACCCGGGCATGCCCGGTATAGCTTTTGCCGGGCAAACTTCCCGACATAAATGTGTATATATATTGTTGCCCGAAAAACGGGCTTGTCAGAATACCTGAGCTGTTTTGTTTCAATAAAGCAACTCGGTCGAATTCCGTCTTTGGTCGCGTCAATTCTTTCGACTCGCGTTGGAGCGCAGTTCCTTCAGCGGGATCAATTACGCCCATAGAGGTGGAATTGGAGGGTGGACGCAAAAATGAGCGGGACCTAATCTCATGTCTTTACACAAAGCAGATATTCATAGGGGAAATAGCCTATACTTACACATACTATGACATAACTAATACTACAAGTGGGCCTACGTGTTGCTCGTGGACTAACTATGGGGGGCAACCCTTTAACCTTTAATGATCAATATGTGCAAATCTCAAAACCGTAGCACTGCCCCCCTCCCTTGGCAGACTCGGCCCCGAGTCGAACCCACACATGTGAGAACGACCGGTTTTGAGAAAGGTTCAGGACTAGTTTTAAAATTACGTGTGACACTTAGGTGTGGTTTCCCTCTACATTTAATCTAACACCCTGTATGTGACAGTTTTACAACACTAGATATGTCCCACCTACTGCGTTGTGCAACTAACTAAAAGATTCACACCCACAGCTAACCGAATTGTGGAATTAATTCTCAAACTAAACATAAAGCCGGTGGGGAGCATGTTATTTACAACACTAAACTAATTATTTACATTTCTATAACCCAGGACCTGTTCTTTTGTGGAAAGAAATTTGGAGGGGAGAAAACACAATGCAATGCACCACTGCACCAATACACCAAAATGCACAGTTCACCATTTCAAATGTCATATTTAAATGTCACATTTGCTGCTTGGCTGCTGCTTGGCTGCTGCCTGGCTGCATCTTCTTGCTTCCTGCTTCGTCTTCGGTGTGCCATAATAAAAACTTAAAGGTCTTCTTTCCTGACACACCAGAAACAATGTACAAACCGTGTTCGTTTTTATTTCCAGCATGGCCAATCTTATAGTCCATCTGCGTGACATCGACACCACTTAAAACCAGTGGTCCGCAGGTGCAAGGTAACGTTTGCAGCAAATGACCGCTCAGCAAAGATGCCAGGCCACAGAACGTGTGGTCCATAAGGTGTATTGGTGCAGCAAAATGCAGCAGGGGTGCCGCACAAGTGTAGCCAGGTGCAGCTGCACAGTTCAGGGTTCCTGCACACTCCCCTCCAAAATGGGTCCATGGGTGGGGAGGAAGACAAAGCGCAGTTAGCAAAGGAAAGGACGCAAGGGTACACATCAAAACAAGGCAATGCAACATGAGGGGCGCGGGAGGGCGAGCAGAGCAAGCTCGTTCGTAACCCCCCATGTCAGCCTACACTAACCTTGCCCTACCCTGTATTTACAAATTACAAATCCGTCACTATGTCCTGTCTCCCATATCCCCCTCTAATCCGAATTCGTCTTCCAATCCCTCCCAAGAAGGAAGAGATGGAATTACACACAATGTCACACTCACGTCATGATGCATCTCACTTACTCAAATCGTTCACAAAACCTGGTGTTGAGTTCCGTCTCCCTCCGTGAGTGGATGTGGATGGTGTGAAGAGATTTCTCATCCTAACTACTCTAATAACACTACTCTAATATATACTCTAATATATAACATTAACTCAGTATACTCTAATAACATTAACTCATTTAAACTACACGGGGTCATGCCCTGCCAATCGGCATCTTTAAACTATGTGGTTCTAAAAACCAATTCCCATTGACCCACCCTGTGGTGCCTTCCAAAGTTGGGTCTCACTCCCCAATTTTTCTTGCTGTGCCTTTGCACAATTTCGGGGCTGGGTCATGTGGCTCCACTAGCAGGTCTACCTACCTGCGCACCTCCACCACTGAAGTCGCCACCTGAGCTTACCTTGCTCCTTGCGACTACCCTACACTGGGGAAGGCCCCTCCTGGCTCTCTCACCCCTCTGATGCCCTCTCTGGCATTGGGCTACCCGGGTCCTTCGCCTGGATCGTCGGGCCCCACTGAACACTACTCTGACTGGCTCCCAGAGCCTACCTGCGGCCTCACCTGGCCGACAGACTACCAGTGGTGGAGTGCCCCAATAACCATACACACCAACAAAGCCCACACACCCAGCCATTCACTGACTCATGCACCCATCCAAGCACTTCATGCTACTTCCTGCACAGATGTCAATATCCAATAATTTACCTAAGCCCTCTACCTGACTTTAAACTACCCTCCCCGGGTATTCGTGAAGGGGTCCATCTTCCCCCATTCACTCCTTCGCACCATGTATTCCACACCACTCATTCCACACCATTTATTCCACAAACCAAGCTCTCTTGCACACCTCATGTGCTCACATTCCACTTTCCATACACTCCAACACAACTCCACTTGTCCTCAATACACCACTCGTACATCACTTCTGGTCATCCCCGACAAATGCCTCATTTGCTCAAGCCCAAGCACACCGTGGTTCCCATTCAATTCCTCATTTGCTCAAGCCCAAGACACACCCACAATTTCTCCACACTACTACACACACACAGCATCATCTAACTAACTACATACTTCCCTCTAATACTCATGCTTTCCCGTCTTCCCTTACACTAAGCACTCCCTCATCATTATCATCCTTCTAATCTCTCTACGTCCCCTCTACCTGTACAAAAGTCACTACTTAAATCTCGTCCCTACCATCATTTCTAAATCCCTAGCAATTATCCTAGCCCGCCCTCGGCTAGTTTACACTGCCACCCCATATTCTAATGCTCATGTGCTCCCAAACTATTACTATTCCAGTCCTCTGAACTATGAGCCTCTCCGTGCGGCAGTACATTTCCATCACAGCTCGGCTTCGGAAAGCCGAGCAATACATACGGGTGGATGGTCTCCTGTTGGTTGGGTCCGTCCGGCATTTTCGATTCAGGGGAGGAGGCATGCTTGGGCCACGGTTCCAGGCGCCATCCCTGCGCGGAGCCTTTCGGTCCCCGGCACGATGGCCCAATTGCCCCCGGTCGGAGCACCGCGGCCGCCAGGGGGCGAAGCTCCGACCCCTCCTACCCCCCCTCGAACCGTGCCGATCGCCTTTCCCGCCAGGGCGCGGCACCGACCATACAGGGTGGGGCCTGGCACGAATCGTGCACGCCACCACGGCAACGATCCCCGCCAGTCCCCGCAGCACACAAAGCACCCCGCGCACTGAGGGCTCACGTCGGCTATCCGTCGCACTACACACTAACCCCCCGGTCTGGATCGATGCCCGAGTCGCATTCTCACACCACGCGACCCTTTCCATACTTATTCCATACTCATTCCACACCAAGGCGTCCCAGCGCCTCCCATACACTCCATAAATTTTGTCACTGCACTCGCTCGTGCATTCTCTTTTCTTGCACACTCGGGTGCACACCACACAGGCGTTCTCACGCCACCCGCACACTCCATTATACACTTTTCCTTCACACTCCCTTACCGCAAACTTCTCTGTTACACCCTCAGTAACAACCACGGGTGTGCACTCTTCTGGTACACACCCAATCAGTGCACACTTACCCATGGGTGTGCACTCTCTTGTTGCACACCCAATCACGCGCTCTGGTGTGCACTCCTGCACACTCTCTACAACACGCTCCGGTGTGCATTCTCGCACACCCTCTTCGGCCATCGCACACTCTGTGTCGCACTCTTCACACATACACTCCATTGTGCATTCGCTCTCATTCTCTGTAACACACTCTCCCGTTACACACTCGCGCTCCGGCGCACACTTTTTCCTCACACGCGCGCCATTCGCTTTCACACATCGCACCACGGACCTTTCACGAGCGCCCGGGTTACGTTGCGATCCCAAGCGCGCCAAAAATATTTTCGCGCCAAACATTTTCACGCCATACACGCTCCTACTCACCTTCGGGACCCTTTTCCGCAGCAGCACCTGCAAACTCTCATTGGGGTTAGGCAGCACGACATCACGATATGAACACAGACTTTGGGTGCATTCCATTTCTCTCTTCGATTTAATTTGTATCTCTGCCGTCTCTTCAGCCCCAATTTCAATTATAACCATTTCTTTGTCCTCGACGACTGCCGGCGCCAATAAAATTTATTTCTCCAATTCGGCGGCCGTCGGCTTTTCTACACCCCGAGTCGTGATTTCTATACCCCCAGTCATTTTAACTGTGCCTCGCTCAGGCTCGCTTTCCATGCGTTCCTCGTACCGCATTACCTCGTCGCGTACCAATGCGACTTTCCCGCTCGACCTTCGCCTTATGTCCTCCCCCATATTTTTTATTAACTCCCCTCGGGTGTTCATTTTGCTTTCCAGCCCGTTTTTTACCTCTTCCAATTGATCCCCCATCTGTTTTATGTCCCAGGCGGATTTGTCCCCCATTTCCTTCAATTGGCCACCCATTTTGCTTCCCAATTCATTTTTCACCTTCTCCAATTCCCGAGTGGATTTGTAACTTTGGGCGTCCATCTTACCATTTATTTTATTTATTTCATTCATGAATTGCGCCATGAAGGCTTGCATGTCCATAACCCCCACTTGCGCAGCGGACGCGGCCCTCGTCGCCATGTGCGAGGTGCCGCCATTTTCTACTCCTGCTACCGGCCCCTCATCAATGTCCTCCTCTATTTCTCCCAATTCTTCCCGGGGGTCCTGGGTCATCGATTCTAACTCCTCATCTATCTCCTCCTCTACACCCACCGGCATCTGACCGCTTTGGCTAGCCATGGCAGGAATTAATTTAGATGTTAATAACTAAATTTCGGTCGCTCGTAATTTTCAAGTGCGTTAAACGCACTTCGGGTCCCAATACCAACTCCTGACACCAAATGTTGCGGATCTCGTCACCGGCCTTCTCCCCTTACCAAGGGGGGATTAGTCCCCTTGTCTTTGACTGGCCTGGCGGGACCCGGAACCTATGACGTCCTTCCCGGACAGCGCGAAATAGGGTATTAGGACTAAAGTTCGCTATTACCTAATTACTCACGCTGCACTGAAACGAGGAAATAAGCCCCACACGAACCACGCATGTTGAGACGCCGAGCGGTGCGTACTCGCGATCCATGCCGTTTAGATGGTGAACCCGGTTCTAGCGATCTTATTCGTACCATGCTTAATCAATGGATAAATCACAAAAGCGGTCGAATTGGAAAAAGGAAGAACAGATTTATTTACACTATTCACAATGGTTCAGAGAAAAAGGGGACACAGTGCAGCCTTAAACAGTCTTAATTAATACCCAGGACAAACGGGCCCGTCACACACACACACTCACACGGGGTTTGCAGCTGCGGGATGATGGTCCGCATCCAAGGATGGCTCTCGTGCAGCTCCCTCCGGTCTCCAGCTCGTCCCCTGCAGATGGTTAGTAGAGAAGGCAGGAGCTCTCCGCGTGTCGTTTGGACGCACAAGGTTATTACGGGGTGGACGGTAGGTTATGGGCTCTGGCAGTTAATCACTGGCAGGTTATTACCGCGTCTACTCACGTGGCTGAGGTAGGCGCTATTCGCCACCGTCGCGTCTGGCTGCAGCCGTATACTCACACCTCTTCTTCCTCCCCTCTGGTGCGTACGTTATATGCGCGATACAGTTCAAAGCCTCAAAGTGAGTGATGCGAGTCAAGTTCTCCTTCAAAGTCCGGCTCGTAAATTCTCCCAAGTGCTCACAATTCGCTCGCCCCCTCAGGTCCTTCGCCAAGCCCTCTCCCAACAAGTCCTGTTCAAGGGCTTTGTGTAGCGACTTATATAGGCATGCCCCGCGAACCTTCTAGAACTCACCAGACGCGCCTCTCCACGCCCTCTCATGCCATGCTGCTAGAGCCCTGGTTGGCTGGTGGCTCTTACCGTCATCGCCTCTGACGTTCCGCCTTGACGCCGCCCCTACCCCGACCCCGCGCTCCTCCTTCTCAGGCCTACCTCGTGTTACTCAAATAATGAGTGAGCAAAGGGCAGCAAATGCTGCGGGCAGCCAAAGCGTAACAACTGAGTGGGCAGCCAAATGGGGCACGGGATCAATTACACCCATAGAGGTGGAATTGGAGGGTGGACGCAAAAATGAGCGGGACCTAATCTCATGTCTTTACACAACGCAGATATTCATAGGGGAAATGGCCTATACTTACACATACTATGACATAACTAATACTACAAGTGGGCCTACGTGTTGCTCGTGGACTAACTATGGGGGGCAACCCTTTAACCTTTAATGATCAATATGTGCAAATCTCAAAACCGTAGCAATATATACAGTTGGACCCCACTATTCGCGATTCTGCTATTCGCAAGTTCCGCATATTTGTGGGTGATAAAATGCGACCTGTTTCTCTATCCGCAGAAAAGTGTCCTGCAAATTCGCGGTTTTTTTCAAATTCAGCAGCCATATTCCGCGAATTCACGGTTTTTCAGGGGGGGGGGGCACAAAAAAATTTTGCACGAGCCGTTCGCTTGACATATGGTATTTATAAATTTGAGAACCTTTGCCCCCTTTTTCCATTGAAACAATGCCCCACTATTCACAGGTTTCGCCATTCGCGGATTTTCCAGGAACATATCCCCCATGAATATCGGGGTCCGACTATATATGTGTGTGTGTGTGTGTGTGTGTGTGTGTGTATGTGTATATATATATATATATATATATATATATATATATATATATATATATATATATATACATACATATATATATATATACATATATATATATATATATATATATGTCTATATATATGTCAATATATATGTCAATATATATATATATATGTCAATATATATTTATGTCTGGTGTTGGCTTAGCGGTTAGGGTGCTGGCTTGGGATCCTAGGATCCTGGGTTCGAATCCCGGTCGATCGCTAAATTAACACCAGGTGGGTTGACTCAGCCTGTCATCCTTCCGAGGTCGTGCAAATTGAGTACCAGCTTGCTGGGATGAATGATCCTGGTGTGTACCCTGGTTTAGAATAGGTACACCGTATCCCTGCGCATCGTAAGAGGTGACTAAGGGTTGGTGCCAGGAAGGGCATCCGGCCACAAAAACATTGCCTCAAACAGGGAACCATGATTGTCATGGGGCCTGCAAAGCTAACCCCTGCTCTAGCGGGGAAAATGGCCCTAAAACGATCAATTATTCATTCATTCATATATATGTCTATATATATATATATATATATATATATATATTTATATATATATACATACATACATACATACTGTGAACTACATGTTGTCTACATTGAGTATTTATAAATAAGAACAAGTTTTATGGCCTAAAAAAAATCAATGACATATCATTATTCAAATTTCAATGTACCTCTTCACATGTAGTGAGTACTTTCCTTTTACCAGTCCCGGTTCTTCAGTTTTGTGAATGAGGATGATAATCTCGCTTCTTGAGCTGCTTTCTATTTTGTGGGATCAAAACTGGATGCACTTTGACCCCCCCGTAAACCCTCTTACATACCGATTTTTTTAATGCCGCAAACAAACTTGAGTTGCAATATACCAAATATTATTTGTGCCAAGTTTGGTCAAAATCTCATCAGCGGTTTCAGAGAAGAAGTTGCTATTTACTATTTACAGTTACAGTAAGTTACAATTTACAGTTACAGTTACAGTTTACTATTAACTATTTACAGACTGACGACATGCCATCACATAATCTCCCCGGAATAGGATAGTTCAGGTTCAGATCAGTTCAGGATATGTAGTTGTTAGAATGGTAAAATGATATACAGTAGATGAAAGAATTCAAGGTGGTATATCTCTAACAATGATAGTAAACTGTATGTATATATAAATAAATTCAAAGTTTGTGCCAGTAAAGGTGATCATGAAATGTATAAAATAAATAAGTAATTTGAAGTTTCGTATTGTTAGTGGTGAAAGGGCTACCACCTGTAGAAATGATATTGTTATGGATGTGGCTTAGGGTATAAATGGGGCATAGTTTCGAATAGTTATTTTGTAGTGTATGTTTGCATAAGTGTGACATAATTACTGTAATTAAATAAATAGTTAGTGTCGAGTTAAATGCTTAGAAGCTCCCGTCTTCCCTGCCCCTGTGCCCCAGTGTTTGTGTCTATGCCCCCCACCCCTCTTTACATTCTGTAACATTCCCCAATATAACTATCTGCCGTATGTGTAAACGTCCATTCCGCAGCACCAGGTGTCTACATGACCTAAATGGGAAAAGGACATACGGGGGCGACATGGCTCGACAACAGAGGTGCATGCAGAATCCACATGGCTCAAATGGTTGTGAGAATGGGCCCTGCTCATGCTCTCTTGGTTGGGTAATGTTTCTTACCACATCACATCCATGACAACTGCCGATGTGGCTACAGATCCGACGGCGAGTATGGACACCGCCACCACATGGGGAGCTGCAGTGATCCCATGGACCCCAGGTTGACCAGACACGAGAGGCAGGGCAGTCTTGAATCGAATGGCAAAGTCTATAAAAGCACGCGGAGAAAGGATCATGAATGGTTGTTTTTATAAGACCGAACAAATATAAAGATCTGGGGCAATATCGAACTACATCTTGGAGTTTAGGCCACACTCTCCAATTATCTATCTATAATTCCAGTAATCTCTGTCTGTCTGTACGTTTGTTTGTCTGTGACCGCTGTTTCTCGACAACCACGGGTCCGATATACTTTTAACTTGCCAGGTATATTGCTGGGGACCCGAGGATGTGCCTTTTCAAGGTTTCATATTAATCGGACAATTACTTACCGAGCTATGTCCAAAAAACGATTCAACCAATCAGAGAGCAGCGAACGATCGCGTGTGCCGAACGTGGCGGACACACTCTGCCTCGGATGGCACATTTGAGAGCGTATTCATTTATTTCACGTTTGCAAACTATGTTGGCGTTAAACTACGTTTTAAAACTAATAAAAACGAATTTGCGATTCATTCGCTTTCCTGCGCGTTTGTGCACGCGATGGCGATTTCTTTACCAAACTCCGGAAGCCGTTCGCTTTGAACCAAACCATTGCATGTAAATAGAGGGGGGGGATTGTCACCACTCGCAAGCCGTTCGCTTTGGACCAAACCATTTCATGTAAATAGAGGGGGGGGATATAATTTTAGATATAGATATAGTACGGGCATGCCCTAGTATTATATAAAGGACAGAAGCATTTTCTGGCGATTGTTAGACTTTCATTGTCCATATCGTCAATGTCAAGGTCGGCCTGTAAAACCTTTCATTTGTTTAAGAGAACTTTTCCTAAAATAATAATGATATTGCACTTCCCCCATGATCGCAGTGTTAGTGTGAGAAATCTCTGAGGATATCCCAGAGACTCAATAGCTCAGTGAGCTGTCACCGCGTAAGTGATGCGGTCTGTTGGTTTGAGTCCCGGGTTGAGTCAGAATTTTTTTCACACTAGCCCCACGCAGTAATTTACTTCCTGTTTCTTAAATATAAAGGGCAGAGCATTTTCTGGGGATTATTAGACTTTCATTGTCCATATCGTCAATTTCAAAAATTGTCAATATCAAAAACGTTTGTTTAAGGGAACTTTTTTCTAAAATAATAATGATTTTTTTTTTTTGTTGTATACAACATCGAGGCTCGTGAAAGAGCTAACATTAATCACACAAAAAGTCAAACCGACACACACATAAAAAACTAAATAAGGGGAGCGGGAGACAAGATGGGGAGAGAAGGGGAAGGACACAAACACAACATTTGAGAGCAGGGACATCGAGAGAACTGTGGGAGGGAGAGGGCTTGGGGGGAGGTGGGAGAGGTATAAAACATATGGACACTGCAAGGACTTCCAGGAAAGAAGTTGGAATTTCAAGAAAAAAAGAAAAAAAGAAAGGGATCTGGGGTGAATTAGCGGGGGTAGAAAAGATCAAGGTTTTGGATGGGGGATGATAGGAGATGGTGGTGAACAGCTGTTTTAAAGACCGGGAGGGAGGAGTGGGATTGAAGGGAGTGGGGGAGTTTGTTCCAGAGGCGGGAGAAAATGGGAATGAAAGAGTGAAGGTGAGCAGAGAGCCTAGATTTTGGCAGTTTAAGTGACTTTTTGCATATTCCCATAATATTGCATAAATATGCATAATATTGCATAAATATGCATAATATTGCATGTTATATTGCACTTCCCCCATGATATAAGGACTCTAAAAAAAGTGATCTGGGCATCAATGTGTTCAAAATGTCATACGTCCTCCTCCTAGTGTTCACCATAATATACACAGCTTGCGGCAATGCACATTATACGTTTCAATAAACTGTAAGGAAATGTGATCCTTTTCATTTGAAAACATCAACATTGTATAGACGGCCACATATTCACCTGACAATGGCACACACTTGCCGCACGGTAACTCGACACAATTCACGTGATACAATTTGATACAATGCATGCCAATGTGTGCCCAAGTTAACGCTTCAAATATTGAGAATGTATGTTATTACCGACTTCTATGGAACCATTTCAAAGCCAATAGGTCCTGGTTTCATAACAATTTGGTTACATACTTGTTTACCTGGTTCAAACCAAAGCCAGCTGGCATCAGGTAGATTTCCAGTGTTTTTGGGACCAAGAACAGAAGGATCAAGGAAAAGTAAGGTGCTGGGGATGGGAAACAACACTGAAAATAGGGAATACATGATATAAGGAGCAACCGTGGAATATGGGATCACACAGGAGAATGATATAGGTGAAGAAACTGCGCTCCAACGCGAGTCGAAAGAATTGACGCGACCAAAGACGGAATTCGTCCGAGTTGCTTTATTGAAACAAAACAGCTCAGGTATTCTGACAAGCCCGTTTATCGGGCAGCAATATATATACACATTTATGTCGGGAAGTTTGCCCGGCAAAAGCTATACCGGGCATGCCCGGGTGTCAAGGGCGAGCCTTGGAAAGGCGAGTCTGGACCTGCCCGGGCGTGTTTGGCTGCGGCCTGGCAAGTCGAGGCTGGGCATGCCCGGACGCTCTGGGCGAGCCCTGGAAAGGCGAGAGCGGGCATGCCCGGGAAAGACGAGACCGGGCATGCCCGGGAGGTTCGGGCGTGCCCGGGAACAGTGAGTCCGGGCATGCCCGGGAGAGGCGCGTCTGGCCGTGTTCTGGCCGGTGCAAGGCGATTGTGTGCATCCAGCGGTAACCGCTACACACGCCCCTCCAGAATCGACCTGCACCGGCAGGGTCAATTTAAGGGGGGTCCGGATGACCCGGCCGAAGCGACCCCTGGAGGGTCGTGGGGAGGGGTCCGACGTGGTGGTGGGTGGTCGAGCGGGGGGAACTGTGGACGGGGGGCGGCCTCGCCGCGGAGGAAGGGCCAACCGTGGTGGTCGGTCGACGTCCATGTGCGCCGGTTTGAGGCGGTCCACAGAAATCCGGTCCGGCCGGCCGCCGAAGTCGACGATGAAAGACTTGTCGCCCCGTCGCAGGACCCGGAAGGGCCCGTCATACGGCGGCCGGAGTGGCCCCCGGTGCGCGTCATGACGCACAAAGACGTACTCCGCTGTGCGAAGCGCCGGGGGGACGTAGGACTGGGGGCCACCGTGGCGGGACGTCGGCACGGGGGCAAATCGTCGGGCGGCCTCCTGGAGGTCCGAGCGCTGGCGAGCGGCGGACCAGGGACTGGTAGCGTCGGGCACGAATTCGCCCGGGACGCGGAGCGGCTGGCCGTAGACGAGCTCGGCGGCGGACGCCTGGAGGTCTTCCTTGGGGGCCGTGCGAAGGCCCAAAAGGAACCACGGCAGCCGGTCGGCCCAACCGTCGTCCTGAAGGCCGGCCATGAGTGCGGCCTTCATGGAGCGGTGAAACCGCTCGCACAACCCGTTGGCTTGGGGGTGGTAGGCCGTGGTGCGGTGCAGCGTGACCCCCAACGAACGGGCGACCGCGCCCCAAAGCTCAGACGTGAACTGTGGGCCGCGGTCGGACGAGATGTCCGCTGGTGCGCCGAAGCGCGCGACCCAGGTGGCGATGAACGCCTGCGCCACGTCGGCGGTGGTGGTGGAGGCGAGGGGCACGGCCTCCGGCCACCTGGTGGTCCTGTCCACCATGGTGAGCAGGTGGGTGAACCCCCACGAGGGGGGCAGGGGACCCACCAGGTCAACGTGGACGTGGTCGAAACGCCGTTCAGGCACGGCGAAAGGTGCCAGCGGGGCCTGGGTGTGGCGGTGGACCTTGACCCGCTGGCAGGCCGTGCAGGCGTTGGCCCAGTCGCGGATGTTTCGTCGAAGGCCGTGCCAGACGAAACGCGCCGACACCAGCTTCTGAGAAGCTTTCCGGCCCGGGTGAGAAAGGCCGTGGATGGAGGCGAAGATGTGGCGCTGCCAGGAAACGGGCACGATGGGGCGAGGCTGGCCCTGGGAGACGTCGCAGAGCAGGACGGTGCCCGCGAAGGGAATGTCGGCCAGGCGGAGGCCCGTGTCCGCCGCACGGAGTGCCTGCACCGAGGCGTCGGTGGTCTGGTCGGCCGCCATGAGCGCGAAGTCCACGCCGAGGTGGACCGCGTTCGCGCTGGCCCGAGAAAGACAGTCGGCCACGGCGTTGTCTTTGCCGGCGACGTGCCGGATGTCCGTGGTGAACTCCGACACGGCGGAGAGGTGGCGCTGCTGGCGGGCCGACCACGGCTCCGTGACCTTAGCCATTGCGTAGACCAACGGCTTGTGGTCGACGAAAGCCGTGAACGGGCGGCCCTCCAGGAGGTGTCGGAAATGGCGAACGGCCAGGAATAGCCTGAGCAGCTCGCGGTCGAACGTGCTGTAGTTTAACTCGTTCGGCCGGAGTTGCCGGCTGAAAAAAGCGAGTGGCTGCCAAACCCCGTCCACCCATTGCTCATGGACGGCGCCCACCGCGTAGTTGGAGGCGTCCGTAGTGAGGGCAATGGGCGCGTTGAGCACCGGGTGAGCCAGCAGCGTTGCATCGGCGAGGGCCCGTTTGGCGCTGGCGAAGGCCGCGTCCATGGCCGTGGACCAAACAATGTCATGCTTGGCCGGCTTGCCCCGGAGGGCCTCGTAAAGGGGCCGCATGAGCTGAGCAGCGCGGGGCACGAATCGGTGATAAAAATTCACCATGCCGAGGAACTCTTGGAGGGGACGCGGGAACGTGGTGATGGCCTCGACCTTGGTCGGCAGCGGCACGGCCCCGGTCTTGGTGATGCGGTGGCCCAAAAAGTCAACGGTCGTCGCGCCGAAGTGGCATTTGACCGGGTTGACAATTAAGCCGTGCTCGCTGAGGCGACCGAACAGTGTTCGGAGGTGGAGGAGGTGCTCGGCGCGGGACGTGCTGGCGACGAGGATATCGTCCAGATAGACGAAAAGAAACGGCAGGTCGCGCAGCACGCCGTCCATCAAGCGCTGGAACGCCTGGGCCGCGTTCTTGAGGCCAAACGGCATCCGCAAAAATTCGAACAGGCCGAACGGCGTGATGACGGCCGTCTTCGGGACGTCGGCCGCCCGGACAGGTACCTGGTGGTAGCCCCGTATCAGGTCAATTTTCAAAAAGATGACCCGTCCCGCCAAACGGGCGGAAAAGTCCTGAATATGCAGGATCGGGTACCTGTCGGGGGTGGTAGCGTCGTTGAGACGGCGGTAGTCGCCACACGGGCGCCATCCACCCCCCGGCTTTGGCACGATGTGCAGTGGCGAGGCCCACGCGCTATCGGAGCGCCGCACGATGCCGAGGTGCTCCAACGCGTCGAACTCGGCCTTCGCCATGGCGAGCTTGGCCGGGTCGAGGCGGCGGGCCCTGGCGTAGACCGGCGGGCCCGTAGTTGGTATGTGGTGCTCGATCCCGTGCCGCACCGCGACGGCCGAAAACGTCGGCCGCGTGAGGGCCGGGAATTCCGCGAGCAGGCGAGCGAACTCGTTCGCTGCCGGGAGGGCGCACGCCAGTTTGGTCGGCGCGGAGCTGCTCATCGTGCACGCCAGGGAGCTGAAGGTCTCGGCGTTGACAAGGCGACGACGTTTGACGTCGACCAGCAGCCCGTGCGCGCAGAGGAAGTCGGCGCCCAGCAAAGCCATGGGGATGCAGGCGGTCACAAAAGTCCATTGAAAACGCTGGCTGCCGAAGCAGAGGGTGACGACGCGTGGGCCGAAAGTGCGTATGGCCGAGCCATTAGCAGCGACCAAAGAGGGGCCGCAAACGGCGTCCCGCCTGTCCTGCTCGGAGGCGGGTATGATGCTCAGTTGGGCGCCGGTTTCACACAGGAAACGCCGCCCAGACGCTTTGTCCCGAATAAACAGCAAGTTGCCCGAGTGGCCGGCGCTCATGGCTGGGAATGAACGCCGGCCCGGCCGTTTCCCGACCTGCCGAAAGTGCACGGGGGCCGGCACGTCCGAGCCTTGTGTCCGAACCTGGCGTGGTAATAACACCACGCCCGGTCAGGTGGAGGCCCCGGCCGTCGTGTCGGAAGCGGGCGGTGCGGCGTGGCGGCTGCCAGTTGCACCGGCAGTTCGGCCTCCAACCGCGCAGGGTGCTCGGGCGTCGTGGGCGTCGCCTCGGACGGCGGCGGGCTCCAGGTAACCGCGCCGATGTGCTGGCCCGCCGAGGAGATCTTATCGGCTTCCCTGGCGAGGGCGCGGGAATCCGTGATCAACGTGCCAGCCAGGGCGAGGCGTACCGGGTGAGGCAGCTGGCGAAGGAACAGCTCGCGGAACAGAAAATCCGGAGAGTGCTCACCGAGCAACGAGAGCATATAGTCCATGCGCTCGGACGGGCGCGTGTCGCCGAGCTCGGGCAGAGCGAGCAGGCGCCGTGCGCGTGCTGCCGGTGAGAGGGCGAAAGCGTCGAGGAGGAGCGTCTTCAGCGCGTCGTATTTGTCAGCAGCCGGCGGGTGCTCGAGGAGGCTCAAGGCGCGGGCCGCGGTGGCGGAACCGAGCGCCGCCACAACATGGTGGAAGCGGGTGTCGTCCGCGGTGATGCCTCGCAGGGCGAACTGAGAGTCCGCCTGAGCGAACCAAACAGCCGCGTGAGCCTCCCAGAAGGTAGGCAGTTTAAGCATCACTGCCGTATCCATGTCGGTAGGTCACCAATGAAGAAACTGCGCTCCAACGCGAGTCAAAAGAATTGACGCGACCAAAGACGGAATTCGTCCGAGTTGCTTCATTGAAACAAAACAGCTCAGGTATTCTGACAAGCCCGTTTATCGGGCAGCAATATATATACACATTTATGTCGGGAAGTTTGCCCGGCAAAAGCTATACCGGGCATGCCCGGGTGTCAAGGGCGAGCCTTGGAAAGGCGAGTCTGGACCTGCCGGGCGTGTTTGGCTACGGCCTGGCAAGTCGAGGCTGGGCATGCCCGGACGCTCTGGGCGAGCCCTGGAAAGGCGATAGCGGGCATGCCCGGACGCTCTGGGCGAGCCCTGAAAAGGCGATAGCGGGCATGCCCGGATGCTCTGGGCGAGCCCTGGAAAGGCGAGATCGGGCATGCCCGGGAAAGACGAGACCGGGCGTGCCCGGGAGGTTCGGGCGTGCCCGGGAACAGTGAGTCCGGGCATGCCCGAGAGAGGCGCGTCTGGCCATGTTCTGGCCGGTGCAAGGCGATTGTGTGCATCCAGCGGTAACCGCTACATAGGGGTGGTTATGACCATGATATGGGTAAGCAGCGAGGACAGTGCCAGACAGCTATAGGTTAAGCTAATTAAGTTTTAGGTTTTATTTGTAGGGGGTAAATTATAAATCAAAAGAGGTGGTGCGGACACTGAATAAGAATTTAGTGGAACTTCGCCAATAATAATGTACAGATGTGGTCAACATCTGAGGAAGGACATAGCTGCCATAGAGAGGGTTCAGCATTGATCGATGAGATCGATTCCGGGCCTAGCTAGACTAAGGCATAAGGAGCGGCTGAAGGAGATGGGGCATTATACATTAGAAAGGAGGTGATTATGAAGGGATTGAATTGAGAGACAAAATAAGTGCAGAGGTGTTTTTCAACGGAATGGACAGTGATAGCAGAGGGCCCATAGCATGATTGTAAAGAAGAGGAGAGTTAGGGCAGTGGTCTTTCAGTCAGAGTAGTTAATGCATGAAATGGTATCCCTGAAAAGGTAGTGGCAGTAGATGGGTTAGATATTGTAAAATTGGAATTGGATAGGTACCTAGATGATTGGGAGATAGAGGGGTATGGGATATTGTAAGGATTTGTGCGTAGATCGTATGGGGATGGGCGATAGTAAATGGAGTAGGTGTAGTGCAGGAATGATGGGCTGAATGGCATCCTTCTGTGCCAAAGTTTCTTGTAACCGTGTTTGCCCGCCCGCCCTCCACCCCCTGAAATACATTATCTTGTAATCTTAAATATTTTAAATTTTGCACACACAAACGAGGGATGGGAATGTACATGTTGTAGATTATTACAAAATCTCTCACACACACACACACAAAGACATATATATATATATAACGTTTCAGGCTGAGCGAAATACAAAATACCAGGATGCAAGTGAAGCAAAATGAAAAGTACATCTTGAGGTTCCAAGCATTGCTCCATTCGCCACTTCAAATGCTAAAATCGAACAGAAAAACAAACAAGCAATGGAACCCACCTGTGTTTGACTTTACTGTAAGCTGCAACACTTTCAATCCCACTGTTTGCTTCACTCAAGACAAATGTGATGCTGCGATCGGCAGTTGGTTGCAATTAAATCCGCCATCCGTAACAAAGATGCCTCCTTCCTGTGCTCGCTGGCATGTTGGCAAAGTATGCTCCGAAACAAGTGCAACGGCGGAATGGGTTTGCCAACTGGTATGTATAATTGGTTGGTGGTGTTGTGAATTGCAAACAGTGGCATCTCCACACATTGCTCGTTTCAAGATTGGAATCTCAGGTTTGCAATCTCAGGTTTGCTCAGTTTCCCCCCAAAGGAAGGACAACCTTATGGTGATTCCTCAAGCTCCTGGCCTGTCAATCTCAGGTTAGCACAGTTTCCCCCCAAAGGAAGGACAACCTTATGGTGATTCCTCAAGATCCTGGCCTGTCAATCTCAGGTTTGCTCAGGTTTCCCCCAAAAGGAAGGACAACCTCATGGTGATTCTTCAAGATCCTGGCCTGTCAATCTCAGGTTTGCTCAGTTTCCCCCCAAAGGAAGGACAACCTTATGGTGATTCCTCAAGATCCTGGCCTGTCAATCTCAGGTTTGCTCAGTTTCCCCCCAAAGGAAGGACAACCTTATGGTGATTCCTCAAGATCCTGGCCTGTCAATCTCAGGTTTGCTCAGTTTCCCCCCAAAGGAAGGAGACAACCTTTTGGTGATTCCTCAAGATCCTGGCCTGTCAATCTCAGGTTTGCTCAGGTTTCCCCCAAAAGGAAGGACAACCTTATGGTGATTCCTCAAGATCCTGGCCTGTCAATCTCAGGTTTGCTCAGTTTCCCCCAAAAGGAAGGACAACCTCATGGTGATTCCTCAAGATCCTGGCCTGTCAATCTCAGGTTTGCTCAGGTTTCCCCCAAAAGGAAGGACAACCTTATGGTGATTCCTCAAGATCCTGGCCTGTCAATCTCAGGTTTGCTCAGTTTCCCCCAAAAGGAAGGACAACCTTATGGTGATTCCTCAAGATCCTGGCCTGTCAATCTCAGGTTTGCTCAGTTTCCCCCCAAAGGAAGGAGACAACCTTTTGGTGATTCCTCAAGCTCCTGGCCTGTCAATCTCAGGTTTGCTCAGTTTCCCCCAAAGGAAGGAGACAACCTTATGGTGATTCCTCAAGCTCCTGGCCTGTCAATCTCAGGTTTGCTCAGTTTCCCCCCAAAGGAAGGACAACCTTATAGTGATGCCTCAACATCCTGGCCTGTCAATCTCAGGTTTGCTCAGTTTCCCCCCAAAGGAAGGACAACCTTATGGTGATTCCTCAAGATCCTGGCCTGTCAATCTCAGGTTTGCTCAGGTTTCCCCCAAAAGGAAGGACAACCTTATGGTGATTCCTCAAGATCCTGGCCTGTCAATCTCAGGTTTGCTCAGTTTCCCCCAAAAGGAAGGACAACCTTATGGTGATTCCTCAAGATCCTGGCCTGTCAATCTCAGGTTTGCTCAGTTTCCCCCCAAAGGAAGGAGACAACCTTTTGTTGATTCATCAAGCTCCTGGCCTGTCAATCTCAGGTTTGCTCAGTTTCCCCCCAAAGGAAGGACAACCTTATTGTGATTCCTCAAGATCCTGGCCTGTCAATCACAGGTTTGCTCATAAGGAAGGACAACCTTATGGTGATTCCTCAAGCTCCTGGCCTGTCAATCTCAGGTTTGTTCAGTTTCCCCCAAAGGAAGGACAACCTCATGGTGATTCCTCAAGATCCTGGCCTGTCAATCTCAGGTTTGCTCAGGTTTCCCCCAAAAGGAAGGACAACCTTATGGTGGTGATTCCTCAATATCCTGGCCTGTCAATCTCAGGTTTGCTCAGTTTCCCCCAAAGGAAGGAGACAACCTTATGGTGGTGATTCCTCAATATCCTGGCCTGTCAATCTCAGGTTTGCTCAGTTTCCCCCAAAATGAAGGACAACCTTATGGTGGTGATTCCTCAATATCCTGGCCTGTCAATCTCAGGTTTGCTCAGTTTCCCCCAAAATGAAGGACAACCTTATGGTGATTCCTCAAGATCCTGTCCTGTCAACCTCAGGTTTGCTCAGTTTCTCCCCAAAGGAAGGAGACAACCTCATGGTGATTCCTCAAGCTCCTGGCCTGTCAATCTCAGGTTTGCTCAGTTTCTCCCCAAAGGAAGGAGACAACCTCATGGTGATTCCTCAAGCTCCTGGCCTGTCAATCTCAGGTTTGCTCAGCTTCCCCCCAAAGGAAGGACAACCTTATGGTGATTCCTCAAGATCCTGGCCTGTCAATCTCAGGTTTGCTCAGTTTCCCCCCAAAGGAAGGACAACCTCATGGTGATTCCTCAAGATCCTGGCCTGTCAATCTCAGGTTTGCTCAGTTTTCCTCCAACGGAAGGATAACCTTATGGTGATTCCTCAAGAACCTTTGTTTTATTGTCTTCATTTTTGTTTTGCAATGAGATAAAGACATTTCGGCTTTGAAACACTCAAGCTCGTAACCTTGTAAACTTTCCGTCTCTGTCTTTCTGTAGTACTTGATATTAAGTTCCAGGTGTTTGCCATCCAATGAGATCACTGAACGATGCCATTTGGTGTCTGAGCTGTTGACCTGCGCAGATCAGACGTCTACCTGTAATTGATGAGTCAAGTCTGATATTCAACGCTGAACAAATATATCATCAGATATTCAGCGCTGAACAAATATATCATCAGATATTCAATTTCATCAATCAAACACAATTGGTCCCTGTGATGATCAGACACAGAATGTATACGTTAACAGGTAGATACTACAAACTCTTCATCTTGCAGTTCTTCGCTGCACACAAGGTGCTGCCCCATGACCATGGGTACAAATTTTCGTTCCGCGGTAAAGCTTTTCCGAGTCCATGTTCCTGCCACTGCTTTCTGTATAAGCATCGCTTGAGGTTGCCAACACCTCATTATGTTATGTCAATCCATTCCTTTATGTCAGACTGCTCTTCGCATTGTCACGGCCATTATGGTAAACCGTATCTCAAAACAGCAGGTGCCATTTGCATTCTGGAGCACTGACTCGGCTCAGCAAGCATGGTTAGTGACATTGGCTTCCTCCCAGGATGCGAAATTAATGATTTTTTTTTTAGCTTCGCAAACAGATGAAGCGCCTTTTTGTGTAACTCAAAATAGTTGGATTTTGTGCATTATTTGTGATTAGATATTTCGTCAAAAAGGCAAATTCATCTGGAGATAGTCCAAAAGCACGTTTTGATTTGTTTTTCACCTTTTCAGTTCAGGAAATTGAAGAAGCACAACCGATCTAAACATGCACCCAGAATACGGTCCTGGCAAAGGATGGCCCATGAATGATGAGAGTTTGCGTTTCTTTTTCAAGTTGGTGAGCGGTGATTGTTTGGTACACCGTATGGTATGTTTAAAGAAACTTTGGAAATAAACTTGGGGGAATGGTGTCCAGTTTGGGGTGCTCTATCAAGCCAAAGGTGTTATTTCAAAAGAACAGTTAATTTGGCCCGGTATCCTGTCGTGCTTAAAATGTTCTCTATCGTGTTTATGGAATATCGGAGGAGTCGGGCATACGCTCACGATGGTCCATGCATGGGATGGTGCAACTCGTCATACTGCTCGAAATGTCCCACCCTTCTCCATTAAACTTGAGAATCACATCATTCCACCTAAATTGATGGGAGGATTTTTAATGGAGACATTTGAAGGGTAAAGTCTGTACATGAAGTCGATATAACAACAGGGAAATGAGGGTAAAAGTTGTGCAAATCACTCGGTGACAACTTGCATATTGTAAATAATTCCATTCATCGGTTGAAGCAGATAGAGTTAGGGTTAGGGTTAGGGTTAGGGTTAGGGTTAGGGTTAGTTAGTACTTAGGTTAGTTAGTTAGTTAGGTTAGTCCGTACTCGTCACAGAACATGGTGGTCACCACGGTGAGTCATGACCATTTCAGTGGCTAAGAACCAATGCAGGACAAGTTTCCACTCCATCCCAGTGTGTGATAGTTTTCACTGAACAGCCGTGGGAATCCAATGCACACCAGGAGGGCAGTGTGACATCACGTTGAACGCTCAACCACCAAGCCACTCAGGGTCGGATGAAGTGCACGGGCAAAATCATCGTTATATTGAAGAAGTTGTTCATGAAAATAAATCTCTAAAAAATATTGTTCATATTTGATGAACACTGGTGGGTTTTCACATTTCTTTTCAACCTCAATTGCAGTCGATGTGCCATTATTTTGTAGGTCACTCTGGATAAGCACAATTGCTTCAATGGTGTGTACTTACAGCCAATAGCAGAACACAAGAGAGTGAAAAAGAGCCATAAGGGGGACAGGAAGAGATAACATTTGTTATCAGATGAAGATGGAGATATTACTACATCCATAATCTTGATCAACTCACCATATCTGCTATTATTGATAGGAATAAATAACCATTCCTTACGGACAAGTTAACTCCATCACAATTATGCAGGATGACTTGTAATACTCATTCCCACCGGGAGTGGCGCTATATCATACATACTTACATGGAGAGCATCACCCCTCACCAAAATGCACCCTGAACCCCCAAAACTATTAATTTATTTTAAATCCCAAAGCATTACCGTACAAACCCCAAGTACAACCAACAGCTTCAAATCATTCTGTCCAGTGAGTTAGGAGTGCACAGAAATAAAGCAAACAAACAAATAAAACACAAGCAAACACAAACAAACACAAACAGACAAATAAACAAGAAATATGTCGTGCATAGCACGATGCTAGCGAAATCCCCAAAAATAACTTCTTGACTTTTGGCCTATGTAAACCTTAAAAAATAGTTGGTGGTTGAAATCATTGAACTGATATGCAAATCCTCTTTAAATTTCAAGCAATCAGATGAAAATTGAGGATTTTAGTAATTCCACCTAAGTCGTTGACCTTTGGCCGATGTTGACCTTTTGGCATAAGTTGACCTCAAAAATAATTGGTGGTTGAATTAAGTGACAGTGTTGCGGTTTTGTGTTTTATAATAAAGGTTAATTTTCCCTCCTAGTTAGTTACACTACAGCATGTAGTCTCTTTTAAAGCTCAGTTATTTCTTAGTAAATGTAAGCGTAGACCTTTCCTGTGTTAGTTTTGCGTTGAGGAGGATAATGAGAATTAGGTGCCTTTACGATGCTTCGATGCTTTTGGTTTTGGCGCGAAATACCACGAGGCAGGCCTGAACAAGTCGACCAAGGCCGAAGGAAGGCGGAGGAGGAGCCAACGGTAAGCGCGAGCTACCAATCAGGGCTCGAGGGGAGTGACTTACCACTGCGGCAAAAGGCGGGGTTTGGAACATTCGATTCGGGCTAGGGCGGGGCCATATAACCCTGTGCCCAGAGCCCCCCCGCGTCATAATACGTGAGTTCTCAGTTAAGAGCTGGAGTCATCAGTCGGTTCGGAGCGCTGAGTTATGAGCTGGAGTTATCAGTTGGCAGTTCGGGGTTTTTCAGTGAGTTACGAGAGGAGACGCGTGTATACGAACTTGCCCTGCTCCCCGCGCTCTGCGCAGTATTAATCGCGCTGTAAAGACGACCTGCGCCGGGTCACAGACACACGTATTTCCATCTGCCTGCCTTTGCCGATATACGCGCCATGAGGATTTTCCCTCCTGCCTGCCTTCTCATACGTGCTGTGACCGCCAGAGGGCCACACCGGGTGAGCTGTTCCTGGAGCGACCGAAGCAGGCGCGTTCGGCGTGTGAACATTCTTCCTCCATCTCCCTGTGTGTGTAAGTGGGCCCATTGTCTGGGATTTTAAGTAAGACTGCTTAAGTTCTGCCCTGTGTCTCTTGTTCTACCAAATCATTGTAAATAGGGTAAATAAATCTGTTCTTCCTTCTGATTCGACCGTCTTGTGTTTTCCATCATTGATTTCGCATGGTACGAATTAGATCGCTCTGATGGGGTTATTTAAGGAAAGTAACAGCACGGGTCACGTGGTACGCCATCCGCTCGGGCATACGCAATCATGCGTGGTTCATGCGAGACTCGATCCGTGCCACCGCTGTGGCGTGGGTACTCCCGAGACCCTTTTCCACGTCTGCCCAGGAGTGGCGACTCAGTCTCGCGGTTTCGAAGACCCAGAGAGAAGAAGGGGCTTAATCTCCCCTTTGTAAGGGAACGGGCTTCGAAAAACTGCAACAACAGGATATGCAAATCCTGTTGAAATTTAAAGTTAATCGGATGAAAATTTTCTATTTAAGAAACCTCACTTACGTAGTTGATCTTTGGCTGATGTTGACCTTTTAGGCTATGTTGACCTCAAAAATAGTTGGTACTTGAATTCAGTTAACCTATATGTAAATCCTATTCAAATTTCAAGTCAATCGGATGAAAATTGAGGATTTTAGAAATTTGAAAAAAAGTCGTTGACCTTTGCCCTATGTTCACCTTTTGGCCAATGTTGATCTCAAAAATAGTTGGTGGTTCAATTCAGTTGGCCGATATGAAAATCCCATTCAAATTCCAAGTCAATCGGGTGAACATTGAGGATTTTAGAAATTTGAAATTGTTGTTGACCTTTGGCCTATGTTGACCTTTTAGCCTATGCTGATCTCAAAAATAGTTGGTGGTTGAATTCAGTTAGCTGATATGAAAATCCTATTCAAATTTCAAGTCAATCGGATGAAAATTGAGGATTTTAGGAATTTGAAAAAAAGTGGTTGACCTTTGGCATCTGTTGACCCTTTGAGCTCAAAAATATATAGGATTTTGTCGGACCACGAACTCTACCATTTGGTGAAGTTTCGTGAAGATCGGTTTAAAATTGTGACCTGTAGGCAAGTATAAGTGAGCGGCCCGACAAACACAAACAAACAAACACAAAAACCGGAGTGATCAACATAATTGCAAAAAAACATAATTTTGTTTTGCCAAGTAATAACGCACAAGACCAACCAATATACTGTACTCATAAAATTTTCGATTTTCACAAGTACCAAACATAAACGAATAATGAAGTGGTCATAGGCTGGTACTTGCGAAATCAGTCGCTGTGACCTGGCCATGTGGACCTCAAAAAAAATAGCCTTCAAGTTTTTGATTGGTTAACCAATTTAGTGACCCAATCAATATGCAAACCCTGTTGAAATTTCAAGTCAATGGGATGAAAATTGACGATTATATGTGACTTTTACCTTTTTTTTGGAAACAGAGTCAAGGTTCGTGGAAGAGCTAAAACACAGAATGGATCAGGACACAACATAACAAAAGGATCAGCAGAAAGAGAAGGGGGAAATGTCAACACCAGGGTGGAGGGAGAAAGTAGACGGAGACGGAGAAACAAGGGATGCGAGCGTAATGATGAGGGGTAGTGCGGAACGCAAGATGTGGACAAAATGGACACAGAAGCAAAATTCTGGGGGCGGTGCGTGGGGTTTATCGGGCGCAGAAACGTGAACAGGGGGATGATCTGAGATGTTGGTGAACAGCTGTCTTGAAGACTTGGTGAGAAGAATGAGATTGAAGAGGATGTGGAAGTTGGATCCACTGGTGAGAAAAAAGAGGAAGAAATGAGCGGAGATGAACAGTGATCCTGAATATTGGGAGTTTTACGAGAAGAGGATTGCTGGTGGAGCGCGTGCGCACTTTAGATACCTCGGGGAAGGAGGTGGGTAGTTGTGAGGACAAAGCATGGAGAAGACAGAAGACCTGTCGGCAATGGCGAAGTGATAGGCCCAGAGAACTCAGCTTCATCACGAGGGATTCCAATGATCTGGAAGGTCTTGGTTTCTACGGCGTCAAGCTGAGCAAGATGTGAGGCAGAACCACCAGCCGAGATAGGAGAACAGTAGTCCATTAATTTGCGGATGAAGGCTGTATGTATGTGGATAGGAGTTCAGGTGTGCCAAGGAATGACTTTGGATGATGGAAGATACTAAGTGCATGGCTTTGGAGGCCAATATTGAAATGTGGTTTTCCCAAGAAAGATCATGGCTGATAGTGAGACCCAGGAATTTGAATGACTGAGATTTAAAGGCATATAAATAAATTAATTCCAGGATTTACCACCGTTTTACCCAAAGTCTATTATATTTACATCACCATATTTATCACGTTACAGTAGTTCTTCATTTGTGTCCTTTATAACGTCCTTAAAAACAGTATTTCCTGTTTAGTATGATTTTCAATTTTGTTTGACTGCCAGACAGACAGACAGAGTAAAAATATTAACTCACTCATTATGCACATGCACGATCGGCGACAAATTCAGAGTCAAGGTATGGTAAAACGAGAAAGTTGTCCTCTTATTCATGTTCCAATTCCTGTTCAAAATATCACATTCAATTTAAATAAGTTCTCCGTCAATCAAACTGATCAGCCGGACAGACGGACTGACGTAAAGCAATTGCTTAACCCCGCTTTTCAGTTTGTGTGCGCGGGATAAAAACAGAACAGGCCAACAGAATCCTCGACTTCACAAATAACAAACAAACTAACAAACTTCTCTAGATACTAACAAAAGTACCCCATCACTTTGCTGACGGATTGATATTGTCGTGTCGCCGGTGATGAAGATCACGAGCGGCAGACAGCCGAACACTTTTAACTGTTCTACAGACAATAGTGATTTGTATTGACGATTATATGTATTAATGTACATATAACTCACATTGAGTTATATGTACATTAATATAATGTACATATAATCGTCATATGTACATTATATTAATGTACATATAATATACATATGACGATTATATGGAACTCATATTGTATTAATGTACAAAAATAAGTTGTAAAAAAAACCGGGATAACTGTACTCACCTTTCCTCTTGTGCGATCCCCATGCACAACCTGCCAATCTGCCACGTGGAATGATCAATGCAGGTTCGACGCCGTACCTGAATGCCAGTACCACAGGTTGTACTGCATGAACTCCAAGGAGACCATGAAGTCCAAGATCCTTCATGACTAGCTGGGCTAAAAAAAACAAAAAGAGGAAAGTGCAGTGGAGTGGAGTACAATGGGAAAACACGAGAGAGATTAACAATGGACTCATGTGAGTCACTATCCCGATTAAGCTCTAATAATGGACGCATGAGTCACGATGGTGATTAAGCTCTGATAATAGACCCATGTGAGTCACTATGCCGATTAAGCTCTGATAATAGACCCATGTGAGTCACTATGTCGATTAAAGCTCTGATAATAGACCCATGTGAGTCACTATGTCGATTAAAGCTCTGATAATAGACCCATGTGAGTCACTATGGCGATTAAGCTTTGATAATGGACTCACGTGAGTCACTATGGTGATTAAGCTCTGATAATGGACTCATGTGAGTCACTATGGCGATTTTGCTTTGATAATAGACCCATGTGAGTCATCCACCGTTTGCCCTTCACGTGACTCGTGGTGGTCCCTCTCGGCTCTCCCCCCGTTGGTATTTTTGTGCACATAAGATTGTTCACGGTTCTGTTTAAATATTATTTAAATATGTATAACCTTTCCCCTTCAGTGTTTTACTCAGTGGTATTTTACAACACGCTGTTTTTCTTCCTATTTAAAAGGCTTTTCTCAATTTCCTCTCCAACTCATTCCACCTCAAAAAAAAGAAATTCAATATCTTATACGTCTCCCTCACTACATGGTCTAAATTCACATTCATTCCATCCCTCCTCCATCATTCTGAACCGGATTGCTAACTTGAAAATCACAACAAACCCAATTTGTTTTCAATGTTCGTCTTTCATTAATCATCCACTTTCTAAACTCCCCTCTTGCCCCTCCCCTCCAAATCCCCCCCCTTGCACCTACACTCCTAAACTCCCCCCTTGCCCCGCCACTCTTAAACTCCCCCCCTACCCCTCCACTCCTGAACTCCCCCCTTGCCCTTCCACTCCTGAACTCCCCCCTTGCCCTTCCCCTCCTAAACTCCCCCCTCACTCCTCCCCTTCAAAACTCCCCCCCAACCCCTCCCATTCAAATCTCCCCCCATACCATTCCTCTCCAATTCTCCCTCCTCCCCCCTCCTCCTCAAAGCTGCCTCCTCCCCACTTCGTCTCCCTTCTATCTCATACCTCCACCGCCCCCCCCCAACCTTCTTCTTTCCTCTGCCCCCCCTCAAACAACCCCTCACTGTGCCTCATCCCTTCACCTTCAAACCTTTCATCCTCCTCATCCTTCCCTTTCTTGGAACTCTTCTGCAGTCGCTGACACATTAACAACTGCTCTCCCTACCTCCCCCTCTCATCCTTCATCTTACCCTATTCCTCCCCTCCCCTGTCCTGTACCCGATGCTCCCCCTCTCTCTTCATTAACGGTATGGACCTCAAACATCCGGGGCCTTCGCTCAAACCTGACTGATCTCTCCATACAGGTTGCTTCTGACAATCCAGACTTGATCTGCTTAACAGAGACTTTCCTCCTTCAAGATGTCTCTGATTCCTTAATATCTCTTCCTGGTTACTCCCTCCTCCGGTATGATAGACCTGAGCCTCGGCCTGGTGGTGGGGTGGCTATCTTTATCAAAAACTCGCTTCCTCACTCTCCTTGCACTGCCGTCTCTCCTCCTCACCCCCAGGAGTACCTCTGGCTACGGCTTCCTCTCCGCTCCCACCTTTTGTTCATATGTGTTCTGTACCGTCCCCCAAACAGTGATGACTCCATCTACATTTCACTGTCTGACAACATGGACCAACTTCTATCCACTCATCCCAACTCTCTCTTCCTCATATGTGGTGACTTCAATTGTCATCATGCCACCTGGTTGGGTGTGGGTTCCTCTCTCACCAGTCATGGCACCTCAGCAAAGGACTTCTGTGACTCACTGGGATTGACACAATCTGTCAATTTCCCGACCCGGATCTCAGCCAATGGAGTATCTTCTCTTCTAGACTTGGTTATGACTAACTTCCCTGCTAATGTCTGCTGCTCTTCTTCTGCTCCAATCGGTTCTTCTGATCATGTGCTTGTCAAAGTGGACATCTCTCTGGCCATTCTCAGAGAGCCTCCTCAGCGTCGACGAGTCTGGCATTTCACTCAGGCCGACTGGAACAGTCTTCAAGCAGCCATCAATCGTCTGGATTGGTCTCCCATCTCCACTGCCTCTGACATCAATTCTTCCTGGGAATTCTTCCAAAGCAAACTGATCTCTCTCATGCACAGATTTATCCCATCTCACCTTCAGTTGTCTTACCCTTCCTCCCATACATGGTACACTGAATCTTGTGGTGAGGCAGTTGCCCTGAAACAACTTGCCTTTGCCTCTTGGAAGGCTAATCCAACTGAAGGAAATCTCAGTTCCTTCCACCAAGCTCGGAACAAGTGTGTGTCTACCCTCAGGAGTGCCAGGAACACTATCTCTCCTCACTCAAGAATGAACTCTCAAACCTGTCTCCTTCCTCCAAATCCTGGTGGCGTCTGGTCAAATCCGTTTCTGGTGTTTGTTCCCCCTCCATCCCCTCCCTTACCTCAAATGGCCACACAGTTGACATCGCACGTGACAAAGCCGAATGCCTCAACTCTGTGTTTGCCTCAAAATCCTTAGTCCCAAACCCATCTCTCTCTGTTCCCACCTTTCCCAGTCGAACCAAACTGCTCCTGGACTCTGTGACCTTCTCTCCTGACAAGGTGGAGGAGTTTTTGTCAAACCTCGACTCTGATTCTGCAACTGGACCAGATGGCATCAGCCCACGGGTCCTAAAATCCTGCTCTGCCGCTCTATCTCACCCTCTCTCTGTTCTTTTCACCCTATCTTTTGCTCAAGGTCATCTGCCAGCATCCTGGAAATCAGCAAACATTACCGCTTTACACAAAAAAGGTGCAAAAACAGATCCTTGCAACTACAGACCAATCAGCCTGCTCCCAATTATCAGCAAAGTCATGGAATCCATCATTGCTTCGGATATGAAATCTTTCCTCTTCTCCAATGGCTTGATCTCTGATCATCAATTTGGTTTCAGACCAGGTCACTCTACTCTGGACATGCTGCTTCTGCTGTCTCAACAATGGATGGAGGTCCTCAATGCCAAACAGGAAATCAGAGCTGTCTCCCTTGACATATCACGTGCCTTCGATACGGTCTGGCACCCAGCTCTGCTCACCAAACTCTCCTCCTATGGTATCCATGGAAATCTCCATGCATGGCTTGCGGACTTCCTCTCTGGTCGTAGTCAACGTGTGGCCCTGAATGGATTTCTCTCATCTCCCCTTCCCGTTCAGGCTGGAGTTCCCCAAGGCAGTGTGCTGGGCCCTGTGCTTTTTCTGGTCTTTATCAATGATCTCTCCGACTCTCTGGAAAATCCTCTGTATCTCTTTGCTGATGACTCCACTCTCTGCCGCTCCATTCCCTTTCCCTCAGATCGGCAGTCTTCAGCCTCCTCACTCTCTGAAGACCTGGACAAAATCACAGACTGGTCAAACATGTGGAACATGTCTTTCAATCCTGACAAATCTCACACTCTTACTATGTCTCTCCGAAAAGATCGACTGGACAACCCTCCCATCTACTTTCTCAACAATCCTCTCCAAGAAGTTCTGTCGCTCAAGCTTTTGGGTCTCACCATCTGCCATGATCTTTCTTGGGAAAACCACATTTCCAAGCTGGCCTCCAAAGCCAGTCGCCGACTGGGCATCCTCCGTCGTGCGAAGTCCTTCCTAGGCACACCTGAGCTCCTCACCACATACAAGGCTTTCATCCGCAGCTCAATGGAATACTGTTCTCCCCTTTGGGCTGGTGCTCCTGCCTCACACCTGGCTCGGCTTCACGCTGTTGAATCCAAAGCTTTCAGAATCATTGGAATCTCCCGCGATGAAGCTATCTCTGAGGGCCTTTCACTCACTCACCGCAGGCAGGTAGGTGGTCTTTCTGTCTTCTACCGACTCCTCTCCGGCCTTGCTCCCCCAGCTCTCTCTGTGCTCTGTCCCCCAAATATTCCTACAGGTCGCACAAGATCTGCCAGCCACCCTCTGATGGTTAAACTGCCGAAATCTCGGCTCTCTGCTCACCTTCACTCTTTCATTCCTCTTTTCTCCCGCCTCTGGAACAAACTCCCACACTCACTTCAATCACACTCCTCCCTCCAGGTCTTCAAAACAGCTGTTCACCACCATCTCTTATCTTCCCCCATCCAAAACCTTGATCTTTTCTACCCCCACTAATTCACCCCAGATCCACCTTGTTTGAAATTCCAACTTCTTTCCTGGAAGTCTTGGCAGTGTCCATATGTTTTATACCTCTCCCACCCCCCCCCCCCCCCCTTCCCATGCCTTCCCCCCAAAGCCCTCTCCCTCCCACAGTTCTCTCGATGTCTCCATGTCTATCGGTCCCTGCTCTCAAATGTTGTGTTTGTGTCCTTCCCCCTCTCTCCCCATCTTGTCTACCGCTCCCGATGTTATTTGTTTTGTGTGTCTGTTTGTCTTTCTGTGTGATTAATGTTCGCTCTTTCACAAGCCTCGATCTTGTATACAAAAAAAATAAAAAAATAAAAATAAATGTGAGTCACTATGCTGATTAAGCTCTGATAATGGACTCATGTGAGTCACTATGCTGATTAAGCACTGATAATGGACCCATGAGTCACTATGTTGATTAAGCTCTGACAATGGACTCATGTGAGTCCCTATGCCGATTAAGCTCTGACAATGGACTCATGAGTCACTATGCTGATTAAGCTCTGATAATGGACTCATGAGTCACTATGCTGATTAAGCTCTGATAATGGACTCATGAGTCACTATGCTGATTAAGCTCTGATAATGGACTCATGAGTCACTATGCTGATTAAGCTCTGATAATGGACGAGTCACTATGCTGATTAAGCTCTGATAATGGACTCATGAGTGACTATGGTGATTAAGCTCTGATAGTGGACTCATGAGTGACTATGCTGATTAAGCTCTGATAATGGACTCATGAGTGACTATCCTGATTCAGCACTGAAAATAGATGATAGTCACTATCGTGATTAAGCACTGATAATGGACTCAAATGACTCACTATGCTGATTAAGCTCTGATAATGGACTCATGTGAGTCACTATGCTAATTAGGCACTGATAATGGACTCAGGAGTCACCATGGTGATTAAGCTCTGATAATGGACCCATGAGTCCCGATGCTGATTAAGCACTGATAATTGACCCATGAGTCACTATGCAGATTAAGCTCTGATAATGGACTCATGTGAGTCACTATGCTGATTAAGCTCTGATAATGGACTCATGTGTGACTATGCTGATTAAGCTCTGATGATGGACTCATGAGTGACGATGGTGATTAAGCTCTGATAGTGGACTCATGAGTGACTATGGTGATTAAGCACTGTTAGTGGACTCATGAGTGACTATGGTGATTAAGCTCTGATAATGGACTCATGAGTGACTATGCTGATTAAGCTCTGATAATGGACTCATGAGTGACTATGGTGATTAAGCACTGATAGTGGACTCATGAGTGACTATGGTGATTAAGCTCTGATAGTGGACTCATGAGTGACTATGCTGATTAAGCACTGAAAATAGACGATAGTCACTATCGTGATTAAGCACTGATAATGGACTCAAATGACTCACTATGCTGATTAAGCTCTGATAATGGACTCATGAGTCACTGTGCTAATTAGGCACTGATAATGGACTCATGAGTCACTATGCTGATTGCTCTCATTAATGGACTCATGAGTCACTATGCTGATTAAGCACTGATAATGGACTCATAAGTCACTATGCTGATTAAGCACCGATAATGGACTCATGAGTCACTATGCTGATTGCTCTGATAATGGACTCATGAGTCACTATGCTGATTGCTCTGATAATGGACTCATGAGCCACTATGCTGATTACTCTGATAATGGCCTCATGAGTCACTATGCTGATTGCTCAGATTATAATGGACTCATGAGTCACTATGCTTGCTCTGATAATGGACTCATGAGTCACTATGCTGATTGCTCTGATAATGGACTCATGAGTCACTATGCTGATTACTCTGATAATGGACTCATGAGTCACTATGCTAATTGCTCTGATAATGGACTCATGAGTCACTATGCTGATTGCTCTGATTATAATGGACTCATGAGTCACTATGCTGATTGCGCTGATTATAATGGACTCATGAGTCACTATGCTGATTGCGCCGATTATAATGGACTCATGAGTCACTATGCTGATTGCGCCGATTATAATGGACTCATGAGTCACTATGCTGCTTGCGCCGATTATAATTGACTCATGAGTCACTATGCTGATTAAGCACTGATCAAGAGCATGAGTGAAATATCACAAAGTAATAAAGGTTGTTTGATTCATCATGACTGTGCCATATTCACATCCTTGCACTCAAATTGTAGGGCATGCTAAATATAGGCCCACAGCTAACTCCAAGCAGAAAATTTGGCCAGAGCATGAGCTCACAATGGCCTGCTCTTTTTGCGCTATACTATGGGATACTTTATATCGACAACCAAAAGTGGAAATGAGATAGCTTGCTTTACAACGTCATCCTAGATGGAGCATCCGTTGCTGTCATTTGACCATAATGGCAATTTTTATCTGAATGCAATCCTGCAGATGATCAACCCCAGGAGATATTGGTCCAAGAGCTAGGGTACCTTTTGTGCAGCGTCTGAGGCCAAAAGGTTTGATCAACTTTTCTAAACCAAAATTTAATGCAGATTCCAAAAATCCATTTCTTATGTGCCGCACATATTGCGGTTTGGGTGAAAAATGCGTTTTTTTGTTGTTATTTTTCTATATTTTGGCGAAATCTGAAAATGATGCCTTAATTCTAGATATCAATTTTACTCTCTGGTGTATGTTCATGTGAGGTATCAAAATAAAGCTACTGACCTGGAGATCACTCAAGAACACAAATAATATGAAATTTAAATATAGTTGCCATTGTAACAGCCATTTGAGTGGCTCTGAAGTCCAAAAATTTCAATTTCACGCTGTAATACATTGTACATTTTAATGTGGAATCAGAGGCCAAATGGTTTTTAAATCATTTCTAAATCATAATTTTATGCAGAATCTGAATATCAATGTCTTACAAGCTAGACATGAAGCCTTTTGGGTGAAAATCACATTTTTGTTGGTTATGCGTATTACACAGAAAACTCTGAAATTGGGTTTTAATTCTAAATACCATTTTATCATCATTTATATTCGCATGTGAGGTATCCACATGAAAGTATTCACATACAGTGTATATACATGTATTTTCCAAGGATAACAGTATTTTTAGAGTGAAGTATAGTTGCTATGGTAAACAACACTAATCCTGAGCTGATTGCTTATAAAGGTTGACGACTAGCACCTACTAATGAGTCTATCATCATACAGTATATATCGACCACCCTAGAAACCATTAATATGTTGTTATGAAATATATTGCATGTGATTGGTTGCCATGGTAATGGGATTCATTATTAACAAAGTGCAGATCATTACACAAGAAATAAGCTTCCATTGACATATCTTTTTCATTAGACCTCTCTGACAACTGTTCTCATAATGACATCCTCCTAAATCAGATGCATAAAAAAGGTAAAGTAATACAACAATAATTGATGTAGTTATCCCATCACCAATTGTATCTAGTCTATTTGGCTATAATACCTGTCACCCTCTAATATCTACTGCTCATATAATTATTTACTCTATCAGCTATAATATGCTAAGTTATGCTTATTACTACCACTCTCACCAAACCACAAAATACTAACAGTAGTGTCATAAATATACTACATATGTAAGCATTAACTAAAAGTCTGAAACACTTTAAGTCTTAAATGCATCTGACACCAAATAAGAGTACAAGATATGCACAACATAAACAAAAATCTTCCAGAAACCTTAAACCTTAACTAGATTCTAACATGAATGTCTTAATAAGTTGAGATAACATATGTGGGCAACAGAGGCAATTCTTATGTCGCTGAACTGAGTACATTTACATAAGCAGTTTTACTCTACTAATAAATTATGCACGGATAAGGAATACATCTCAGTTGCCAATTGTTTCTATCACACCCAGAATACTACATGTATGAATACTACACGTGTAATATGCATAAGCAACAAAAATGTGATTTTCACCCAAAAGGCTTCATGTCTAGCTTGTAAGACATTGATATTCAGATTCTACATAAAATTATGATTTAGAGATTATTTAAAAACCATTTGGCCTCTGATTCCACTTTAAAATGTACAATGTATTACAGTGTGAAATTGATATTTTTGGACTTCAGAGCCACTCAAATGGCTGTTACCATGGCAACTATATTTTAATTTCATATTATTTGTGTTCTTGAGTGATCTCCAGGTCAGTAGCTTTATTTTGATACCTCACATGAACATACACCAGAGAGTAAAATTGATATCTAGAATTAAAGCATAATTTTCAGATTTCGCCAAAATATAGAAAAATAACAACAAATAAATGCATTTTTCACCCAAACCGCAACATTTGCGGCACATAAGAAATGGATTTTTGGAATCTGCATTAAATTTTGGTTTAGAAAAGTTGATCAAACCTTTTGGCCTCAGACGCTGCACAAAAGGTACTGTTACGTTCTCCTCCCCAAACCCCGACCCCGAAGGTGTACCTCCGAGCCCCGAAAGGAGTCACGGCAGAAAGATGTGCTATTATGTGTGCTAATGACCAATGGTGAAACCACACCAATCAATTGTTGCAAAAAACAATACCCCGTTTTACGCCATTTTGACCGACGTCAAATCCGACTTTACGCCACTCTTCTAGAGTACATTTCAGTTCAGTGAACGTCATTATGTGCGACATTACGTCACTCCGACATCATAATAGGACATGAAAAAAATATATTTAAAATAAATAAAATAGTACATAAAAATTAACAATAAAAGAAGCTAAAAAAACAATTTAAAATACAATAAAAAGCACATTAAAATATTTTTTAAATGTACGTATACATACGCGTAGCTGCTGGTTCTCATTCAAAACAAAGGCGACGCCATATGCATTTTGTCCTGTGCTGTGGTCGCGTGCTTGCTTTGCCTTTCGCTGTTATTTTTGTGATTATTCCTTTACTGTGTAAAGGTTCCTTTACTGTGTAAAACAACCAACGCAACGCGGCAACGGCGAAACATGACGACGATGCCGGCTCGGACGACCATGACCGTGTCATGCCTTGAGCCGGGGTGCCTCGTCGGGCACCTCACCTGCATCCGGCGTCGACGAACCGATCGACATGTTCATGTGCACATTTGCATGGATTTGCAAATGCCTGCCTGTACGTCGTCGTTTCTGCGTATATCGCATCGTCCAAAAAAAAGAAGCAAGCAACTTTGGCCGCTCGAGGAAAGACGGGGCACGCCTACGACTAGGAGGTGAGCGTCGATCCCCGGGGCGGCCGGGTTCACTTCACGGAACCCTGAGCTCGCTCGTTCATCACAGACGACACGACATGACCACCGGTGAAACTGCTCGGACATGTTGGGTAAAGCACGCCGTGGTGAAGCGGGCCGCGGAGCCACTCGGCACACAAGCCAGCTCACAGTCGACACGTCCGTGCCGGTCACCCTGTTCGAGGAGAAGACCCGACCGATAGAAAACAATGGAGGGACTCCCGACGGGGAAAGGCAAAGATTCAGGGCGAAGCCGCAGCCTCCTCCAGTTATTTACTCTAGTTTTACGGTGTTTTTTTTTTTTGTTTTGTTTTTTTGTTGTTGTTGTTTTTTTGTATACTGAATCGAGGCTCGTGAAAGAGTGTTTGTAGTGAAATTATGTTTGCTCGGAATCCAAGGCGAACCCAGGGTGCTCGCTACGGAAGGGGCCGTCTATAAGAGCGGGACAACCGGGGCGTGCGGTCACTTCAGCGGGACTCACTGTGACATTATCCAGTAGTTGAATGGTATGTACGCCCCTCCCCAAATGCCGCGCTGCGCTAACCATGGTTAAATGGAAACTATCTTTGCTGCTCATGAATGCTCTGATTTGATACCTGTATGTATGTATGTATTTTCACAGGATGTATTACCGATCTAAAATGATATTAAACCTACCCAGAGGTCAAGTCGTGTCTGAGCTTGATTTCCACGACACTTAATATCATTTTATTTCGCCGAATGGCTGCCCACCGGATGATCGTGGTGCTGATTCTCGGAGCCGACCCACACGCTGAAGGATCTGCTACGGCGTTTGCTCATTGGCGTTTACACCGCAACCGCTCAGCCGAGCTGAAGCGCCTCTACATAACGACACGGAGCGCTGTGCACGGCCGGCGTCAACTCTCGCAGCGGAGACAGCCAACCGACTGCATCGATCGATCGCTTCGCGCAGGGGCCATGTCGTAAATCACTTAATCGTAATCCCTCTCCTGTCATCGCTCCTGCACTGCTCGCCTCGGAGAGGAATGCCCAGCGGAGGACCCGTCGAGCTAGCTCCAGCAACGGAGCTCCGACTACTCTCGCTGCCGGCCTGCCTCGAAAGACGGGACGTCGCAAGCCTTTTCGCGGGACCGCGTCGACAAAAAGCGACCTGCTCTCATGAGACCCGAACGCCAGAGCAGGCGTGACGGACTCCGGCTCGATGCCTGGAGCACGATGCTACTGGGCAACGTCCTGCGGTTGAAACCCCGTCGGAACGACGGACCCGCTTGGAGCCGCCGGCCTACCCGTCCGATCGCAGCTCGGCAGCACTAACGGCTCCGTCCGAGGGATTCATCCTAGATATGCGTGCCTCGGCCCGAGTTGAGATTCCTACGCGAGTGATGACGTCTCCCATGTCGGCTATGCCTCCACACGGACGGCACACTCCGACCACTCGCTACTCAGTGGCCCATCTACTCCGAGTCACATCTCTCTCACGACCGGCTCCACTCCGACCACTCGCTACTCTGTGGCCCATCTCCTCCGCGCGAACGCGCGCTGCTCGTCGGAATCACGCCGTGCCTCTCACGACCGGCTCCACTCCGACCACTCGCTACTCTGTGGCCCATCTCCTCCGCGCGAACGCGCGCTGCTCGTCGGAATCACGCCGTGCCTCTCACGACCGGCTCCACTCCGACCACTCGCTACTCTGTGGCCCATCTCCTCCGCGCGAACGCGCGCTGCTCGTCGGAAGCACGCCGTGCCTCTCACGACCGGCTCACCCCGACCACTCGATACTCGGTGGAACCACCTCCTCCACGCGAATCGACGTGCACTGCTCCCATCGCGTGCTACTACTCTGGGAGGCCCGCGATCCCATCCTGATTCCGATCACCTCCTACACGTGGCACCCTTCGCGTGGCACCGCACCGTCGCTGGAAGGAATCACTACAAATGCACGACGCGCCAGTTGCGCGCGCCGCCTCTTCACTGGATGGACCCCTTTGCATGCGGTTCCTCTCGCGGGCACTCTGTGAGGCCGGCGATTCTGATCGCGGCCCTCTCTGCGTTGCCGGCGATTCCTCGCTGCTCGTCGGAACCCCTCTTACGCGCGAGTCACGCGCCGCACCGTCGCTGGATGGAGTCACTACAATGCACGACGCGCCAGTTGCGCGCGCCGCTTCTTCGCTGGATGAACCCCTTTGCTTGCGGTTCCTCTCGCGGGCCCCACCGGCGATTCTGATCGCGGCCGGCAATCCCACCTGCATGTGGCTACGTCCCGAGGCCGGCGAACACCGCTGCCCGGAATCGCCTCAATGGAGGCTCGCTTCCATGCGAGGACTCGTCGCAGCACGGATGAATTTCGAAGGGCGTCGAGCGGGACCTTCATAGCCTTTCACGGCACTCGGGTTCTGCTTATGATGCTTATGCATCTGTTATGCTTCTGTTATGATGGAAGAACTACCATGTGTAGTTCTTCGTTCGTTCTTCTTCGTTCATCTTCGTCCTTTGTTTACTCGATTTGGTGTTCCCGCTCTCAAACGGCGTTTTCGTTTAACACCTGCGACCGTGTAAACATGCTGTGCATGGAATGTATGTGGACCGAATGCTATCATTCTTTTTCACACACCCCGCGTCCCGCGTTTCACCCTATTAATTTAATTTGATAAGCTGTTGGATTGAGTTAATGTGGTGATGATGTAGAGCAGGCTTGACGGACCGACAGGCCCCACTGCATCCTTCATGCTCAATGCACCTCCAATGAGATCAGGGCGTTATATGTTTTCGCTCCTTAGTCGTGCAGTCTATCGCTGCCCAGCATGCACGCCATCTCGACTCGGCGTGCTCGCCCCTCGACTCGGCGGGCTCACCCGCACTGGAGCAACAGGCCGAGCTCGCCTTTCGGTTTCCCTCGTACGCGGTGCGCCCTAGACATTACTTTCGCCCGTCGGCCGGGTTCGTATCATTGACAATGAAACCCGTCGGCAGGTTCGTATCTGTATACCGATCTCGAGCTCGCTCGCATGCTGCTGCCCAATGGCCGCGTGACTTTAGATTTCGGATTTGATGACGTCATCGACTATATCACGCGTTTGCTTTACAGCGTCGTACTGGCGTGCGTACATTAGCGTCGTACATTAACGTACTTGCGTGCATCCCGCGATCTCATCGGGGGATTCGTTTACATTACCCTGTACCTTGGTAAACTACGTACCATTTGTCCTTTCCGTAAACGACGTAGACAACGTAACGCGGCGCTACCTCAGGGTCGCGCGCCAGCGCCATTTAGGGAGTACACGGTGACCTCGTGAAATGGTGACATACATTGAGCGTCGCGCCAGCCTCCCTTGCCACCTGCGCGCGCATGTAACGGGGGCACCGTACTGCCTGCTCGCCCTTGACGCTGGGCTCGCTGTTTATCGGCCAGAGCTCTTGGCTCGTACATTTCGAGACTGCGTGACGCCTCGTCTGATTCCTTTTTCCCTCAGCCTGACCCAGACTGTGAAGGTCGTCTGTCTTCGGTATGCCGCACGCTGCTGCTTCCTCGGGGGGTGGGGTCGGGTGCCTTACGGGTGCCTTACCAGATGTTTCGGCTACCTCGATAATCTTACGGTTTGTGGATATGTCCATATGACCATGATTCCTAATCTGCAGCGCTTCCTTGGGGTCGCGCTGGTATCACTCATGTGCTCGAGGTTACGTGCGAATACTCCCTACGCACAATGGATAGATCTTCTGGGGTACACCGTGACCCATGGAGCGTCTGCGTCTGCGACCTTTTCTCGACATGGCCCCTCCCTGTGATTGGGCCACCTCGCCCCTTTGTGGGGGCCCGGGTGGGTATTGTTGCTCGCCCGGGTGCCGTCCGGTCTACCGACTCCCACCTCGCCCTTGTGGATGGCGTCCATGGATGCTTTTGTGTCTTTGTGTCTTTGTGCGTGACTTTGAGTCCATGGATGGTCGATCCGAGCCATTCCATCTGAGGTGTTGCATGGATGGTTTGGTCGGCCATCCGTGGATGGACAGTCCATCTGGGGAGATGGCTGTCTTTGGGTCTCTGTGCCACTGCGTCCGTGGATGGTCGATCCATCCGCGGTCCGGCTGGATCCGTGCTGGATCCGTGCCATGCAATGATGGCGTTGAATGGATGGATCGGTTGGACATCCGGGGATGGCCAATCCATCCGGGACATCTGACATGACAATCATCTCGACATCTAGACCATCCACCCGGGACAACGCTGGGACAAACATGGTTTGTCCAGCCGAGGCTCTCTCGGTCTGCCGATCTTATCCGATCCTCCGCGCGCGCTGTGCCGCTGGACAGGATTGCCATATGCATCCCGGGGGTTCTGCACGCTTCGCTGGCTTCGGTCGTTTTAGCCATGCCGGTCGTCCAGACAGCCTTCAGAGGCTGCTCGTGTCTCGTGCGATCGCTGCCAACGGTAGATTTGCGTGTGAGTTTGCGTTTTGTAATGCGTATGGACTTTTGGGAGCCAGGGCAGGTACAGACTTACTGTAGTGCTTACTGTAATGACCCACTGTAGCGCCCTCCTGTCAAGTACTCTTACTTACTGTTAAGGGGGCTACTGCTTTATACATCTTCCACGTTTACACATCTTCCACATTGACACACCTTCCTGACATGTTGCCTTGCGACGAATGGACAGTCGCTCTTCGTCAAGGCGCACCTTATGCCATGTGTTGCGTAACGCTAAGGTATACCTTATCCATCTAGCTGCTATGCCGACTACCCCACGGGAAGACTCCTGCTACCCACGGGCTCATCGTCTTCTCCCTGGGATGACCACTGCTTGCTCGGTTCGATATCTTCTTGACTGGGATATCCTCCTCAATCCTGCTATTTCTGGGGATTGATGCTATCCCGGCTTACAGGTTGCAGTAACCCTGCCATCGACATGGATTGACGTGACCATTCGTTTATTGCTGATGCTTGGGCAACCTGCCGAGCGGCAGTATAGTTTTAACGGCGGGGAGAATGTAGTGAAATTATGTTTGCTCGGAATCCAAGGCGAACCCAGGGTGCTCGCTACGGAAGGGGCCGTCTATAAGAGCGGGACAACCGGGGCGTGCGGTCACTTCAGCGGGACTCACTGTGACATTATCCAGTAGTTGAATGGTATGTACGCCCCTCCCCAAATGCCGCGCTGCGCTAACCATGGTTAAATGGAAACTATCTTTGCTGCTCATGAATGCTCTGATTTGATACCTGTATGTATGTATGTATTTTCACAGGATGTATTACCGATCTAAAATGATATTAAACCTACCCAGAGGTCAAGTCGTGTCTGAGCTTGATTTCCACGACAGTGTTTGTCTGCATTTTAAGGCATTACGCCCGGTTTACATCAAAAACCGAGTTACGTCATGGCTTATGGAACCAATGAATGACGTAGGCCGTGGTATTGCTGTATTGTATTAAAACCACACAATAATAACAAGTAACACACGTACAAGAAAACCTCACTTGCACAGCAAACACCATATAATTTCTATGATGGTTCCACCAATTTCCTGAATCAATAACTCACGGTATTCCCACGTGAGCAATCGGTAACATCCCCCAAAGTCACTGTGTCACAATACCAGGCCAAAGTCGATGCCCTTGGCTCTCGTGATCACAAGAAAAGGTCGTACTGAGACCTGAACCCAGAACGGCTAATAGTTGATGCTGCAGACGAGCCGCTTGGTGAGGTGTCGGGCCGACGTCGGTCCGGTAAAAGTTCACCCAAAAGGCGACTGGGAATTCACACCTTCGGTTCACCCGACAATGACGCTGACATGAACGATCAGCGGCTCCCAAGCAGAGAACCGCGAAGAACCGCGAGTTCCCAAGCGAAATCCACGACACACACGAGAACCAGGTGAATGGCTGGTGCGAGGTGAAATGGCGGACGGGCCAGTAATGGAGGCATACCTGCTCTCCAGCGATGATTCACTTTCGGAACCAAATTGCAAAACCCATCACGCAGGTTTATTTGCCACAGCAATAACGACACTGTCACAGGAATCCCTTTCCCGGGGAAACCAATATTCGCTCGTGACCAATGTCCACCAGCGTCCGCTCGACCTCTCGAAGCAGATAGGCCTTCCTTTCCCGATCTCATTCGATACCCTTCGCCCGCCGCTTCTTCTTCTTCCGTTTTCACCCTCACCCATCTCGTTTTCATTCTGAGACATTATTTTTACCTTTGAAGACAGTTATCTCCATTTCACATTCAAACTGTAACAATAATAGTACATGAAACTAAAAATGCTTCAAGTGGATGACAACCACAAAGACGGATGTGACGAATCCGTAACAGTACCCGAGCTCTTGGACCATATAGCTCAATGGCAGGAATGATACCATGCAATCAATCCTGCCACCCCATTTCACACTAATTTGGCGCACTGGTTGCATTAAGTCCCAAGAGCGTAGCACAAAGCGGGATTTAGCAATTGGTTCACTCTGTCTGTCCATCAGTCTATTTCTATGATCGAGGAACTACTTAATTTCAATTGAATGATATATTTTCAACACTACAGAGAATAAATGAGAACATCAATTGTAACAGGATCCTGCAGTTTAGCAGAACTTTGGCTCTGAATTTTGAAATATTGTACGGAATCTCGTTCCGAACATGCATGCACATTGCACATGGAGTGTAAAGAAATTGCTTCAGTCTCCCTGTCTGGCAAGCAGTTAAACAAAGTTGAAAATCATTCCAAAAAGGAAACTTACTGTTTTTAGGGACATCATAAAGGATATAAACAACAGGTACGAATAGCTAATGTAACATGTTGGATAAGTTGGTGTATAAGACGGAGCATGAATGGTGGCAGGTACGAATAGCTAATGTAGCATGTTGGATAAGGTGGTGTATAAGACGGAGCATGAATGGTGGCAAACTTCCGAAAAAATTAATTTTATTGACCTTCTTTAACACTTTCAATTTATTTGTGAAAGCGTTCAAATGTATAATTGAATTATATATTTGAACACTGTAGAACACAGATAGTCTTGTTCACACCTACAACAATCTTCAATTTAGCAGCACGGGTGAAATTGTATGCCGTCTCGACCAATCAAATTTGCTGTGCTCTCTTAGAGCAGAGTAAGATCAAGATTCAGAAAAAATGGTAAAAATGGCAAAATGGTAAAAAGGCAGGCAAAATGGCAAAAATGGCAAAATGGTAAAAATGGCAAAATGGTAAAATGGCAAAATGGTAAAAAAGGGAAAATGGTAAAAAGGCAAAATGGCAAAATGGCAAAAATGGCAAAATGGCAAAATAGTAAAAATGGCAAAATGGCAAAAATGGTAAAAATGGCAAAATGGTAAAAAGGAAAAATGGTAAAAAGGAAAAATGGTAAAATGGAAAAATGGAAAAATGGCAAAATGTCAAAATGGCAAAATGGTAAAAACTCAAAATGGTAAAAATGGCAAAATGGTAACAATGGCAAAATGGTAAAATGGCAAATTGCAAAATGTGAAAATGGCAAAATGGTAAAATGGTAAAAATGGCAAAATGGTAAAAAGGAAAAATGGTAAAAATGGCAAAATGGCAAATTGCAAAATGTGAAAATGGCAAAATGGCAAAATGGTAAAATGGCAAAATGGTAAAAAGGCAAAATGGTAAAAATTGCAAAATGGTAAAAATGGCAAAATGGCAAAATGGTGAAAATGGCAAAATGGTAAAAAGGCAAAATGGTAAAATGGCAAAATGGTAAAAATGGCAAAATGGTAAAAACTCAAAATGGTAAAAAAGGCAAAATGGTAACAATGGCAAAATGATAAAAAGGAAAAATGGTAAAATGGCAAAATGGCAAAATGGTAAAAATGGTAAAATGGCAAAATGGCAAAATGGTAAAAAAGGGAAAATGGTAAAAAGGCAAAATGGCAAAATGGCAAAAATGGCAAAATGGCAAAATGGCAAAATGGTAAAAATGGTAAAATGGCAAAATGGCAAAATGGTAAAAATGGCAAAATGAAAAAATGGTAAAAATGGTAAAAAGGCAAAATGGTAAAAAGGCAAAATGGTAAAAATGGTAAAAAGGCAAAATGGTAAAAATGGCAAAATGGCAAAATGGTAAAAATGGCAAAATGGTAAAATGGTAAAAATGGCAAAATAGCAAAATTGTAAAAATGGCAAAATGGTAAAAAGGCAAAATGGTAAAAATGGCAAAGCTAACATTGATTGTCTGTAGAACACAAAGTCTTGTTCACACTTACAAAAATCTTCACAATTTAGCAGTACTTGGGCGAAATTGTATGCCGTCTCGACCAATCAAATTTGCTGTGGTCTCTTAGAGCAGAATAAGAGCAAGATTCAGACAAAATGGTGGTGCCTGGCAATGTAATCATCGAGCTAACTTCCTCCACAAGATCTGTTCGTTTAATTCACCTTTTTCTCAAAAATCGTGCCCAAATCATCAGTTTCTCCGAGAATAGTAGGCAGAATGTTCAGCTCTGGACTGTTCCCTTTAACCCACCTGCATCATATGGTTGCCATCGACCTGTTATTCAAAGTTCACAAACAAAGCTAACATAGATTGTCCTCGGAAACACCAAGCAAGAGTAGAAAAGACCCTCGCGTCTTTTTCCTCAAGACTACGTGGGATAAGATGGTCTAGGAACGCTCTAGTTACCGAGGTGTCATTGTGCAACCGATGCATGTACCTGCACATTCGGGCAGCAATTTGGAATTGTTTGTGGTTCCGTTGTCGCCGGCTCTTCGTAATAGATACTGTGGGATCATTTACATCCACTGGTGACTAATGCTGTTAGTTGTGGATCTCATGCTTCAAATGCATCCGCAGCACCCCATGCCATGCACTCAAAAGCACGAATCCGACCGTTTATAGAAGGGTCGGGCATCAAAAGCAGACTGGACAGCTCAAAGGTGAGTGTGGGCCCTACCTCTGTGCCATCCTTGCAGACAAAGTTAACTTATGTACAGTAAGTTGAAGCAACAATTGGTATTCAGCAGGGCAGAATTTGGAGAGGGAGAAGATTTCAAGAGAGAAGGTGAATAAGTGAAAGTGCAGAAAGGCAATCAAGGTGTGAGGATGTATTATTCGGGGGCTGTTAACAACTTTAGGAAAGTGTATCCTTAGCATCCTCCAGAAGTTCACTGAATAGCAGAAAAGGTCAAATTGGGAAATATGTGTGTGGAAGGAAGAGAAGTAATTTATAAAACAGAAACACTTCTGGATGGGCAATGTGAGTGTGTAAGGAATGGTCCAATTTCATTTGGATAAGATCTGTTTTCATTAGTTCCAATCATTGGGAATCCATGCTTAATCACTCAATGTCTTGTCTCCACAGTTTCTGCACTAGTTTAGACCGGAACCACTTAAAGTAAGAAACAAACTCCCAATTAGCATAAGTAGAAGCTCAAATCAGGATGCTTAGAGAAGCCATTTTGTTAAGATTGGAATCAGTAAGTGATCCTGGCGAGTAAAGATGTTACAAATCTGGCCTGTACTAGATCATGTGTCGCTCATGAAGAAAAACACAAGCACCAACTTGTTATTACATTATCATGTACTCTTCACTCAGACACAAGATTCAGAAATATGGTCAGAGCACTGGGATTAATGGAGGATGCTTCACTATACTTTAAATTAGCCAATGGCACGTTAGTAGTTATCCTAAGTTGGAGCTAAATGAAGATGTTGTTGTGAATATTTAAAGCTATTGCTTCGGAGCATCTGAAGTGAATTCATTGTTTCTTCATGAACATCATGTTAAAGAGGCCTTGAGAGCTTCAGTAGAGTGTCCTCGTAATTGTATCAAACATAAACTGATAAATTCAATATAATTGATGTAAACGTCGAATGGGCAAATGTCAAACCGAGACATATTCATGCATTCTCCGAATTCAAAATGGCGTCTTTCGTAAGTAACATGACAGAGAGACAATAGTCCATCAAAAGCAAACTTCAGGATACAATACAATGATCAAATGATAATCCGATTCAGATCGATCGAAATATCAATAATCCAAGAAATCACCGATCAAGATTATGGGAGTTTTTATACAATGGATTTCATCGGTCAAGTCAAACAACGTAACCAATTGTTTCCATCAAGATACATTCTGTGTGGGCCTGATATACCCAAGGTGGATCTGTTGTTCACATAGCTCGATAATTGGTTGATGGGTTCATGTATTCTAATGAATGTTCTCAAACTTCTTCATGGGAGCATTTGGGAGGTTTACCAAGCGCTGGCAAGAAGTGTAATAACTCACATGATAAAAATGGAGGCCCATACTCTTCACAAAGCTACAGGACATTCAGGACAAGTCGAGAATCGTTACAAGGATAAAATTAATCCTTGACAGATCACCACTCCATCGGCGTCAACACACTGGACTGAAGGTGGCAGCAAATTGTTATTTGTTCGACTGAAGGTGGCAGCAATTTGTTATTTGTTCGACTGAAGAGAGACAGGAATTTGTTATTTGTTTGACTAAAGGTGGCATGAATTTGTTGTTTGTTCGACTAAAGATGGCAGGAATTTGTTATTTGTTCGACTAAAGAGAGACAGGAATTTGTTATTTGTTCGACTAAAGAGAGACAGGAATTTGTTATTTGTTCGACGAAAGACAGACAGGAATTTGTTATTTGATCGACTAAAGAGAGACAGGAATTTGTTATTTGTTTGACTAAAGGTGGCATGAATTTGTTGTTGGTTCGACTAAAGGTGGCATGAATTTGTTGTTTGTTCGACTAAAGGTGGCATGAATTTGTTGTTGGTTCGACTAAAGAGAGACAGGAATTTGTTATTTGTTTGACTAAAGGTGGCATGAATTTGTTGTTGGTTCGACTAAAGGTGGCATGAATTTGTTGTTTGTTCGACTAAAGGTGGCATGAATTTGTTGTTGGTTCGACTAAAGAGAGACAGGAATTTGTTGTTGGTTCGACTAAAGGTGGCATGAAATTGTTGTTTGTTCGACGAAAGGTGGCAGCAATTTGTTATTTGTTCGACTGAAGGTGGCATGAATTTGTTATTTGTTTGACTAAAGAGAGACAGGAATTTGTTATTTGATCGACTAAAGAGAGACAGGAATTTGTTATTTGATCGACTAAAGAGAGACAGGAATTTGTTATTTGATCGACTAAAGAGAGACAGGAATTTGTTATTTGTTTGACTAAAGAGAGACAGGAATTTGTTATTTGTTTGACTAAAGGTGGCATGAATTTGTTGTTGGTTCGACTAAAGGTGGCATGAATTTGTTATTTGTTCGACTAAAGGTGGCAGAAATTTGTTATTTGTTCGACTGAAGGTGGCAGGAATTTGTTATTTGTTCGACTAAAGAGAGACAGGAATTTGTTATTTGTTCGACTAAAGGTGGCATGAATTTGTTATTTGTTCGACTAAAGGTGGCAGAAATTTGTTATTTGTTCGACTGAAGGTGGCAGGAATTTGTTATTTGTTCGACTAAAGAGAGACAGGAATTTGTTATTTGTTCGACTGAAGGTGGCAGGAATTTGTTATTTGTTCGACTAAAGAGAGACAGGAATTTGTTATTTGTTCGACGAAAGACAGACAGGAATTTGTTATTTGATCGACTAAAGAGAGACAGGAATTTGTTATTTGTTTGACTAAAGGTGGCATGAATTTGTTGTTGGTTCGACTAAAGGTGGCATGAATTTGTTGTTTGTTCGACTAAAGGTGGCATGAATTTGTTGTTGGTTCGACTAAAGAGAGACAGGAATTTGTTGTTGGTTCGACTAAAGGTGGCATGAATTTGTTGTTTGTTCGACGAAAGGTGGCAGCAATTTGTTATTTGTTCGACTGAAGGTGGCATGAATTTGTTATTTGTTTGACTAAAGAGAGACAGGAATTTGTTATTTGTTCGACAAAAGAGAGACAGGAATTTGTTATTTGATCGACTAAAGAGAGACAGGAATTTGTTATTTGTTTGACTAAAGAGAGACAGGAATTTGTTATTTGTTCGACTGAAGGTGGCAGGAATTTGTTATTTGTTCGACTAAAGGTGGCATGAATTTGTTATTTGTTCGACTAAAGAGAGACAGGAATTTGTTATTTGTTCGACTGAAGGTGGCAGGAATTTGTTATTTATTCGACTAAAGAGAGACAGGAATTTGTTATTTGTTCGACTGAAGGTGGCAGGAATTTGTTATTTGTTCGACTAAAGAGAGACAGGAATTTGTTATTTGTTCGACTGAAGGTGGCAGGAATTTGTTATTTGTTCGACTAAAGAGAGACAGGAATTTGTTATTTGTTCGACTGAAGGTGGCAGGAATTTGTTATTTGTTCGACTAAAGAGAGACAGGAATTTGTTATTTGTTCGACCGAAGAGAGACAGGAATTTGTTATTTGTTCGACTAAAGAGAGACAGGAATTTGTTATTTGTTCGACTGAAGGTGGCAGGAATTTGTTATTTGTTCGACTGAAGGTGGCAGGAATTTGTTATTTGTTCGACGAAAGAGAGACAGGAATTTGTTATTTGTTCGACTGAAGGTGGCAGGAATTTGTTATTTGTTCGACTAAAGAGAGACAGGAATTTGTTATTTGTTCGACCGAAGAGAGACAGGAATTTGTTATTTGTTCGACTAAAGAGAGACAGGAATTTGTTATTTGTTCGACTAAAGAGAGACAGGAATTTGTTATTTGTTCGACTGAAGGTGGCAGGAATTTGTTATTTGTTCGACTGAAGGTGGCAGGAATTTGTTATTTGTTCGACGAAAGAGAGACAGGAATTTGTTATTTGTTCGACTGAAGGTGGCAGGAATTTGTTATTTGTTCGACTAAAGAGAGACAGGAATTTGTTATTTGTTCGACTGAAGGTGGCAGGAATTTGTTATTTGTTCGACTAAAGAGAGACAGGAATTTGTTATTTGTTCGACTGAAGGTGGCAGGAATTTGTTATTTGTTCGACTAAAGAGAGACAGGAATTTGTTATTTGTTCGACTAAAGAGAGACAGGAATTTGTTATTTGTTCGACTGAAGGTGGCAGGAATTTGTTATTTGTTCGACTAAAGAGAGACAGGAATTTGTTGTTTGTTCGACTGACGGTGGCAGGAATTTGTTATTTGTCTGACTGAAGGTGGCAGGAATTTGTTGTTTGTCTGACGGAAGGTGGCAAGAATTTGTTGTTTGTTTGCCTGAAGGTGGCAGGAATTTGTAATTTGTTCGACTAAAGGAGGCAGGAATTTGTAATTTGTTCGACTAAAGGAGGCAGGAATTTGTTGTTTGTTCGACTAAAGGTGGCAGGAATTTGTTATTTATTCGACTGAAGGTGGCAGGAATTTGTTATTTGTTCGACTAAAGGTGGCAGGAAGTGGGTTATTTGTTCGACTAAAGGTGGCAGGAATTTGTTATTTATTCGACTGCAGGTGGCAGGAATTTGTTATTTGTTCGAATAAAGGTGGCAGGATTTTGTTATTTGTCCGACTAAAGGTGGCAGGAATTTGTTATTTGTCCGACTAAAGGTGGCAGCAATTTGTTATTTGTCCGACTAAAGGTGGCAGGATTTTGTTATTTGTCCGACTAAAGGTGGCAGGAATTTGTTATTTATTCGACTGAAGGTGCCAGGAATTTGTTGTTTGTTTGACTGCAGGTCGCAGGAATTTGTTGTTTGTTTGACTGAAGGTGGCAGGAATTTGTTATTTATTCGACTGAAGGTGGCAGGAATTTGTTATTTATTCGACTGAAGGTGGCACGAATTTGTTGTTTGTTTGACTGAAGGTGGCAGGAATTTGTAACTGAAGGTGGCACCACCTTTCCATGAAGGATTACTTAGGGTGACCAGGTTGACTTTCATTGGAGGATTATTTAGGATCACCAGGTTGACTTTCATTGGAGGAAAATTTAGGGTGACGAGGTTGACTTTCCATGGAGGATTATTTATGGTCACGAGGTTCAATTTCAGTGAAGGATTATTTAGGGTCAAGAGGTTGACTTTCATTGGAGGATTATTTATGGTCACGAGGTTCAATTTCAGTGAAGGATTATTTAGGGTCAAGAGGTTGACTTTCATTGGAGGATTATTTATGGACATGAGTTTGACTTTCATTGGAGGATTATTTATGGTCAGGAGGTTTACTTTCATTGCAGGATTATTTTTGGTCACGAGTTTGACTTTCAATGGAGGGTTATTTATGGTCACGAGTTTGACTTTCAATGGCGGATTATTTTTGGTCACGAGTTTGACTTTCAATGGAGGGTTATTTATGGTCACGAGTTTGACTTTCAATGGAGGGTTATTTATGGTCACGAGTTTGACTTTCAATGGCGGATTATTTAGGGTCACCAGGTTGACTTTCATTTGAGGATTATTTATGGTCACGAGGTTGACTTTCAATGGAGGATTATTTATGGTCACGAGGTTGACTTTCAATGGAGGATTATTTATGGTCACGAGGTTGACTTTCATTCGAGGATTATTTATGGTCACGAGTTTGACTTTCATTGAATAATTATTTATGGTCACGAGGATGACTTTCATTAGAGGATTATTTATGGTCACGAGGTTGACTTTCATTCGAGGATTATTTATGGTCACGAGTTTGACTTTCATTGAATAATTATTTATGGTTACGAGTTTGACTTTCATTGAATAATTATTTATGGTCACGAGTTTGACTTTCATTGAATAATTATTTATGGTCACGAGGATGACTTTCATTAGAGGATTATTTATGGTCACGAGTTTGACTTTCATTGAATAATTATTTATGGTCACGAGTTTGACTTTCATTGAATAATTATTTATGGTCACGAGTTTGACTTTCATTGAATAATTGTTTATGGTCACGAGGATGACTTTCATTGAATAATTATTTATGGTCACGAGTTTGACTTTCATTGAATTAATTATTTATGGTTACGAGTTTGACTTTCATTGAATAATTATTTATGGTCACGAGTTTGACTTTCATTGAATAATTATTTATGGTCACGAGTTTGACTTTCATTGAATAATTGTTTATGGTCACGAGGATGACTTTCATTGAAGGTTTATTTTTGGTCACGAGTTTGACTTTCAATGGAGCGTTATTTATGGTCACGAGTTTGACTTTCAATGGCGGATTATTTAGGGTCACCAGGTTGACTTTCATTGGAGGATTATTTTGGGTCACGAGGTTGACTCTCATTAGAGGATTATTTATGGTCACGAGTTTGACTTTCAATGGCGGATTATTTATGGTCACGAGGTTCAATTTCATTGGAGGATTATTTATGGTCACGAAGTTTACTCTCATTAGAGGATTATTTATGGTCACGAGGTTCAATTTCAGTGAAGGATTATTTTTGGTCACGAGTTTGACTTTCATTGGAGGATTATTTTGGGTCACGAGGTTCAATTTCAGTGAAGGATTATTTATGGTCACGAGTTTGACTTTCATTGAAGGATTATTTATGGTCACGGGTTTGACTTTCAGTGAAGGATTATTTATGGTCACGAGTTTGACTTTCAGTGAAGGATTATTTATGGTCACGAGTTTGACTTTCAATGGAGGGTTATTTATGGTCACGAGTTTGACTTTCAATGGCGGATTATTTATGGTCACGAAGTTTACTTTCATTGGAGGATTATTTTGGGTCACGAGGTTGACTTTCAATGGAGGGTTATTTATGGTCACGCGTTTGACTTTCAATGGCGGATTATTTAGGGTCACCAGGTTGACTTTCATTGGAGGATTATTTTGGGTCACGAGGTTGACTCTCATTAGAGGATTATTTATGGTCACGAGTTTGACTTTCAATGGCGGATTATTTATGGTCACGAGGTTCAATTTCATTGGAGGATTATTTATGGTCACGAAGTTTACTTTCATTGGAGGATTATTTTGGGTCACGAGGTTCAATGTCAGTGAAGGATTATTTATGGTCACGAGGTTGACTTTCATTGGAGGATTATTTTGGGTCACGAGTTTGACTTTCATTAGAGGATTATTTATGGTCACGAGGTTGACTTTCAATGGCGGATTATTTTGGGTCACGAGTTTGACTTTCAATGGAGGATTATTTATGGTCACGAGTTTGACTTTCATTAGAGGATTATTTATGGTCACGAGTTTGACTTTCATTGGAGGATTATTTTGGGTCACGAGGTTCAATTTCATTGAAGGATTATTTATGGTCACGAGTTTGACTTTCAGTGAAGGATTATTTATGGTCACGAGTTTGACTTTCAATGGCGGATTATTTATGGTCACGAAGTTTACTTTCATTGGAGGATTATTTATGGTCACGAAGTTTACTTTCAGTGAAGGATTATTTATGGTCACGAGTTTGACTTTCAATGGCGGATTATTTATGGTCACGAAGTTTACTTTCATTGGAGGATTATTTATGGTCACGAAGTTTACTTTCAGTGAAGGATTATTTATGGTCACGAGTTTGACTTTCAGTGAAGGATTATTTATGGTCACGAGTTTGACTTTCAGTGAAGGATTATTTTTGGTCACGAGTTTGACTTTCAATGGCGGATTATTTATGGTCACGAAGTTTACTTTCATTGGAGGATTATTTATGGTCACGAGTTTGACTTTCAATGGCGGATTATTTATGGTCACGAAGTTTACTTTCATTGGAGGATTATTTATGGTCACGAAGTTTACTTTCAGTGAAGGATTATTTATGGTCACGAGTTTGACTTTCATTGGAGGATTATTTTGGGTCACGAGTTTGACTTTCATTAGAGGATTATTTATGGTCACGAGTTTGACTTTCAGTGAAGGATTATTTTTGGTCACGAGTTTGACTTTCAATGGCGGATTATTTATGGTCACGAAGTTTACTTTCATTGGAGGATTATTTATGGTCACGAGTTTGACTTTCAGTGAAGGATTATTTATGGTCACGAGTTTGACTTTCAGTGAAGGATTATTTTTGGTCACGAGTTTGACTTTCAGTGAAGGATTATTTATGGTCACGAGTTTGACTTTCAATGGCGGATTATTTAGGGTCACCAGGTTGACTTTCATTGGAGGATTATTTTGGGTCACGAGGTTGACTCTCATTAGAGGATTATTTATGGTCACGAGTTTGACTTTCAATGGCGGATTATTTATGGTCACGAGTTTGACTTTCAATGGCGGATTATTTATGGTCACGAGGTTCAATTTCATTGAAGGATTATTTATGGTCACGAAGTTTACTCTCATTAGAGGATTATTTTGGGTCACGAGGTTGACTTTCAATGGAGGGTTATTTATGGTCACGAGTTTGACTTTCAATGGCGGATTATTTAGGGTCACCAGGTTGACTTTCATTGGAGGATTATTTTGGGTCACGAGGTTGACTCTCATTAGAGGATTATTTATGGTCACGAGTTTGACTTTCAATGGCGGATTATTTATGGTCACGAGTTTGACTTTCAATGGCGGATTATTTATGGTCACGAGGTTCAATTTCATTGAAGGATTATTTATGGTCACGAAGTTTACTTTCATTGGAGGATTATTTTGGGTCACGAGGTTGACTCTCATTAGAGGATTATTTATGGTCACGAGGTTCAATGTCAGTGAAGGATTATTGATGGTCACGAGTTTGACTTTCATTGGAGGATTATTTATGGTCACGAGGTTCAATTTCATTGAAGGATTATTTATGGTCACGAAGTTTACTTTCATTGGAGGATTATTTTGGGTCACGAGTTTGACTTTCATTAGAGGATTATTTTGGGTCACGAGGTTGACTCTCATTAGAGGATTATTTATGGTCACGAGGTTCAATGTCAGTGAAGGATTATTGATGGTCACGAGTTTGACTTTCATTAGAGGATTATTTTGGGTCACGAGTTTGACTTTCATTAGAGGATTATTGATGGTCACGAGTTTGACTTTCATTAGAGGATTATTTTGGGTCACGAGTTTGACTTTCATTAGAGGATTATTTTGGGTCACGAGTTTGACTTTCATTAGAGGATTATTTTGGGTCACGAGTTTGACTTTCATTAGAGGATTATTTTGGGTCACGAGTTTGACTTTCATTAGAGGATTATTTTGGGTCACGAGTTTGACTTTCATTAGAGGATTATTTTGGGTCACGAGTTTGACTTTCATTGGAGGATTATTTTGGGTCACGAGTTTGACTTTCATTAGAGGATTATTTATGGTCACGAGGTTGACTTTCATTGGCGGATTATTTTGGGTCACGAGTTTGCCTTTCATTAGAGGATTATTTATGGTCACGAGTTTGACTTTCATTGGAGGATTATTTATGGTCACGAGTTTGACTTTCAGTGAAGGATTATTTATGGTCACGAGTTTGACTTTCATTAGAGGATTATTTTGGGTCACGAGTTTGCCTTTCATTAGAGGATTATTTATGGTCACGAGGTTGACTTTCATTGGCGGATTATTTTGGGTCACGAGTTTGCCTTTCATTAGAGGATTATTTATGGTCACGAGTTTGACTTTCATTGGAGGATTATTTTGGGTCACGAGTTTGACTTTCAGTGAAGGATTATTTATGGTCACGAGTTTGACTTTCATTAGAGGATTATTTATGGTCACGAGGTTGACTTTCATTAGAGGATTATTTATGGTCACGAGGTTCAATTTCAATGGCGGATTATTTATGGTCACGAGGTTCAATGTCAGTGAAGGATTATTTTGGGTCACGAGTTTGACTTTCATTAGAGGATTATTTTGGGTCACGAGTTTGACTTTCATTGGAGGATTATTTTGGGTCACGAGTTTGACTTTCATTAGAGGATTATTTTGGGTCACGAGTTTGACTTTCATTGGAGGATTATTTTGGGTCACGAGTTTGACTTTCAGTGAAGGATTATTTTGGGTCACGAGTTTGACTTTCATTAGAGGATTATTTTGGGTCACGAGTTTGACTTTCATTGGAGGATTATTTTGGGTCACGAGTTTGACTTTCATTAGAGGATTATTTTGGGTCACGAGTTTGACTTTCATTGGAGGATTATTTTGGGTCACGAGTTTGACTTTCATTAGAGGATTATTTTGGGTCACGAGTTTGACTTTCATTGGAGGATTATTTTGGGTCACGAGTTTGACTTTCATTAGAGGATTATTTATGGTCACGAGTTTGACTTTCATTGGAGGATTATTTTGGGTCACGAGTTTGACTTTCATTAGAGGATTATTTTGGGTCACGAGTTTGACTTTCATTGGAGGATTATTTTGGGTCACGAGGTTGACTTTCAATGGCGGATTATTTTGGGTCACGAGTTTGACTTTCAATGGAGGATTATTTATGGTCACGAGGTTGACTTTCATGAGAGGATTATTTATGGTCACGAGTTTGACTTTCATTGGAGGATTATTTATGGTCACGAGTTTGACTTTCAGTGAAGGATTATTTATGGTCACGAGTTTGACTTTCATTGGAGGATTATTTATGGTCACGAGTTTGACTTTCAGTGAAGGATTATTTATGGTCACGAGTTTGACTTTCAGTGAAGGATTATTTATGGTCACGAGTTTAACTTTCAATGGCGGATTATTTATGGTCACGAGTTTGACTTTCAGTGAAGGATTATTTTTGGTCACGAGTTTGACTTTCAGTGAAGGATTATTTATGGTCACGAGTTTGACTTTCAGTGAAGGATTATTTATGGTCACGAGTTTGACTCTCATTAGAGGATTATTTTGGGTCACGAGGTTGACTTTCAATGGAGGGTTATTTATGGTCACGAGTTTGACTTTCAATGGCGGATTATTTAGGGTCACCAGGTTGACTTTCATTGGAGGATTATTTTGGGTCACGAGGTTGACTCTCATTAGAGGATTATTTATGGTCACGAGTTTGACTTTCAATGGCGGATTATTTATGGTCACGAGTTTGACTTTCAATGGCGGATTATTTATGGTCACGAGGTTCAATTTCATTGAAGGATTATTTATGGTCACGAAGTTTACTTTCATTGGAGGATTATTTTGGGTCACGAGGTTGACTCTCATTAGAGGATTATTTATGGTCACGAGGTTCAATGTCAGTGAAGGATTATTGATTGTCACGAGTTTGACTTTCATTGGAGGATTATTTATGGTCACGAGGTTCAATTTCATTGAAGGATTATTTATGGTCACGAAGTTTACTTTCATTGGAGGATTATTTTGGGTCACGAGTTTGACTTTCATTGGAGGATTATTTTGGGTCACGAGTTTGACTTTCATTAGAGGATTATTTTGGGTCACGAGTTTGACTTTCATTAGAGGATTATTTTGGGTCACGAGTTTGACTTTCATTAGAGGATTATTTTGGGTCACGAGTTTGACTTTCATTGGAGGATTATTTTGGGTCACGAGTTTGACTTTCATTAGAGGATTATTTATGGTCACGAGGTTGACTTTCAATGGCGGATTATTTTGGGTCACGAGTTTGACTTTCATTAGAGGATTATTTATGGTCACGAGTTTGACTTTCAGTGAAGGATTATTTATGGTCACGAGTTTGACTTTCATTAGAGGATTATTTATGGTCACGAGGTTGACTTTCATTAGAGGATTATTTATGGTCACGAGGTTCAATTTCAATGGCGGATTATTTATGGTCACGAGTTTGACTTTCATTGGAGGATTATTTATGGTCACGAGGTTGACTTTCATTGGAGGATTATTTATGGTCACGAGGTTCAATGTCAGTGAAGGATTATTTTGGGTCACGAGTTTGACTTTCATTAGAGGATTATTTTGGGTCACGAGTTTGACTTTCATTGGAGGATTATTTTGGGTCACGAGTTTGACTTTCATTAGAGGATTATTTTGGGTCACGAGTTTGACTTTCATTAGAGGAGTATTGATGGTCACGAGTTTGACTTTCATTGGAGGATTATTTTGGGTCACGAGTTTGACTTTCATTAGAGGATTATTTATGGTCACGAGTTTGACTTTCATTGGAGGATTATTTTGGGTCACGAGTTTGACTTTCATTGGAGGATTATTTTGGGTCACGAGTTTGACTTTCATTAGAGGATTATTTTGGGTCACGAGTTTGACTTTCATTGGAGGATTATTTTGGGTCACGAGTTTGACTTTCATTAGAGGATTATTTTGGGTCACGAGGTTGACTTTCAATGGCGGATTATTTTGGGTCACGAGTTTGACTTTCAATGGAGGATTATTTATGGTCACGAGGTTGACTTTCATTAGAGGATTATTTATGGTCACGAGGTTGACTTTCATTAGAGGATTATTTATGGTCACGAGGTTGACTTTCATTAGAGGATTATTTATGGTCACGAGGTTCAATTTCAATGGCGGATTATTTTGGGTCACGAGTTTGACTTTCAATGGAGGATTATTTTGGGTCACGAGTTTGACTTTCAATGGAGGATTATTTTGGGTCACGAGGTTGACTTTCATTAGAGGATTATTTATGGTCACGAGGTTGACTTTCAATGGAGGATTATTTTGGGTCACGAGGTTGACTTTCAATGGAGGATTATTTTGGGTCACGAGTTTGACTTTCAATGGAGGATTATTTTGGGTCACGAGTTTGACTTTCATTGGAGGATTATTTATGGTCACGAGGTTGACTTTCAATGGAGGATTATTTTGGGTCACGAGTTTGACTTTCAATGGCGGATTATTTTGGGTCACGCGGTTGACTCTCATTGGAGGATTATTTTGGGTCACGCGGTTGACTCTCATTGGAGGATTATTTTGGGTCACGCGGTTGACTCTCATTGGAGGATTATTTTGGGTCACGCGGTTGACTCTCATTGGAGGATTATTTGGGATCACAAGGTTGAAGGAAAAGATTATTGCACTCATTGTTTTGCAGTTAAAACAAGCTCCTACTTTTCATCTTCTTCTTCTTCTTCTATTCCTATTTTCTTTTTGATTAAAGACAGAATTAATTACTTGAAGAATTTTCTTGTTAAAGTCAAAACGCAAGCATGCAACTTCCTAACCTAAGTCAGGTGATTAGGTGATCCATAAAAGTCAGATGATCGACAAAATCCAGGTGAGCCACAATTACAGGCAGGTGATCTCAACAAAAGCCAATCAGAGAACATGGTTTTGTATTCATTCTTATTTCAGATCAACACTGTTCCACATGAATACCACTCTGGATAATGCAGTCTTCCCTCACTTTATAATTCATGTTTATCTGGAAAACACCTGCCATCGGTCTGAATTTTGGGATAAGACCTTCTATACAAGACTATTCCATAATCTCGCTTTCATTTTTAGCTCACCTGCAACGAAGTTCAGGTGAGCTTATGCAAAGGCACATCGTTCGTCCGTCCGTCAGTCCGTAAACACCTGCAACTTCTTCTCCAAAACCGCTGATGGGATTGTGACCAAATTTGGCACAAATTATATTTGTTGTTGTGACTAAAGTTTGTTCATGGCATTAAAAAAATCGGGGTCTAAGGTGGTCTATGGGGGGGCTTGCCCCCCAAAATAGGGATTTGCTTTTTTTCTCAGAACGTACACACACGATTTCGATGAAACTTCACCATAACCTCCATCATCCATGATGTACCAATGTTTGTTCAAGGCATTGGAAAAATTGGGGTCTGAGGAGGTACACGGGGTTGGGGGGGCAGGGGGATGTCTATCAAACCTGATTTGATATATTCTTGATATGGTGGAACCCGAGACCTTTCTGTCTATCAAACCTGATTTGATCTATTCTTGATATGGTGGAACCCGAGTCATTTCTGTCTATCAAACCTGATTTGATATATTCTTGATATGGTGGAACCCGAGTCCTTTCTGTCTATCAAACCTGATTTGATATATTCTTGATATGGTGGAACCCGAGTCATTTCTGTCTATCAAACCTGATTTGATCTATTCTTGATATGGTGGAACCCAAGCCCTTTCTGTCTATCAAACCTGATTTGATCTATTCTTGATATGGCGGAACCCGAGTCCTTTCTGTCTATCAAACCTGATTTGATCTATTCTTGATATGGTGGAACCCGAGTCCTTTCTGTCTATCAAACCTGATTTGATCTATTCTTGATCTGGTGGAACCCGAGTCCTTTCTGTCTATCAAACCTGATTTGATCTATTCTTGATATGGTGGAACCCAAGTCCTTTCTGTCTATCAAACCTGATTTCATCTATTCTTGATATGGTGGAACCCAAGTCCTTTCTGTCTATCAAACCTGATTTGATATATTCTTGATATGGTGGAACCCGAGTCATTTCTGTCTATCAAACCTGATTTGATATATTCTTGATATGGTGGAACCCGAGTCATTTCGGTCTATCAAACCTGATTTGATATATTCTTGATATGGTGGAACCCGAGTCCTTTCTGTCTATCAAACCTGATTTGATATATTCTTGATATGGTGGAACCCAAGACTTTTCTGTCTATCAAACCTGATTTGATCTATTCTTGATATGGTGGAACCCGAGTCCTTTCTGTCTATCAAACCTGATTTGATCTATTCTTGATATGGTGGAACCCGAGTCCTTTCTGTCTATCAAACCTGATTTGATCTATTCTTGATATGGTGGAACCCGAGTCATTTCTGTCTATCAAACCTGATTTGATATATTCTTGATATGGTGGAACCCGAGTCCTTTCTGTCTATCAAACCTGATTTCATCTATTCTTGATATGGTGGAACCCGAGTCCTTTCTGTCTATCAAACCTGATTTGATCTATTCTTGATATGGTGGAACTCGAGTCCTTTCTGTCTATCAAACCTGATTTGATCTATTCTTGATATGGTGGAACCCGAGTCATTTCTGTCTATCAAACCTGATTTGATCTATTCTTGATATGGTGGAACCCAAGACCTTTCTGTCTATCAAACCTGATTTGATCTATTCTTGATATGGTGGAACCCAAGATCTTTCTGTCTATCAAACCTGATTTGATCTATTCTTGATATGGTGGAACCCAAGATCTTTCTGTCTATCAAACCTGATTTGATCTATTCTTGATATGGTGGAACCCAAGACCTTTCTGTCTATCAAACCTGATTTGATTTATTCTTGATATGGTGGAACCCAAGACCTTTCTGTCTATCAAACCTGATTTGATCTATTCTTGATATGGTGGAACCCGAGACCTTTCTGTCTATCAAACCTGATTTGATCTATTCTTGATATGGTGGAACCCAAGCCCTTTCTGTCTATCAAACCTGATTTCATCTATTCTTGATATGGTGGAACCCGAGTCCTTTCTGTCTATCAAACCTGATTTGATCTATTCTTGATATGGTGGAACCAGAGTCATTTCTGTCTATCAAACCTGATTTGATCTATTCTTGATATGGTGGAACCCGAGTCATTTCTGTCTATCAAACCTGATTTGATCTATTCTTGATATGGTGGAACCCAAGACCTTTCTGTCTATCAAACCTGATTTGATCTATTCTTGATATGGTGGAACCCAAGATCTTTCTGTCTATCAAACCTGATTTGATCTATTCTTGATATGGTGGAACCCAAGACCTTTCTGTCTATCAAACCTGATTTGATCTATTCTTGATATGGTGGAACCCAAGACCTTTCTGTCTATCAAACCTGATTTGATCTATTCTTGATATGGTGGAACCGGAGACCTTTCTGTCTATCAAACCTGATTTGATTTATTCTTGATATGGTGGAACCCAAGACCTTTCTGTCTATCAAACCTGATTTGATCTATTCTTGATATGGTGGAACCCAAGACCTTTCTGTCTATCAAACCTGATTTGATCTATTCTTGATATGGTGGAACCCAAGATCTTTCTGTCTATCAAACCTGATTTGATCTATTCTTGATATGGTGGAACCAGAGTCATTTCTGTCTATCAAACCTGATTTGATCTATTCTTGATATGGTGGAACCCGAGTCATTTCTGTCTATCAAACCTGATTTGATCTATTCTTGATATGGTGGAACCCAAGACCTTTCTGTCTATCAAACCTGATTTGATCTATTCTTGATATGGTGGAACCCAAGATCTTTCTGTCTATCAAACCTGATTTGATCTATTCTTGATATGGTGGAACCCAAGACCTTTCTGTCTATCAAACCTGATTTGATCTATTCTTGATATGGTGGAACCCAAGACCTTTCTGTCTATCAAACCTGATTTGATCTATTCTTGATATGGTGGAACCCGAGACCTTTCTGTCTATCAAACCTGATTTGATTTATTCTTGATATGGTGGAACCCAAGACCTTTCTGTCTATCAAACCTGATTTGATCTATTCTTGATATGGTGGAACCCAAGACCTTTCTGTCTATCAAACCTGATTTGATCTATTCTTGATATGGTGGAACCCAAGATCTTTCTGTCTATCAAACCTGATTTGATCTATTCTTGATATGGTGGAACCCAAGACCTTTCTGTCTATCAAACCTGATTTGATCTATTCTTGATATGGTGGAACCCAAGACCTTTCTGTCTATCAAACCTGATTTGATCTATTCTTGATATGGTGGAACCCGAGACCTTTCTGTCTATCAAACCTGATTTGATTTATTCTTGATATGGTGGAACCCGAGACCTTTCTGTCTATCAAACCTGATTTGATTTATTCTTGATATGGCGGAACCCAAGATCTTTCTGTCTATCAAACCTGATTTGATCTATTCTTGATATGGTGGAACCCGAGACCTTTCTGTCTATCAAACCTGATTTGATCTAATTCTACATCAATGGTACATCAATGACTGGAGTTAGCAACTCACATATGCTTACAGTGACAGTTCTACTTCCTCCACATAAGCTAACATTCCAGGTGTTTCCGTGTCTGACTGAGTGCTTCCCTTGGGATTCAAAAACCATACATTGTACATTTATAAACAAAACATGTCTTTGGTTTTCATTTTTCAAACCTCGTTTTTCTAAAGTCCCAGTTTTGGCCCAATCATCAAGCACAGCACATCCATTACTGTCATTTGGACTCATTCATCAATAATTCCACAGTTCCTTTTGAGGGTTATTAAATAAATACCATCAGTGTAATGTCCTATATTACATCTATATATATAAAACACAGTTTGTGTGTGTGTAATGTTACCGATAGACTCCTAAACGGAGAGGCTCACGTGCTTGATATTTGGCATAGACCTGGCCATTGAGCCTGGGGAGAACATGGCCGACCTAAAAAAAATTCATAATTTTTTTTACCATATTTTTACCTCAGCGCATTTCAGCGAGGAATATTATACACGGAATCTGACCGGTGGCAGAGCAGCGCGCTGATTCGCTCAGAGTGATCACGTGATGTTCCTTGCTGCCATAAACTCACAGTTACGCGTTCACACGTAATTCTGAGCGAAAAGCGATTGCGTTTTTTCACATTTCAGCGAGGAACATTGCCATTCACACCACATAGGTTTTTTTTTCTTTCATCTTTAGATCCATATTTTTTTTCAGCGAGGAATATTATACACGGAATCTGAGGCGGTGGCAGAGCAGCACGCTGATTCACTCAGAGCGATCACGTGATGTTCCTTGCCGCCATAAACTCACAGCAAGTAGCATAGATTTTAGCATGATTAGCATTTAGCATGATTTAGCATGATTTAGCATAGATAGTAGCATGTTTCACGTAGATTTTTTTTCAGCGAGGAATATTATACACGGAATCTGAACCAGTGGCAGAGCAGCGTGCTGATTCGCTCATTCACGCTTATTGATGACGATCACGATCACGTGATGACGTGATCTCGAATGATGTTCGTGACGCGATCACGTGATGTTCCTTGCCGCCATAAACTCACAGCAAGTAGCATAGATTTTAGCATGATTAGCATTTAGCATGATTCAGCATGATTTAGCATAGATAGTAGCATGTTTCACATAGATTTTTTTTCAGCGAGGAATATTATACACGGATTCTGACTGGTGGCAGAGCAGCGCGCTGATTCGCTCAAAGCGATCCCGTGATGTTCCATCCCCGCCGCCAGTTGGCTTCACTTTTCACCTAGTATGAGCGTTCTATATATTTTCAATTCAGTGCGCCCAACCCGCTCACGTACTTGATTTGTGGCATAGACATGGCCATTGGGCCTTCACTGTGTAATTTGTGCGAGGCTTTTGTCCGAGTGAGCTTGAGTCGAGAGGGCGAATGTACGGGTTGGGAATGTACGGGTCCCCTTCCCCCACCCGGCAACGCCGGTACTGGAGGACGTCACAGGATCGGTGAGTCTCCAAAATCCGCTTCTTGCTGTTGCGAAGATTCAGGACAATGTCGCGATTGTTGTGCTGCTCTCCGACCATGAGAACTGCAACGTCATTGTTGACTGGCCCTCCCCTTCCCTCCCCCTCCCCCTCTCCCACCCTCCCCCCCCACCCCTCTCCTCCCCCCTTCCCCCTCCCCCCTCTTCTCCCTCACGTTTATACACGGAATTTCGGGTACTTCCCCCCCCCTCTCCTCCCCTCCCCCCCTCTCCTCACCTCCCCCCGTTCCCCTCACCTCCTCTTCCCCCTCCCCTCCCCTCCCCCGCCCGGCAATGCCGGGTACTTCTGCTAGTATTACATAATATCCATGTATGGCAGAGTGCAAGTTCAACTTTGACTCCAGATTATCTTCAGGGAAATTCCTTTTTGGTGTTTCACCACACATTTGTTCCTTATATTTGATACCACGTTTCAAGTTTGAGTTATAAGGATTTTAAAAACGTAAAATGAAAAAATGGGGAAAAAATGGAATGGGGGAAAAAAAGTGAAACTGCCAAAGGCTGCAACCAAGATTGTGCAAGGGCCTCAAGAGACATTCACAATGGGGCATATAATTGTGCTGCCCTTAACCCCTGGCCCTAATCTTGGGAAGGCCTCATTCTCACCTCGAGCAATTGGAAATTTCCACGAAGGGACCCAGGCACACAAGTCCTCCACATCGTGGCTCCGGCCGGTCGCAAGCACGGTGGCGACAACGACAGAGGCCTCGCCGGTTTCCAGATTCAATGTGAGGACAGGAGTGCCAGGTGGACCAAGACCCGAGCTGCCCATCAACCTTCTGGTTCCTAACCTGGTTGCACCAAACACAATAATACAGGAGAAATTATACACAGAGCAAGAACTCGCTCGGTGCTTCGAGTTATCTGCATAATTCCAAGTAAAAAATTCCCCTCCAAAAAAAGCAAAGGCACGCGATGTAATGACGTCAAGATAAATGATGGTCTCGTTTTGTACTCCAACATAATAATAAGGATTACACTTACAGGGCATTGTGTTAGGTCCTGGATCCAATCACGCGAGGCCTTGGCACGTGTCGTACAAACTCCACGCGCCACATCCCAACCACAATACACATCGTGCGCACCCACACAGGTACTGGAAAAATAGGAAAACGGATGTTGAGGGACTTAGGCAAAGTACGTGATAATTCTGATCATTTGTGGTGACAGAATGGTCTCTGTCTATCGAGAATGTTAAAATAATGCAAAACGAAAATCAGATTTTATTTTTTACAGGGAATACTCTGTTTTTGTTTGATTAATTTCAGGATGTGTATGTTGCTGGCAGGGCCAGCATTTATTGGCCATCCCTAAGTGGCCTAAGAAGGTGGTGGTGGCTCCTTCTTAAAGCACTGCACTCCATGCATTGATTGTGCTCCCACAATGCTGTTGGGCAGGCAGTTCTGTTGTTTCGACCCAGGAAAAATGAAAGAACATCTATATTATAATAGCCGTAGATGATTCTGTCTGTCTGTCTGTCTATCTGTTGGGTGTCTGTCCGGGGTGTGGCTTACTCGGTTTGCAGAGTAGCTCCACCCATAGCTCCACCCATTCTGGGAGTGGCTATAAACAAATATCCACCATTTTATTAACTCGCATAGCTTTGAGTCCTGTTTTGTAGGCCCGTGGTGTCTTGCTCTCCCCCAGTTTTATTTCAAATCAAATTCGATAAATCATTTCATTTTTCACAGTCGCTAACATAGTTTTAGACTCGGTTGAAAAAAAACGGGAAGAAAATCCGATGAAAGTTGCCGTTTATAGAACGAAATGAATTCTCAAAGGCCTGTAACTTCAAGGCCATTGAGTCTCTCTCACGCCTTTATCTCCAATCTAACTCACCATATGATTTCATTTTTATCGATGGTTTTACTTTTAGACTCGGTGTCAGCAATAATTGAGAACAATCCACACACGCGGGAAAATGCAGAGATATATTTTTTAAAATCGCGTCATGGTGTATCATACACCGCCCAACATGACACCGCCGGCAATGTGTCGATATATATTAAAAATTCGCTTTTGCTTTTCCGTTATGATATATTACTATTTCGTTTGATGATAGTCGTCACAAAAACGTCAACAATGATGCCGACATATATTTCTTCGTTTTTATTTCATTCAACATATTAGCCGGAAGTAAAATATGTTTCAGGAAATTACCGAGAGATATTTCTTCGTTTTTTTTATTAGTTATGTGCGCATACACTTTAAATAGGTTTATTTGAAATCTTTAATTTTCCACAAACATTCCACACACGCGGGAAAATGCAGAGGTATATTTTTTAAAATCGCGTCATGGTGTATCATACACCGCCCAACATGACACCGACGGCAATGTGTCGATATCTATTTTAAATTCGATATATCATTTCATTTTTCACAGTCGCTAACATAGTTTTAGACTCGGTTGAAAAAAAACGAGAAGAAAATCCGATGAAAGTTGCCGTTTATAGAACGAAATGAATTCTCAAATGCCTGTAACTTCAAGGCCATTGAGTCTCTCTCACGCCTTTATCTCCAATCTAACTCACCATATGATTTCATTTTTATCGATGGTTTTAGAGTCGGTGTCAGCAATAATTGAGAACATTCCACACACGCGGGAAAATGCAGATATATTTTTTAAAATCGCGTCATGGTGTATCATACACCGCCTAACATGACACCGACGGCAACGTGTCGATACATATTAAAAATTCGATATATCATTTCATTTTTCACAGTCGCTAACATAGTTTTCGACTCGGTTGAAAAAAAACGGGAAGGAAATCCAATGAAAGTTGCCGTTTATAGAACGAAATGAATTCTCAAACGCCTGTAACTTCAACTTCAAGGCCATTGAGTCTCTCTCACGCCTTTATCTCCAATCTAACTCACCATATGATTTCATTTTTATCGATGGTTTTGGACTCGGTGTCAGCAATAATTGAGAACATTCCACACACGCGGGAAAATGCAGAGATATATTTTTAAAAATCGCGTCATGGTGTATCATACACCGCCCAACATGACACCGACGGTAACGTGTCGATATATATTAAAAATTCGCTTTTGCTTTTCCGTTAAGATATATTACTTTTTCGTTTGATGACAGTCGTCACAAAAACGTCAACAATGATGCCGACATATATTTCTTCGTTTTTATTTAATTCAACATTATTAGCCGGAAGTAAAATATGTTTCAGGAAATTACCGAGAGATATTTCTTCGTTTTTTAAAATTAGTTATGTGCGAATACACTTTAAATAGGTTTATTTGAAATCTTTAATTTTCCACAATATAATTTACTTGCCATTTATCATTTGATGATTACGAGACAAATTCCTCTTGAGGATCGTGACAATTCATGCGCTGCGTGGAAACTTCTATTTCCAAAATGAATGAGACGCTCGATGAAGAACGCAGACTTGAACAGGATGCAGCAAGAAAACGAATGAGACGGGCGAACGAGTCCATCGACGAACGTCAATGCAAACTTGCGGGGTCACCCGTGGGAATCCCACGGGCATGGATGTGTGTGACATTTCGACATATTGAGTTAGATGCTGCACATTCATTTTTACAAAATGGTTACTGGCAAGTCATCAGATCCAGAAATGGTGTAAAAACCACCGTTTAGAGGCCATTTTTCCCCGCAAAGCGGGGGTTGGCCTTTTCGGGGACCGTGGTAGTTGTTGTTTTTTTGTCCCCTTTTTGAAGCAATGTTTTACGGCCGGATGCCCTTCCTGACGCCAACCCTTTTTGCCGCCTTCAACGACAAACAGGGAATTACCAGTGAACTGGTACTCAATTAGCCGACCTCGAAAGGATGACAGGCTGAGTCAACCCCCCTGGCATTAATTCGGCGATCGGCCGAGATTCGAACCCAGGATCCTAAGCCGGCACCCTAGCCGCTAGCCCAACACCAGAAATGGTGTCATGAACACAATTTATTTACGCACAAGCACAAAAGCAAGACGGGCCGATTTCCGATTCCGACGGGCCGACGGGCGAGGCGGGCCGATTTCCGATTCCGACGGGCCGATTTGGAGCAAGAAAAAGAACGAGACGGGAGAAAAAGGAGAGAAACGAGACGGGGAAAGCCGATTGGAGAGGCGAGTGAGGCGCGATTGGAGAGGAGTGTGAGGCGCGATTGGAGAGGAGTGTGAGGCACAATTGGAGAGGAGTGTGAGGCGTGATTGGAGAGGAGTGTGAGGCGTGATTGGAGAGGAGTGTGAGGCACGATTGGAGAGGAGTGATTGGAGGGGAGTGTGAGGCACGATTGGAGAGGAGTGTGAGGCACGATTGGAGAGGAGTGTGAGGCGCGATTGGAGAGGAGTGTGAGGCGCGATTGGAGAGGAGTGTGAGGCGCGATTGGAGAGGCGTGTGAAGGATTGGAGAGGAGAGGAGTGTGAGGGATTGGAGAGGTGAGGGATTGGAAAGGAGAGGGATGTGAGGGTTTGGAGAGGAGAGGAGTGCTAGGTGGAGAGAGGAGAGTGTCAGGTGGAGACAGGAGAGTGTCAGGTGGAGACAGGAGAGTGTCAGGTGGAGAGGAGTGAGGGGTCACATATTATGTGAAATAACTAAATTCACACCATTTCTGGATCTGATGACTTGCCAGTAACCATTTTGTAAAAATGAATGTGCAGCATATAACTCAATATGTCGAAATGTCACACACATCCATGCCCGTGGGATTCCCACGGGTGACCCCGCTAGTCGACATATAATCCGAGTCTGGATAATGGGGACTTGGAAAGAAACATGGAGATGGTGGTGTTGTCGTCCTCAATGCATCTGTTGCCAACGTTCTCGATGGAGGGAAATTGCACGTTTATGTAAATGCCACGAATTAATCGATAAAGGAAATAACTCACCAAATAATCAATTAACTTTCCAGCGAGACCAGGAAACTATTTCTTATTTAAATATAATTGGTTAATTAGCAATTCCCTGTTTAGACAGAATCCAAACGGGTGAGGCTGCACTGAGACCAATTAGGCATTGCTATGGGTGCTGAAACTGAGTGAGGATGCCCTGCGAGCGGAGAAAAGAAGCAAGGATTTGCCAGCAATGCCAAAAAATAGTAAAGCTGTGGCAGAAAGCACCAAAACAAGTGAGGGAAAAGAAAAAACTGACACGGAAAAATCTGCGCTGGGAGCAGACAAAACAAACCAGTTGGACCAGGACACGGAAAGCAAGCTTGGCTAGCCCAGGATCACCAATTAGAGGCTAGTTTTGACCAAGAGACCAAAAACAAGCTCAGCTAGCGCAGGATCACCAATTAGAGGCTGGTTTTGACCAAGAGACCAAAAACAAGCTCAGCTAGCGCAGGAACACCAATTAGAGGCTGGTTTTGATTAAGAGACCAAAAATAAGCTCAGCTAGCGCAGGAACACCAATTAGAGGCTGGTTTTGTCGAAGAGACCAAAAACAAGCTCGGCTAGCCCAGGATCACCAATTAGAGGCTGGTTTTGACCAAGAGACCAAAAGCAAGCTCAGCAGGCGCAGGAACACCAATTAGAGTCTGGTTTTGACCTCGAGACCAAAAACAAGCTCAGCGAGCGCAGCAACACCAATTAGAGGCTGGTTTTGACCAAGAGACCAAAAACAAGCTCGGCTAGCCCAGGATCATCAATTAGAGGCTGGTTTTGATTAAGAGACCAAAAACAAGCTCGGCTAGCACAGGATCATCAATTAGAGGCTGGTTTTGACCAAGAGACCAAAAAACAAGCTCGGCTAGCCCAGGATAACCAATTAGAGGCTGGTTTTGACCAAGAGACCAAAAACAAGCTCAGCTAGCCCAGGATCACCAATTAGAGGCTGGTTTTGACCAAGAGACCAAAAACAAGCACAGCTAGCCCAGGATCACCAATTAGAGGCTGGTTTTGACCAAGCGACCAAAAACAAGCTCAGCTAGTGTAGGAACACCAATTAGAGGCTGGTTTTGACCAAGAGACCAAAAACAAGCTCAGCTAGCACAGAAACACCAATTAGAGGCTGGTTTTGACCAAGAGACCAAAAACAAGCTCGGCTCGCCCAGGATCACCAATTAGAGGCTGGTTTTGACCAAGAGACCAAAAACAAGCTCAGCTAGCCCAGGATCACCAATTAGTGGCTGGTTTTGACCAAGAGACCAAAAACAAGCTTGGCTAGCCCAGGATCACCAATTAGAGGCTGGTTTTGACCAAGAGACCAAAAACAAGCTCAGCTAGCGCAGGATCACCAATTAGAGGCTGGTTTTTACCAAGAGACCAAAAGCAAGCTCGGCTAGCCCAGGATCACCAATTAGAGGCTGGTTTTGACCAAGAGACCAAAAACAAGCTCAGCTAGCCCAGGATCACCAATTAGAGGCTGGTTTTGACCAAGAGACCAAAAACAAGTTCAGCTCACCCAGGATCACCAATTAGAGGCTGGTTTTGACCAAGAGACCAAAAACAAGCTCAGCTAGCGCAGGAACACCAATTAGAGGCTGGTTTTGATTAAGAGACCAAAAATAAGCTCAGCTAGTGCAGGAACACCAATTAGAGGCTGATTTTGTCCAAGAGACCAAAAACAAGCTCGGCTAGCCCAGGATCACCAATTAGAGGCTGGTTTTGACCAAGAGATCAAACGCAAGCTCAGCAGGCGCAGGAACACCAATTAGAGGCTAGTTTTGACCTAGAGACCAAAAACAAGCTCAGCGAGCGCAGCAACACCAATTAGAGGCTGGTTTTGACCAAGAGACCAAAAACAAGCTCGGCTAGCCCAGGATCATCAATTAGAGGCTGGTTTTGACCTAGAGACCAAAAACAAGCTCAGCGAGCGCAGCAACACCAATTAGAGGCTGGTTTTGACCAAGAGACCAAAAACAAGCTCGGCTAGCCCAGGATCATCAATTAGAGGCTGGTTTTGATTAAGAGACCAAAAACAAGCTCGGCTAGCACAGGATCATCAATTAGAGGCTGGTTTTGACCAAGAGACCAAAAAACAAGCTCGGCTAGCCCAGGATCACCAATTAGAGGCTGGTTTTGACCAAGAGACCAAAAACAAGCTCAGCTAGCCCAGGATCACCAATTAGAGGCTGGTTTTGACCAAGCGACCAAAAACAAGCTCAGCTAGTGTAGGAACACCAATTAGAGGCTGGTTTTGACCAAGAGACCAAAAACAAGCTCAGCTAGCACAGGAACACCAATTAGAGGCTGGTTTTGACCAAGAGACCAAAAACAAGCTCGGCTCGCCCAGGATCACCAATTAGAGGCTGGTTTTGACCAAGAGACCAAAAACAAGCTCAGCTAGCGCAGGAACACCAATTAGAGGCTGGTTTTGATTAAGAGACCAAAAATAAGCTCAGCTAGCGCAGGAACACCAATTAGAGGCTGGTTTTGTTCAAGAGACCAAAAACAAGCTCGGCTAGCTCAGGATCACCAATTAGAGGCTGGTTGTGACCAAGAGACCAAAAGCAAGCTCAGCAGGCGCAGGAACACCAATTAGAGGCTGGTTTTGACCAAGAGACCAAAAACAAGCTCAGCTAGCGCAGGAACACCAATTAAAGGCTGGTTTTGACCAAGAGACCAAAAACAAGTTCAGCTAGCCCAGGATCAGCAATTAGAGGCTGGTTTTGTCCAAGAGACCAAAAACAAGCTCAGCTAGCCCAGGATCACCAATTAGAGGCTGGTTTTGACCAAGAGACCAAAAACAAGCTCAGCTAGCCCAGGATCACCAGTTAGAGGCTGGTTTTGACCAAGAGACCAAAAACAAGTTCGGCTCACCCAGGATCACCAATTAGAGGCTGGTTTTGACCAAGAGACCAAAAACAAGCTCAGCTAGCGCAGGAACACCAATTAGAGGCTGGTTTTGATTAAGAGGCCAAAAATAAGCTCAGCTAGCGCAGGAACACCAATTAGAGGCTGGTTTTGTCCAAGAGACCAAAAACAAGCTCGGCTAGCCCAGGATCACCAATTAGAGGCTGGTTTTGACCAAGAGACCAAAAGCAAGCTCAGCAGGCGCAGGAACACCAATTAGAGGCTGGTTTTGACCTAGAGACCAAAAACAAGCTCAGCAAGCGCAGCAACACCAATTAGAGGCTGGTTTTGACCAAGAGACCAAAAACAAGCTCGGCTAGCCCAGGATCATCAATTAGAGGCTGGTTTTGATTAAGAGACCAAAAACAAGCTCGGCTAGCCCAGGATCACCAATTAGAGGCTGGTTTTGTCCAAGAGACCAAAAACAAGCTCGGCTAGCACAGGATCACCAATTAGAGGCTGGTTTTGACCAAGAGACCAAAAACAAGCTCGGCTAGCCCAGGATCACCAATTAGAGGCTGGTTTTGATTAAGAGACCAAAAACAAGCTCAGCTCGCGCAGGAACACCAATTAGAGGCTGGTTTTGATTAAGAGACCAAAAATAAGCTTGGCTAGCCCAGGATCACCAATTAGAGGCTGATTTTGATCAAGAGACGAACAAACAAGCTCGGCTAGCCCAGGATCACCAATTAGAAGCTGGATTTGACCAAGAGACCAAAAATAAGCTCGGCCATCCCAGGATCACCAATTAGAGGCTGGTTTTGATCAAGAGACCAAAAAACAAGCTAAGCTAGTGCAGGAACACCAATTAGAGCCTGGTTTTGATCAAGATACCAAAAACAAGCTCGGCTAGCCCAGGAACACCAATTGGAGGCTGGTTTTGATCCAGAGACCAAAAACAAGCTCGGCTAGCCCAGGAACACCAATTCGAGGCTGGTTTTGACCAAGAGACCAAAAAACAAGCTTGGCCAGCGCAGGAACACCAATTAGAGGCTGGTTTTGACCAAGGGACCAAAAACAAGCTCGGCTAGCCCAGGAACACCAATTAGAGGCTGATTTTGACCAAGAGACCAACAGACAAGCTCGGCTAGCGGAGGAACACCAATTAGAGGCTGGTTTTGACCAAGAGACCAAAAATAAGCTCGGCTAGCGCAGGAACACCAATTAGAGGCTGCTTTTGACCAAGAGACAAAAAACAAGCTCGGCTAGTCCAGGGTCATCAATTAGAGGCTGGTTTTGATTAAGAGACCAAAAACAAGTTCGGCTAGCACAGGATCATCAATTAGAGGCTGGTTTTGACCAAGAGACCAAAAACAAGCTCGGCTAGCCCAGGAACACCAATTAGAGGCTGATTTTGACCAAGAGACCAACAGACAAGCTCGGCTAGCAGAGGAACACCAATTAGAGGCTGCTTTTGACCTAGATACCAAAAACAAGCTCGGCTAGCACAGGAACACCAATTAGAGGCTGCTTTTGACCTAGATACCAAAAACAAGCTCGGCTAGCCCAGGAACACCAATTAGAGGTTGGTTTTGACCTAGAGACCAAAAACAAGCTCGGCTATCACAGGAACATCACATCACATAGAAACATCACACATCACACATCACACAGCTGAAATAATTCTGCATGGAGGAGTGGGCAAAAATTTCTCCCAGTCGATGACAGAGACTGATAGACAGTTATAAGAAACGCCTACTTGAGGTTGTTTCTGCCAAAGGGGGCAATACCACCTATTAGAGCCAAGGGTGTACTTACTTTTTCCACATGCAAAATTTGCAGTTATGTTTATTTAAATTATACAATGGACTACAAAATGTAAATGTTTCATGATATTTGTTATCTTATATCACCTTTATCTATCAGTATTGTTGAAATGAAGATCAAATAGCTGTATGTTGAAATATGTTGAAAAAGTCAAAACTTTACATGGGGTGTGCTTACTTTTTGACATGACTGCGTATCAAGAACTCTACTTCTCTCCTCATTGTCCATTGTTCACACGAACTCCTCCAAGCCATTTTGAATACCTGTGGCTACGTTTACCTCATCCCAACCACCTAATGTTTGGCTTTGTGTTTTTCCATCCACACATTGATAATGAATTGTTGAGTAGTCGACTGAGGGAAAGGAACTGGAATGTATTTTTTTTTCTCGTAAGCTTCCAAAAATCAATAACAGTTCTAGCTTAATCAATAGAGCAATATATGTCAACCTATGGTTGGAGGAATGGTGCAAGGAGCACGGTTTTGTGCTTAGAAAGCAAAGTAAATCATTTCATGGTCAATGAGATTATTTCCAGATTAATGGCCACATGCTAAACAGAACGGGTGTCACAATGTTTGTAGCAGGGATCGAGAAAGGATTTAAGGCCTCTTATGATAGAGTGTGGGTTAAAAAGAGGCGATAGGAAGAAAAAGAGGAGAGGCTATAAAGGAAGGAACTGAATCTGATGATGTGATTGGTAATTCCAGGGAGCAAAAAATAATTACAGGAAGGGAAAAGTTTTAAAATATTGTCTACTTATGCCAGGAGGTTATGCTGCTAAACGGCCGAGCTTGAAGCTAAAGTAGATATCAAATAATGTGGTTTAGTTACAGGAAGTGAGTGAGATATGGTTTAATGAGGAATCAAATTGGAGGAAATTAATCAAATTGGAGGAAAGGAAGCAAATTGGAGGAAAGGAATCAAATTGGAGGAAAGGAATCAAATTAGAGGAAATTAATCAAATTGGAGGAAAATAATCAAATTAGAGGAAAATAATCAAATTGGAGGAAAATAATCAAATTGGAGGAAAGGAAGCAAATTGGAGGAAAATAATCAAATTGGAGGAAAGGAATCAAATTAGAGGAAAATAATCAAATTGGAGGAAAATAATCAAATTGGAGGAAAGGAAGCAAATTGGAGGAAAATAATCAAATTGGAGGAAAGGAATCAAATTAGAGGAAAATAATCAAATTGGAGGAAAGGAATCAAATTCGAGGAAATTAATCAAATTGGAGGAAAGGAATCAAATTAGAGGAAATTAATCAAATTGGAGGAAAATAATCAAATTGGAGGAAAGGAAACAAATTGGAGGAAAGAAATCAAATTGGAGGAAAGGAATCAAATTAGAGGAAAATAATCAAATTGGAGGAAAATAATCAAATTGGAGGAAAGGAATCAAATTAGAGGAAAATAATCAAATTGGAGGAAAAGAATCAAATTGGAGGAAAGGAATCAAATTAGAGGAAAGAAATCAAATTGGAGGAAAGGAATCAAATTAGAGGAAAGAAATCAAATTGGAGGAAAGGAATCAAATTAGAGGAAAATAATCAAATTGGAGGAAAATAATCAAATTGGAGGAAAGGAATCAAATTAGAGGAAAGAAATCAAATTGGAGGAAAGGAATCAAATTAGAGGAAAATAATCAAATTGGAGGAAAATAATCAAATTGGAGGAAAGGAATCAAATTAGAGGAAAGAAATCAAATTGGAGGAAAGGAATCAAATTAGAGGAAAATAATCAAATTGGAGGAAAGGAATCAAATTAGAGGAAATTAATCAAATTGGAGGAAAATAATCAAATTGGAGGAAAATAATCAAATTGGAGGAAAGGAATCAAATTGGAGGAAAGGAATCAAATTAGAGGAAAATAATCAAATTGGAGGAAAAGAATCAAATTGGAGGAAAATAATCAAAATAGAGGAAAATAATCAAATTGGAGGAAAAGAATCAAATTGGAAGAAAGGAATCAAATTAGAGGAAAGGAATCAAATTGGAGGAAAGGAATCAAATTAGAGGAAAATAATCAAATTGGAGGAAAATAATCAAATTGGAGGAAAATCATCAAATTGGAGGAAAATAATCAAATTGGAGGAAAATCATCAAATTGGAGGAAAATAATCAAATTGGAGGAAAATAATCAAATTGGATGAAAATAATCAAATTGGAGGAAAATAATCAAATTAGAGGAAAATAATCAAATTGGAGGAAAATAATCAAATTGGAGGAAAATAATCAATTAGAGGAAAATAATTAAATTGGAGGAAAATAATCAAATTGTAAGAAAATAATTAAATTGGAGGAAAATAATCAAATTGGAGGAAAATAATCAATTAGAGGAAAATAATTAAATTGGAGGAAAATAATCAAATTGTAAGAAAATAATCAAATGGGAGGAAAATAATCAAACTGGAGGAAAGTAACCAAATTGGAGGAAAATAATCAAATTGGAGGAAAGGAATCAAATTGGAGGAAAGGAATCAAATTAAAGGAAAATAATCAAATTATAGGAAAGGAATTAAATTGGAGGAAATTAATCAAATTGGAGGAAAAGAATCAAACTGGAGGAAAGTAACCAAATTGGAGGAAAATAATCAAATTGGAGGAAAGGAATCAAATTGGAGGAAAGGAAGCAAACTGGAGGAAAGGAAGCAAATTGGAGGAAAGGAATCAAATTAAAGGAAAATAATCAAATTATAGGAAAGGAATTAAATTGGAGGAAAGGAATAAAATTTGAGGAAAATAATCAAATTGGAGGAAAGTAATCAAATTGGAGGAAAATAATTAAATTGGAGAAAAATAATTAAAATGGAGGAAAATAATCAAATTGGAGGAAAATAATCAAATTGGAGGAAAGGATTCAAATTGGAGGAAAGAAATCAAATTATAGGAAAGGAATCAAATTGGAGGAAAGGAATAAAATTGATGGAAAATAATCAAATTGGAGGAAAGGAATAAGATTGGAGGAAAATAATCAAATTGGAGGAAAGTAATCAAATTGAAAGAAAGTAATCAAATTGGAGGAAAATAATCAAATTGGAGGAAAATAATCAAATTGGAGGAAAATAATCAATTAGAGGAAAATAATTAAATTGGAGGAAAATAATCAAATTGTAAGAAAATAATTAAATTGGAGGAAAATAATCAAATTGGAGGAAAATAATCAATTAGAGGAAAATAATTAAATTGGAGGAAAATAATCAAATTGTAAGAAAATAATCAAATGGGAGGAAAATAATCAAACTGGAGGAAAGTAACCAAATTGGAGGAAAATAATCAAATTGGAGGAAAGGAATCAAATTGGAGGAAAGGAATCAAATTAAAGGAAAATAATCAAATTATAGGAAAGGAATTAAATTGGAGGAAATTAATCAAATTGGAGGAAAAGAATCAAACTGGAGGAAAGTAACCAAATTGGAGGAAAATAATCAAATTGGAGGAAAGGAATCAAATTGGAGGAAAGGAAGCAAACTGGAGGAAAGGAAGCAAATTGGAGGAAAGGAATCAAATTAAAGGAAAATAATCAAATTATAGGAAAGGAATTAAATTGGAGGAAAGGAATAAAATTTGAGGAAAATAATCAAATTGGAGGAAAGTAATCAAATTGGAGGAAAATAATTAAATTGGAGAAAAATAATTAAAATGGAGGAAAATAATCAAATTGGAGGAAAATAATCAAATTGGAGGAAAGGATTCAAATTGGAGGAAAGAAATCAAATTATAGGAAAGGAATCAAATTGGAGGAAAGGAATAAAATTGATGGAAAATAATCAAATTGGAGGAAAGGAATAAGATTGGAGGAAAATAATCAAATTGGAGGAAAGTAATCAAATTGAAAGAAAGTAATCAAATTGGAGGAAAATAATCAAATTGGAGGAAAGTAATCAAATTGGAGGAAAATAATCAAATTGGAGGAAAGTAATCAAATTGGAGGAAAGTAAGCAAATTGGAGGAAAGGAATCAAATTAGAGGAAAATAATCAAATTGTAGGAAAAGAATCAAATTGGAGGAAAGGAAACAAATTGGAGGAAAGAAATCAAATTGGAGGAAAATAATTAAATTGGTGGAAAATAAGTAAATTGGAGGAAAATTAATCAAATTGGAAGAAATAATCAAATTGGAATAAAATAATCAAATTGGAATAAAATAATCAATTTGGAGTAAAGGAATCAAATTGGAGTAAAGGAATCAAATTGGAGTAAAGGATTCAAATTGAAATAATGTAATCAAATTGGAGTAGAGAAATCAAATTGTAGTAAAATAATCAAATTGGAGGAAAATAATTAAATTGGTGGAAAATAATTAAATTGGAGGAAAATAATCAAATTGGAAGAAAATAATCAAATTGGAATAAAAGAATCAATTTGGAGTAAAGGAATCAAATTGGAGTAAAGCAATCAAATTGGAGTAAAGGAATTCAAATTGGAGTAAAGCAATCAAATTGGAGTAAAGGAATTCAAATTGGAGTAAAGGATTCAAATTGAAGTAAAGGAATCAAATTGGAGTAAAGTAATCAAATTGGAGTATAGGAATTAGGTAATTGAAAATATCAGACCGTGCATCACCATTCTTTATTCCCGATAATAAAATTTACTTTTGTGAGGGTGGTGGGTGTTTGGGGGGCAGGGGAGGAAATATCACAAGTCCCAAAACCTCTTTGGAAGGGGGGGGTATTGTTTCATAATATCATTAATATCATGCAATTATCATTATTGTTGTTATTACTTTTGTAATGAGAAGCGGCTTTGGAAAAACACCACGAACAATGCCTTGGAAGAACTGCACGTTAGCGACAGGAAGGGTCATGTTAGTAACCCTTGTGGAGTATATAGACTGCAGTAGATCTATGATGAGGTGTGTTCATGGAAGTGATAAGCATAGACTGATGTCCGGATTCCTCCAAATTTATTTCAGTTTAGTGTTTGAAACAGCTTTAGCGACTGATTAAAAAAGTAATCACATGTGTTTGTGGTTTATTTAAATAAATAAATTTTTTAGGGGGTACTCCCACCAAAACGGCCAAAACGCTATTTGTAAACGTTGACATGGCATTTGCTCACAGAGGAAACACTCCTTGGGGAGAGGGGAAAATTAATTTGCTACAACCTTCATGGTGTGATCCTTAGTCCTCCCGTTAGGTTTGGTGAAGGTTGGATAAATAGCGACGGAATGTATTGCGGTCAAAAAATCATCAGACAGACAGACAGACATCAAATTGTGCATTTAGGATGATTTCATGGAATTTTAAGAGTGTAATTGTGTTGCACTCTTGGTGTCACTCAGAGCCAAAGCTCAGATTTACTTATACCATCCCCCACAAAATGGTGGTGCAACATGGGGCAGCGAGGGTTGAATTTGTTCAAAGAGAGGGTAAATATCGCTTGTGAAATATAATTTGGTATCAACATTTTTCATGCGTGTTCTCCTGTCCTTTCAAAAGTGAATGTTGAGCTTTTCTAACGCATCGCGGGAAGCGACCACCGTAAACAGGAGACGGACGAATGCATGTATATTCACCGCAATTAAAAAATATATAATAAATGACTTCCCTTCCAAGGAACTTCAATATAGAAAGAGTCCATTCGGCCCATCAAGCCTGCACTGTTGTTGCCAACCTATGGCAGCTAGTTTATTTTGTATACAGAGTCGAGGCTCCTGGAAGAGCTAGAACACAATGGATAAGGATGCAACAGGACAAAAGGAACATTAGAGAGAGGGAGAGAGGAGGGAGGAGGGACACCAACAGTGGGGTTGAAGGACAAAATAGAGGGAGACTTTGACAAACAATGGGCGTGGGAAGGAATGGGGTGGACAGGAAGGATACAGAAGGAAACTTCGTCCCCCAGATCCGCCTCCCCTCCTCCCCTCTCCCTCCCCCCCCCCCCCCCTCCAATATATCTAGTTTGGTATCGTGCAATTTTTCTGGTCGATTGTTGTGCTGTGCCTGCGTGCTGCGGAGCTTTTCAAAAGCAGCCCGGGAAGTGGGCGCCGGAAATGGGAGACAGCTCAATTTGCGGACATACAAGCACACGGACAGACACCACACTTCACATTATATAAGAGATAAGGTGTTTCACAACCATTGTTTGGCCTAAAAAGAAGTTTAGCAAAGAAGACAATAGGTAATATCAATATAATTTTGTGCACTATTCGCTGAATCTTAATTAGGCACAAACAATTATAGAGGTGTATTTACCATTTATATTAATTTATGCAATAAACTGCAGAGACAAACATGTAAAATCTCTACAACACTTGGTAGGGAGCATACCTCCACCAGAAATAATCATATTAAAACTGGAACGACACTTGGTAGGACGCATACCTCCACCTGAAATAATCATATTAAAACTGGAACGAAACTTGGTAGGACGCATACCTCCACCTGACGTAAACATATTAAAACTGGAACGACACTTGGTAGGACGCATACCTCCACCTGACGTAAACATATTAAAACTGGAACGACACTTGGTAGGACGCATACCTCCACCTGACGTAAACATATTAAAACTGGAACGACACTTGGTAGGACGCATACCTCCACCTGACGTAAACATATTAAAACTGGAACGACACTTGGTAGGACGCATACCTCCACCAGAAATAATCATATTAAAACTGGAACGACACTTGGTAGGACGCATACCTCCACCTGACGTAAACATATTAAAACTGGAACGACACTTGGTAGGACGCATACCTCCACCTGACGTAAACATATTAAAACTGGAACGACACTTGGTAGGACGCATACCTCCACCTGACATAAATATGTAAAAACTATTTCCTGCTTTCTCCGTTTTGTATCCCAATGATAGGCCGGATCTGGATTCCAACCTGAAGCAATATCTAATCTGCTTGTTCTTGTCACACACCAAACCTATCCACCAAGTTTCGGCTGAATCATCCATTTATAACCTTTTGAGATATGCTTCTCTCAGACAGACAAACAGACAAACAGACAAACAGACAAATAGACAAATAGACATGGGTTAAAACATAACGTCCGTCCACCTTCACTAGTTGAGGAAATATGTAAATCTTCCCAAAACATTTGAAATTCATTCTACAAAATGTGCAATTGAAGATCGAGGATATACATGGCAGGGCAAAGTGAAGTGCACTGAACACGCAAGGATTCAAAGGCATTGCCCTTTTCCTGATACTGTAATCAATATATTTATTGATCTGGGAGTCATTGGGGTTGTGGCCTCATTAGAGGCTCTGTGAGTGTGTGTGCTTCGTGTCTTAATTCGAGTCGTATTTTTGAAATGGCAACGAGGCATCAGATGGGGCCGAGTCTTTTGGGAGCTGTCAGTCTGTACGTCTGGAGTCTCTACAGGAAAATGACTGGACAGATTTATTTTACATTCGGTATGTTATTACAATGCTATCTGGGCATTAGGCACGTTACATTAATTTGTGATTGGAGCAAATAGGTATGGGATACACAAATCTTTTTCCGAATTTTAAAAGTAAAATTCATGGGACAGAATAGTTAGTACTCATTGTATGTACTTTTCGGAAATGTTTATTTCCATGCACTTTACTATCTCATCCACCAACACAAACTTTGATATATATATATACACACACATGTACGAGGTGTGATCAAAAAGATTGGTGAATGTTAGAATAAAAGTATTTTATTTAACACAATGGCAATGGTACGCGGCGTTTCCGGGCAACGCTGGGTCCCTCCTCCCAACCCTTCCCCTCCCTCTGGACTCACACCCCACCCCATCACCTCCCTCCTCCCACTCCTTTCCATCCTTCCTCCCACACCCCCTCCATCCAGACTCCCACTCCATCCCCCCCGCCCCCTCCACTCACCCCCTCCTTCAGGACTCCCACTCCTTCCCCCATTTCTCCCACCCCTTCCCTCGTCCCACCTGACACTTTCCCCTCCTTCCTCCCACCTCCTCCTATCCTACCCCCTCCCTCAAAACGCCCACCCCACCCTTTGCATCATGTGCGGTGAACCTATGTGATGACGTCATGTGCAGTGCCGTCATTTTTACATACTTCACACGGAAGCAAACGTGAGATATAATTTTGATTGTAAGTCATTGCGATTCCTCACAAATTCTGGTGAGCAAATATCTACTTTATAAGAGAGCCGTTGGTCTGTACATGTCGCCATTTTTCTCAGAGATGACTGAACGGATCTTCGTCAAACTTTCAGAGCTTCATCAGTGAGTGCCTGGGAGTGTTTTATGCAAAAAAAAAGTTTTTTATTTTATTTTTAACTTAATTTGCACTAAATTTAAAAAAAATTAATTTAACTAAATTTAACTAAATTAAATTGAACGAAGCAAAATTTAACTAAATTTGAAAAAAAATTGCCTAAGCCTTTTTGATTAATGACAGTTATATACAAGTACACATTCGCATAAATAAATACAAAACAATTACCAGACATTTCAACACGAATAATAAACAAGTACAAAAAGTTTTAATTAAAACAAAAGCCGCGTCGATGTTACACAATGCCTAGATGCAACTGTGCCTATAACATCGATGTTATAGGCACAGGACATTCCTATTGATTCGATTACTTGATGTTATTTTTGTGCAAAGTGAAAATATATCTCGGCAATTTACCGTGTGTGGCGACACGTGAACGAAGCTATGCTCCTCTCTCCACATTATTGTGTCGACGTATAAATTAAATATTTCATCGTGAAGATTGTCATCAAATGGACGAATTTTTAATATATCTCGGCATTTTCCCGTCTGTTATTTTAGGCGATGTATGACTGACCATGCCGCGACGTAAAAAATATATATATCTCGGCAATTTCCCGTATGTGGCGACACGTGAACGAAGCTATGCTCCTCTCTCCACATTATTGTGACGACGTATAAATTAAATATTTCATCGTGACGATTGTCATCAAATGGACGAATTTTTAATATATCTCGGCATTTTCCCGTCTGTTATTTCAGGCGGTGTATGACTGACCATGCCGCGATTTAAACAAAATATATATATCTCGGCAATTTCCCATATGTGGCGACACGTGAACGAAGCGATGCTCCTCTCTCCACATTATTGTGACGACGTATAAATTAAATATTTCATCGTGACGATTGTCATCAAATGGACGAATTTTTAATATATCTCGGCATTTTCCCATCTGTTATTTCGGGTGGTGTATGACTGAGCATGCCACGATTTAAACAAAATATATATATCTCGGCATTTTCCCGTCTCTTATTTCGGGCGGTGTATGACTGAGCATGCCGCGATTAAAAAATATATATATCTCAATGGACTTGAAGTTACAGGCCTTTGAGAATTCATTTCGTTCTATAAAGGGCAACTTTCATCGTATTTTCTTCCCGTTTTTTTTCAACCGAGTCTAAAACTATGTTAGCGACTGTGAAAAATGAAATGATATATCGAATTTGATTTGAAATAAAACTGTGTGAGAGAGGAAGACACCACGGGCCTACAAAACAGGCCTCAAAGCTATGCGAGTTAATAAAATGGTGGATATTTGTTTATATGAAGCCTCTCCCAAAATGGGTGGAGATATGGTTCCCAGAATGGGTGGAGCTTTGAGGTTTTGTCTTCTCTGCAAGAACAAGAAGAAGAAGAAGAAGAAGCAGTGGTAACAACAACAACAGCAGAGGGCACTCTATGAGCAGCGTCTGCGACGCGGCTAAAAACAATACCGGAAGCGGGTCGAAGTTGGTGGTAAGGCTTCTTCTTCTTCCTGACGTCATCATACTTAACTCAGAAATGTGATCAACAGTGCATTCAGCAGCAGATATTTTCAACAAAAAGGTAAAATAATGATTTGACATTTGTGATGGATTCTGATTTGGTTGTAATTGCTTTTCCATTATATTTGTCTGGTAATTGTATTGTCTTTCAAATTTTGACAAATTTTTTATACCGCAGGTTTGTATGAAGCATCATTTGTTGGGAAATCCGCAAATATCAGAGAATCATACTGTTCATTTCGAAGATGGCACGGACAAATGAACAAAGGATCTTTATTGTGGAGTCTTACTTTGCCACAAAGTCATTTAAACAGACTCACACGATTCAGAAAGAAGTTCGAGACCGGATTAGCCCAAAACAACTGTTATTTTTCGACTGATAAAGAGGTTCAAATCCCAATGAACGATACAAAATATTAATTACTCAAAGTCACCCGAGGACCGCAAGATCACGAGAAAACATTGAAGTGGTCCATGATGCAGTTTTGAGGAGCCCCAGGAAATTGCTGCGTCCTCGATCTCAAGAATTGAACTTAACTTTATCAAGTACACAAATAATTCTGAAGCAGCAACTAAAAATGTACCCGTATCGCGTACAAGTGAAGCAAAAACAAAGAGACAATGATAAACAACTTTGTGTGACGATGTGTGAATTGTCTGAGGAAAAATGTGTGGAGATCCAAATTTTCTTGAGTAATGTGTGGTTTTCTGGCGAGGTGCACTTTCTTTCACTTCTTTTAAGTGTTCATGTTAACTCTTAAAAACACCATGTTTTGGGGTTCTAGGTCTCCTGATGAAGTTCTAGAAAGGCCATAAATACACTGCACGGGTTGCCTTAACCAAATCTGGTATCATTGGACCTTTCTGGTTTCAGCATGAAGAAGGGAAATCGGTAACTGTAACCACTGAACGGTACTTCAAAGTTATCCAGATGTTCTGGGTTCCATTAACGAGGAAGCGTCACATCAACGGGGCCGTGCAATGGTTTCAGCAAGATGGGGGCACACCTTACACTTCCAGATCGACACAGCGGTGACAACAGAAATTCAGTGATCGGATCGTCTCTGGAGGACAGAGGTTAAATGGGCACCCCATGCTCCGGACTTCAACCCACCTGACTTCTATGTTTGAGGTAACCTGAAGGATAGAGTGTACCAGGGGAGATCTCAAAGTATTGATGACCTCAAGAATGCAATTGCCATCAACATCAATGCTATTCCGGTTCAAGAATGCAGTTGAGTTAACAACTTCACCAGGAGGATCCATTTGTGCATTTGCAGCAAGGCAGCCATTTATAACATATTTTGTGAACTGTACTTTGAAATCACTAGTTTCGTTTTTGTGTTACGTTATTAGCCCCCGTTGAACTTAGTTTGAAATGGGAGCTTATGGATTGGGTCCGTCCGTGTGTCGGTGCATCCGTCCACAACCATATCTCGGACATGTATGGCCGGACTTAGTCAAAATTTGGCACAAAGACAAGACATATGCATATGCACATCATATTTTTCCAAGATCAGATCCAAGATGGTCGGCTGGCGGCCATTTTGTTAGTTCAACGTGTCCCAACCAATTGTTGAACATGCATGGACCGATTTTGTTCAAACTTGGCACAAAGACAACACATGAGAGTATACACATGCAGAAGATTTTGTTTTGTAATCCCACCAAATATGGCTGACTGGCGGCCTTTAACTCTGTACAACAAAATTACTAAAACCATGGTGGCGATGACATTTTACGTCTTTTTCCCCTTGTTCTACATATTGCAAATATTTTTATGTACAAGTTTCATGTTGTTTCAATGGAAAATTTTAAAAGGATAAAAAACTTGGATTAGGACTCGCATCCCTCTTCTATATTCTTACCCAATTTTCAACATCACACGTCTATTTTATATGGTAATTCCAATGCAGCCTTCTTTGTCATATTCTATACAATCCTTTCTACTGCACGCCATCATAGAACGAGATTGATTTATCATTTATATGCATTCGTGAAAGATTTATATTTTTAATAATTCATATGCATCCACCCATACATCTTATCATTCACCTGCTGCAAACGAATATGACGTTATCCTGAAAGGTATTACTTTTGTACAAGGACAAGGCTCAGGGAAGAGCAAGTTTGAACAGGCAATGTGGTAATGATGCAACAATTGGGAACAATCAGCAAGGGGGGGTGACACAATGTATCGGTGCACTGCCTTGTTGAAGCCATGGAGGGAAGAGTGGGAAAGAATGGCCTCTGGAGGCCATTTCCATAGATAGGAAAAGCAAGGAACAAAGACTTAAGATGTGCAGTCAGCCTTGTTTGCATATATATGTGAAAGTCCTTGAGTTGTCTAGCCAAAGCCCAGACTGAATCTCATTGAGAATTTGTGGAAAGACTTGAAGATTGTTGTTCACCGACACTCCCCATCCAACTAGAAAGAGCTTGAGCAAATCTCCCAGGAAGAATGGGAGAAACTTCCCAAATCCAGATGTGCAAAGCTGATACAGACACACCCAATAATACTCAAAGCTGTAATCGCTGCCAAAGGCACGTCTCTGAAGTATCGACTCAGGGGGTTGAATACTTATGTAAATTAGATATGTCTGTATTAAATTTTCAATAAATTTGTAAATATTTCTAAAAAGAAAATTAACGTTGTCATTATGGGGTATTATGTGTGGATCAGTGACGAAAAAAATCTCAATTTGATCCATTTTAAATTCAGCTCTGTAACAACAAAATGTGAAAAAAAACAAGGGTTGTGAATACTTTCTGAAGGCAGTGTATGTCTTTGCCCACAGAGTGTTGCACAGTCCTTTCTCTGTATCAGCATTACCAGTAAGAGTTCTTTGTCAGTTTTATGGAGATGTGATTTTCAGCATTACCAGTTGGAAACAGGACTCTGAAGACGCTATCCGCAATAGCTCCACGAGCAAGAAGTCATTCCCTAACATTGAAATACCTCAAGACTCTGTCAGCATTCATACAAAATGCAATCACAGACGAGGAAGAGGATGATTATCTGTTAGCAGTGCACAGATACCAGGCTGACGATGGGGTTGGACCCATGCAAGAAGGCATGGGGTTAGATGTGTGGTGGGCAACGGTATTTGCCAGTGACAAGTACCCAGTGCTTTCAAAAGTTGTCAAGGCTACTCTCAGTTGCTTCCATGGGGCCCAAGTTGAGTGTTCTTTCAGCTCAATGGGAGATATTATCCACACAAATACTTGCAAGTTGGACATTTGAACATAGAGTTCAATACAAACAGTGAAGTATGCACTCAAGGCCCCACAGGATAACCCTTGAGGCATATACGAGGAAAGACATTCAATATGACCCACTAAGTGGTGTCTTGTGTAAGAATCTCCAAACAGCGAGCCGTCAGTACAAAGAGGAAAACAGGCACCTGCATGGTGAATTATCATGGAAAAAGAGGAATTGAAATCAGGCGTCAAAGATAAAATCAACGGAACTGATCAGTTAGTAAAGTTGTAAAGAAGGCTAGACCGTCACGAATCAGCTCGACAGAAATGGTGAATAACTCTACATTGTGACACGAATACCAAAAGTGATTTCATCATCACCTGCTGTTTGCACGTGAACCCGTATATGTACACGTGGGTCAAACTACTGTGTTTGGTGAACCTTTTTTTTTTCTGTGCACCTATTTTGATGTTCACTTCCTCTTCCTGTTCTCTACTGTTGTACTTGTGTGCTTCCCTCTCTCTCTCCCCATCTTGTCTCCTGCTCCCTCTATTATATGTTTTATGTTTTTTGTGTCCGCTTCTGTTTGTTGTGTTTAATGTGTCAGCTCTCATACAAACCTCGAATTTGCATACAAAAAATATATATATAAAAAATAAAAAGATTCCTGACAATTTTGCTGTATGCGGTTTACTCAAATGTCGGGGTTTGGTTAAGGGGCCAAATAAGTTTAAAAATTAAATCAAGGCTGGAAAAGTATTTTTTTACTCACATTAGAAACAAATATGATTATGGAAGAATCTAGTCAACCTGATAAAGGATCGTAGTGGAATATATTTTGACTTTGTAGAACATCTTCTGCAATAAATGTATGGTGATGACGTACATGTACATGGTGTGATTAATGTCACGTGCGATTGTGCGATTAGTTATTTTTGTCCACAGAAGGGCTCTTTTTTTCTTCAAATTCAGTTGAAAGAATGCACATGAAATCCCAATTTCAAACAAAATATTTAAAAACAGTCCCCATACCCCGGGAGTGGGGTTCAACACCCCCCCCCCCCCCCCCCCACTCCGCTTGACCACTTTACTCCACACTAAGCCTTCCTTTACGGAGCCATTTGCAAGGAAGACATTTCCCAACCTGCGAATGATGTTGCGATCATGGTCATGGATGCAGAGTTAAAAAAGCTGTAGCTTGTGAATCATTCTTGCTGTTTGATCTCCATGACAGCAATCAAGAGACAGGTGCGGGCAGCACGTTCCAAGTTTCCGCCACCGATGGCTCATTTATGGGGAATAACATGCGCATTGCACGTATTGCCATTTGTGTGATGTTTTGACCATGAAAAAACAACCATCAATGTCATTTCACCAATATAATATGGCAATTCCAGTGCAGCAGGAATCAAGGCAGGGCAATCGAATGGCTCTGAAATGGCTCAATGTAAAATATTACAAATAATCATGGAAATTTACAACCAAACTCGGCCCAACCGCTGTGGAATTCATTGCTCGGTGATTTTACAATATTCCGTGCCCGTTTCACATTTGTTTTTTCATGCAAGCCGTGTGATTTTTACTGCAGAGGATTCATCTATGGACGACTTCCCCTGATGCATTCACAGTAATATAATACTTGCCATCAACAAAAGCTTAAAAATGGCAACATAATGTTAATTTATAGTCGTTGTAGTGATTATGCTGCCATAGCCATGACCGGGGGAGGAGATGGATACCACCGGGTCGATGTCCACATACAAATGCCATCCTGGTACCCCTATAAGGTCTTAAAAGAGAAATTACATCAGATTGTTGTGATTATAAATGATCGCCACAATGATAATCTATATAATAATAGCGTAAGGACTCGACTTTGTTATCCCTTTTACGCCGCACCCAGTGACCCGATGCCCACGGCACTAATGGATTTACGATCTACGAACCGCGCTCTTTGTTTATCACGTACAGCCATACTCGCAAAATCTGAATTAGCCGACGTTGGGGCCCAAAAGCATCCGATTAACTGCCGATACGACGCCATCTTACGACGCCATCGTATTGGCGTCTGCTGGGCGAAGGCGAAGCAAGCCGTCCGCTGATTGGACAGGCGAAGGCGAAAGCAAGCCGTCCACTGAGTGGACAATCCAGAGCATGCATTTGTGCCGGTGTCAGCGATCGTTGTTCATATACGCACTCTTCATTCTCATCTTTCTTCCTAACTCTTACTCGGACAAGGAAATCCCCTATGCCCTCCATAATGGTACACTCTATCCATACACCACATCCTCCCTTCCGTGGATGTTCCACGGGTTTCGGCTAGTACAACAATAAAAGGACATAAAAAATGCCCCCGTGGGCTTAGCAATTTTGCTGTATGGAGTTAAAGGGCCCGGTCGGCCATGTTCGGTCGGATTACCAAACAAAATCTTCTGCATATGTAAACTCTCATGTATTGTCTTTGTCTTTGTTCCAAGTTTGAACAAAATTGGACCATGCATGTCCGATAAATGGTCGGAGACACGTTAAGTAGCAAAATGGCCGCCAGTCGGCCATCTTGGATCTGACCTCGGAACAAAATGACGTGCATATGTAAGCCATCATTCATTACCTGTCTGCCAAGTTTGAACAAGATCAGTAAATGCATGTGCGAGAAATGGTTGAGGACGCACGGACACACGGACGGACGGACGAGACCCAATCCAACGGGAGCTAATAATTAATGATCATAATGGACATGTTAATACCATACAGTACAACATTTGAGGCGTCGATTGAGCTTGCACCTGAAAATATAAATCTGAACATGAAAAGGTGAGTAGTGTCGAAAAACCACCTGAGAGTGTGGTAAAAGTTACACCGATGTAACTGCACACGTAATACAGCACTGTCGAGGCCCAGGAAGAGGACACCTTGTTTAGGGTGCAGGAGTATCGATCGAACAGGCTCAAACAGACTTGGAGAAGAAAGGTGAATCTCCTCCACGACGCAGGTACTACCAGGCCTCAGCGGAGCCGGTGTCGAGACACGCAAAATGGAGCCGGAGTCTGCGGCAAAGACAATAGCAACGTGTAACTTCAAAAACATAGGAGCAATACACCTGGTGCTCACCTGGTAGCATAAACAGTACACTGCACTGACTAAAGGTATTTTAAACCTATTTCAGTGGTTGCTAGAAGATAGGGCAGCTGGTAGAATCAAACTAACATAATCATAAAACCTTAAACAAACATAACAATACCTATTTTGGTGGCAACCCCCCCCCCGCCCCCCCCCCCAAGACCCCAACGCCGTGTACCTCCTCAGACCCCAATATTTCTAATGCCTTGAACAAACATTGGTACATCATGGGTGATGAAGGTTGTGGTGAAGTTTCATCGAAATTGTGTGTGTAGGTTCTGAGAAGAAAGCAAATACCTATTTTTGAGGGGCAACCCCCTCCCCCCATTCATAGACCCCCATAGGGGCAGATTTTTTTTTTAATGTCGTGAACAAACTTCGGTACACTACGGATGATGAATGTTGTGGTCAAGTTTCATCGAAATCGTTTGTGTAGTTTCAGAGGAAAAAGCAAATTCCTATTTTGGGGGGTCAAACCTGGATCCACTTTGACCCCGGTAAACCCCCTTAGACCCCGATTTTTTTTTAATGCCGTGAATAAACTTTAGTTACAACACAACAAATATCATTTGTGCCAAATTTGAGGAAAATCCCTTCAGCGGTTTCAGAGAAGAAGTTGCAAGTGTTTACGGATTGACGGACGGACGACGCGCCATCGCATAATCTCACCTGAACTTCGTTCCAGGTGAACTAACAAGGCAGATATCTATACATTATATGCTGCTGTTTTTATCTTGAATGTTGTGCTCTCAGCCGTGCAGCGCATGCAACCTAGAATGTTAATACGACATACATGAAATCACCTGTGAACAACACTTAAACCTGCTTCAGTTAACCTGATATCAGCATTGTGAGTTGATAAGCCTATTGTCACTGCCATCAGTGACGAATAATAGATAGTTAACATGTCGAACAATAGATAGTTAACATGTCGAACAATAGATAGTTAACATGTCGAACAATAGATAGTTAACATGTCGAACAAGAGATAGTTAACATGTCGAACAATAGATAGTTAACATGTCGAACAATAGATAGTTAACATGTCGAACAATAGATAGTTAACATGTCGAAAAATAGATAGTTAACATGTCGAACAATAGATAGTTAACATGTCGAACAATAGATAGTTAACATGTCGAACAATAGATAGTTAACATGTCGAACAATAGATAGTTAACATGTCGAACAATAGATAGTTAACATGTCGAACAAGAGATAGTTAACATGTCGAATAATAGATAGTTAACATGTCGAACAATAGATAGTTAACATGTCGAATAATAGATAGTTAACATGTCGAACAATAGATAGTTAACATGTCGAACAATAGATAGTTAACATGTCGAACAATAGATAGTTAACATGTCGAACAAGAGATAGTTAACATGTCGAACAATAGATAGTTAACATGTCGAACAATAGATAGTTAACATGTCGAACAATAGATAGTTAACATGTCGAACAATAGATAGTTAACATGTCGAAATGGTCTTGAGCCTGATTCACACAGCAGCCTTCAAATAATCTTTTTGCATTTACACCTGGATTGAGGGGTTAAAGGCAGGGAATTGACAGGTTCGCTCAAATTGATCATGCTATTGATCATTGACCCGCCTTGGTTTGGTCCGCAATGGAATAGCATGTACGACCACCAGTTGTCATCCCACAGGTGCCTTGCAGACGGAGTGTGCGACCACCTGTTGTCATCCCACAGGTGCCTTGCAGACGGAGTGTACGACCACCAGTTGTCATCCCACAGGTGCCTTGCAGACGGAGTGTACGACTACCTGTTGTCATCCCACAGGTGCCTTGGAGACGGTGCGTACGACTACCTGTTGTCATCCTACAGGTGCCTTGCAGACGGAGTGTACGACCACCAGTTGTCATCCCACAGGTGCCTTGGAGACGGAGCGTACGACCACCAGTTGTCATCCCACAGGTGCCTTGGAGACGGTGCGTACGACTACCTGTTGTCATCCTACAGGTGCCTTGCAGACGGAGTGTACGACCATCAGTTGTCATCCCACAGGTGCCTTGGAGACGGAGTGTACGACTACCAGTTGTCATCCTACAGGTGCCTTGCAGACGGAGTATTGCATGCTTTGGGAGGGGAATTCGGCGAGATTGTCCCTCATGTGGAATCTTGTGCTCTCTTTGCATTGAGCCCCTTTTGATTCGTTTACGATCTTCTCTTATGGGATTTTCAGTGACTCCATCAGAAAAGCCCGTTATCATTTCGGCCTATGCTGATGATGTATGTGTTGCTGTTCGCAGCAATAATGACATTGCGATGCTGTTTCAGTGTCTACGGGTCTACTCTCGAGCATGTACAACGCAAATTAATTGGTCGAAATGCAAAGCAGTTTGGGTCGGCGGTACGCCACCTTCTGGCCTTCCAATTCTCCCTATGAATTTGACATGGGGAAAAGAAGGTGTGAAACACCTCGGTGTTTATCTTGGAACCCCTGGTTTTGTCAAAAGGAATTGGGATGGTTTGCTCCATAAAATTAGCAATAAATTAAACAGACGGAGAGGAATTTTGTCGACCTTGTCTATTAGAGGTCATGCCCTGGTCATTAACGACCTGGTGGCCCCTGTCTTACGGCACAAAATGATTGCCTTGCAGCCACCTGCAATGTTTGTGCCGTCAATCCAAAAACGCTTACTTGACTTATTTTGGGATGGCAAACACTGGCTAAAGCCAGAGACTATTTGCCTTCCACTGGCGGAAGGGGGTCATGGACTTATTTTCATTCTTTGTCGGGTGATGGCCTTCCGAGTCTCTACAGCTCGTCGTTTTATATTTCTGGAGGCCTTGCCCTGGAAATCTACTGCAAACTGTATATTAAAACAAGCCGGCATGCTAGGCTACAATTGTGAACTCTTTTTCATGGAGCTGCAACATGTCGATGCTTCGCTGCTCCCTGACTTTTACCAAGATGTCTTGCACATCTGGCGGTCCATTTCAGTAGCTTGGCAAATGGAGACGTACAACAGTGAAAGGTTCCTCCGGAAACCCCTTTTCTACAATGCCCTTTTTCCTGCTATTCCTCACTCACGTACTTTTGTGCAACGTTTTTTGAGTGCTGGCGTGAAACGACTCGGGACCTTCGTGACTGTAGCAGGAACAGTTGGTTCTCCGCAGGACATCTTCAAGTAAGAACTGGTATCAGATCTTTGAGGAGCGTCGCCAAGGTCCTACAGGAAATCCTGTGTGTTTTTAGGCACTTGGGCCTGAGCTTAACCGCCAACATTGGTGACCACCATACACCGCCACAGATCTGTGCTAGATCCAGCCTGCCGGCTGATAACGCCACAACTCTATCTTGCTATCCGCATCGCCACTTTCCAGCAAGGATAAAAAGAGACTGTATCGTTTGTGTATCTCAGTTTGGTTTCCCTCGTTACAGCCGGTTTCTTTTGGGGTTAGTTGGAAAGAGAAACTGCCTTCTGGGTCTCTCTCCCATCCGCAATGGTCTGCAATGTATGTCTCACCGATTGTTAAAAGGACTGGTGATATTGCTTGGAGACTCGCCCATATGGTGTTGCCGTCCAATCTTTTATTACATCTATCTATAATTCCAGTAATCTCTGTCTGTACGTTTGTACGTTTGTACGTTTGTACGTTTGTACGTTTGTCTGTGACCGCTGTTTCTCGACAACCACGGGTCCGATATACTTTTAACTTGCCAGGTATATTGCTGGGGACCCGAGGATGTGCCTTTTCAAGGTTTCATATTAATCGGACAATTACTTACCGAGCTATGTCCAAAAAACGATTCAACCAATCAGAGAGCAGCGAACGATCGCGTGTGCCGAACGTGGCGGGCACACTCTGCCTCGGATGGCACATTTGAGAGCGTATTCATTTATTTCACGTTTGCAAACTATGTTGGCGTTAAACTATGTTTTACAACTAATAAAAACGAATTTGCGATTCATTCGCTTTCCTGCGCGTTTGTTCACGCGATGGCGATTTCTTTACCAAACTCCGGAAGCCGTTCGCTTTGGACCAAACCATTGCATGTAAATAGAGGGGGGGGATTGTCACCACTCGCAAGCCGTTCGCTTTGGACCAAACCATTTCATGTAAATAGAGGGGGGGGATATAATTTTAGATATATATATAGTACGGGCATGCCCTAGTCGTTTTAATGAGGATAATTCAGTGGAATACCCTTTTTGTATGATTTCTGAAGACCTTTTCCATGCTTGCGTAGATTGTGCAAGACTCTCTCCCTTCTTTAGTTTTTTATCAACTTTTTACATCTTATTAACGTTTCTTTTTCTACACGGGTTTGTTATTTTTGGAATACCACTGAGTTACAAAAAACGCTCTGAGACTGCTCTTGTTAATTTCTATTAGAAAATTAGCAATCTACAGGACAAGACAAGGAAAGCAAAGCTCCTGGCAAATGCTGATATTTTATGTGATGTGGTCACTGGTCATTGTGTTTAAGGCTCTGGTCATGGCAAGATTATGCTTGGAATTTTCTTTTTGCCAAATGAAAGATGATTTACAAACCTTTGTGGAAAAATGGTGTGCAAAGGGGGGGTTTCGCAAACTTGATAATGGTTTGTTAAATTTTTTATTTTAGTGTTTGGTGTTTTTATTGTTGTTGTTCGGCTGCACATGTTTGCAATTGTAGTGACTTTATTATTTGCATGACTTGTGTGGTTTTCTTACCTTTATAATAAAAGAGCTTCAAAAGTCTCTGTCTCTGTTCTATCTATCTCTATATATCTTTCTTTTTCTTTCTCTTTCTCTCTCTCTCTCTCTCTCTCTCTCTCTCTTTCTCTCTCTTTCTCTTTCTCTCTCTCTCTCTCTCTCTCTCTCTCTCTTTCTCTCTCTCTCTTTCTCTCTCTCTCTTTCTCTCGCTTTCTCTCTCTTTCTCTCACTTTCTCTCGCTTTCTCTCGCTTTCTCTCTCTTTCTCTCTCTTTCTCTCTCTCTCTCTTTCTCTCTCTTTCTCTCTCTCTCTCTTTCTCGCTTTCTCTCTCTTTCTCTCGCTTTCTCTCGCTTTCTCTCGCTTTCTCTCTCTTTCTCTCTCTTTCTCTCTCTTTCTCTCTCTTTCTCTCTCTCTCTCTCTCTCTCTCTCTCTCTCTCTCTCTCTTTCTCTCTCTCTCTTCTCTCTCTCTCTCTCTCTCTCTCTCTCTCTCTCTCTTTCTCTCTCTCTTTCTCTATCTATCTCTCTTTCTCTCTCTCTCTTTCTCTTTCTCTTTCTCTCGCTTTCTCTCTCTTTCTCTCACCTTTCTCTCGCTTTCAATGACATTAACGTTGTCCGTTATTGTCTATCCGTGTTTGAAAAGGCTTCTTCAGCCAAAGTGAATTGGGAGAAAACGAGCGCCATTTGGCTTGGTCCGTCATGTCACTCGGCACCCAAACTTCCTGCTCCTCTTGCATGGGCCACTGATGGCGTGAAATACCTTGGAGTGTTCTTGGGTAATGACGCCACAGTAGCAAAGAATTGGGCTGGTCTGTTGGATCTTGTTGAAGGGAAACTGCAAAAATGGAGAAATCTGATAACACAACTGTCTTATCGTGGAAGGGTCTTGGTGATCAACAGTTTGGTGGCCTCTACCCTATGGCACAGGTTCTTTGTGCTGCACCCTCCGGTAGTGTTGCTTCAACAGCTCCAGAAGTGCTTTGTGTCTTTCTTCTGGGATGGAAAGCACTGGTTGCGACCCGAGGTCCTCAGCTTGCCACTGACCGATGGAGGCCAAGGCCTGGTTGACATAAAGAGCCGGTTAATGGCCTTTCGACTTTCGGTTGCTCTACGCATGCTGTACATGCACCCCTCTCCACCTTGGGTCGACGTCGCTCGTCGCCTTTTGCAGCAGGCGGGGAGACTAGGCTATGACCACGCTATATTCTTGATGGATCTCTCGCATCTTGATATGTCTCCCCTCTCCAGGTTTTATCAAAGTGTACTAAACGCATGGCGAACTCTAACGACAACAAGAGCTACGCATTCGTACACAAAGCAAATGTTCTTGATGGAACCTTTGTTTTACAATTCAATTTTCCATGATATGCCTGCTGATAGGTGTCTCGTTCAATGCTTTGTCGCGAAGAACATAAAATCGGTCGCCGATCTTTTAAGCCCAAGTGGCAGTTGGATTGGAGCTGATGCATTGGCAAGCCTGGTTGGCGTGCGATCCTCCAGAGTTGTGGCACGTATGCTACGCTGTGTGCTTCATACCTATGTACAGCTTGCACCTAACTGGGAGCAAGTCCAAGCAGACAACGAACAAGGTGCCTCTCCTGCTACCTTTCCTGAACTTATTTGCAAGTTTTCTCTTGCCAACTCTCCTCCGTGTACCCCCTTTAGCATAGGATTCAATGGGTTTCCTAAACAAAAAGACCTCTATTTGGGTTGCGTAAGTTTCCTTTTGCAAGGGCAAATGACACAGCGGAGGGTTCGATGGAGAGACCTCTTACCTTGTTCCCCCCCATATTTTCCTAATTGGAAAGGATTCTATCATCCTCCTGTGCCGCCACGACATGGTGACCTCCAATGGAGACTTGCACACTGGATCCTCCCCTCTAACCACTTGCTGCACCGCTTCTCAAGTCTCCTAGCAGATGAATGTCCCTTTTGTAAAAGGCCTGAAAACCTCTTTCATATTTATGTTGAATGTCAACGGTTGGCTCCTTTATTTATCTTTCTTAAGAATTGTTTTGGCAGGATTGGCTTGGTTTTCAACACTTGTGTTTTCATTTATGGCTTAGACATCTCACACAAGAATATGAATGATGTGTTAGGTAATTTCCTGCTTGCACAGGCAAAAATGGCAGTGTATAAATCAAGGAAAAGAAAAGTTGATGATCTCGGAGCTAATGAGGAAAATGCCTTATTCTTGTTTAAAAATCTTGTGACGAGCCGTGTAAAGTTAGACTTTGCCTTTTTCTCCATAACAGGAAGGCTGCCACAGTTTGAGACCAAATGGTGCGTGAAAGAAGTCATTTGTAAAATCCTGGAGAAACGTTTATTGTTTTGTGAAATGTTTTGTGCATAATTTTACTGTATTTTACTGTATTAATATTTTTTGTTTGTTTCTCTGCTTGAAATGACAATGTGACCCCTATTTGGGGGTTTTCTTTTTCTATTTTTATAATAAAAAGATACAAAAGTCTCTCTTTCTCTCGCTTTCTCTCTCTTTCTCTCGCTTTCTCTCTCTTTCTCTCGCTTTCTCTCTCTCTCTCTCTCTCTCTTTCTCTCTCTCTCTTTCTCTCTCTCTCTTTCTCTCTCTTTCTCTCGCTTTCTCTCTCTTTCTCTTTCTTTCTCTCGCTTTCTCTCTCTCTCTCTCTCTCTCTTTCTCTCTCTCTCTTTCTCTCTCTCTCTTTCTCTCGCTTTCTCTCTCTTTCTCTTTCTTTCTCTCGCTTTCTCTCGCTTTCTCTCTCTTTCTCTCTCTCTCTCTCTCTCTCTCTCTCTCTCTCTCTCTCTTTCTCTTTCTCTTTCTCTATCTCTCTTTCTCTCTCTCTCTCTTTCTCTTTCTCTCGCTTTCTCTCTCTTTCTCTCGCTTTCTCTCTCTTTCTCTCGCTTTCTCTCTCTTTCTCTCGCTTTCTCTCGCTTTCTCTCTCTTTCTCTCTCTTTCTCTCGCTTTCTCTCTCTTTCTCTCGCTTTCTCTCGCTTTCTCTCTCTTTCTCTCTCTTTCTCTCTCTTTCTCTCGCTTTCTCTCGCTTTCTCTCTCTTTCTCTCGCTTTCTCTCGCTTTCTCTCGCTTTCTCTCTCTTTCTCTCTCTTTCTCTCGCTTTCTCTCTCTTTCTCTCTCTTTCTCTCTCTTTCTCTCGCTTTCTCTCTCTTTCTCTCGCTTTCTCTCTCTTTCTCTCTCTTTCTCTCTCTTTCTCTCGCTTTCTCTTTCGAGAGAAAGCGAATCTGTGCCGCCGATGAAGTTCCCCCCTGTTACCTGTAGGCTGGTATTCCTTTTGCGGACCTTCGAAGGATGACGGGCTGAGTCAACCCACCTCGTGTTATTTAACGGACCCGAAAGGGGCTCAATCTGAAGACCCTAAGATCTTAACCCTCGGATGCATAGCTCGGGTCCAATGGACGCAGCTGCCCATTGAATGCCCGCGAGCCACGCATCCTCGGGTTCAGCCAGCCATTTTAATCGTTAAGCCAACGCCAGGCTTCTTCCAAGATTGAAACATGGGGAGGTGATCGAGATCGGGTAAATAATATAGTTTTGTGAAATTTTTGGTGTCATCTGACAGGAGTTCATATGAAAGTTCCTACGACAATATGACACCGACAAACTTTTATCGACTATGTTAGGAGCCACAGTATCAGAGAGAATGCCCTGGCAAAGTACAAGCATGAGAAGCACTTTAAATTCCTGGGAATGGTGTGAAGATTCACAAATCTTCTCAATCCGCACGCCTTATAATTGCCTTTCACACCGAAAACAGCTCCAGAGTCACTTCCGCCGAAAAAGACTGCAATTAATTGGCCCGTGTGCCTCCATAGGCCTCTGTGTGAGTAAGGGATGGGCAACGTGCCATCCTGGGGGGACGTGGGGGGTGAAAACATTCCTGATGCCGTTTTAACAAATACATTTGTTTGGTGCAATTTCGGAAAAATGGCAACGACGATGTTCATTTGATGTGGCCTGCACAAGTAAGATGGTGAAACTGAAGCTGCTTCCATATTTACTGGAGCTCTTAACGAGTCCCACAACTAAAGACTGCCTCTATAAAGTTAGCAAGGGGGTACGGCATCTCGGAGCACACAGTACTTTTGAATGGATCGAAGGTTTATTTTCCTATCTGTATTTAATGTAAAGTAGAAAATAAACATGTAGAAAGTGGAGTCAATTGTGTGCCGGTTTCCTTGCTGTATAATCACCTCTACCTGTAGGAGTTGGAAGTCCTTATTTGTACATATGGTACAGGTATCCTTGGCAAATGACCTCCTCTTGTATATTTCTTTGTATAATTGAAATGAAATGTGAGCTGAATTTCAACTGGAACTGCAAACCCCTGTTCTGGTCCTGCTGTCACCTCATTACAAACACTGTGCCTACTTCTTATCTTTTACTCACTGCTCTTTCTCATGTCCACACATGCTCCACGAAAACGAAGCATCTCTTTTTCAATCGGAGATTGCTACTGCTGAAGCAGCTTCCTGGGTGGCGAAATACAGTGGGTATAGTTTGCGATTACCTTATCTGTAGATGTATGGGGCAAGAATTGGGAAGATGGTCAAGTGAATGGCCTACTCTTGTTTAATTAGTCTATATGTACATGTGTGTGTGACAACTCCATTACTAGCCCTAGATCATGCAAAAACAATCATTCGTTGAGGGCACGGCTGTGCCACTGACGCAGTGCCCCCTGTACGTTAGGGCAGGAATTTGGAACTTGCTGATGGTGCCGGTGATAACTCGCCGACTCTTCGTGAAGGACACCGTGGATGTTTGACGTCACCGACTAATGCTGGCAGATAGGATACCCAGTTCAATGTCCGTGCGAGGGGTGGCGCACGCATCGATGAATCATTCTTCCTTGAAACACCAGGATGACATTTTAAACCTGGGCCAGGATTCAAACCCAGGCTACAGGGGCCGCCTGATTTACCATCCATCCAACCCTTAAAGACCCCGAAGACCCAAAAAAGCCCCAAAACCGAAAATATTGAAAAGACCCAGAAGACCACAAAAACCCAAAACACTCTGAAGACCCAAATTCCCATAAGGATGCAAAAGACTGAAAAGACCCCAAGACCCAAAAGGTCCTTAAAGACCCAAAAGACCACAATGACCACAAAGAACCCAAAGACCCTTAAATATCCCGAAGACCCAAAAGACCCTGAAGACTGAAAATACCCCGAAGATCCAAAAGACCCTGAAGACTGAAAAGACCCCGAAGACCCTTAGATAACCTGAAGACCGAAAATATCCCAAAGACCCAAAAGACCCTGGTGAATGAAAGGATCGAAAACACCCAAAAGACAGAAAAGACAACAAAGATCCAAAAGACCCCAATGACCAAAAATATCCCAAAGACCCTTAAAGACCCAAAAGACCCAAAAAAAACCAAAGTCCCAAAATACCCCAAAGACCAAAACAACCCAAAAGACCAAAAAGACCAGAAAGAAAAGACCCTGAGCACCCAAATAACCCAGAGGACTTCATTTACATCTGTAGGATGTCTAACAAATAAAGAAGATATAAGCACACCATGTGGCACTCCCAAAGTTTGCTCCAGCCGTAAACAACAATCTTCTTGACAACTATCGGGGACGCCTCTTCATGGCGGCTGTACATTTCCCACCCCACCCCCCAATGCAAGTCGAGGGCCAAATCTTCCCCATTCTTCCGCGCTGCCCGGATTTGTCAGGGCAGCGCTGTCACGGTCAGAGTGCCGTTCGGTCCCCATGGACCGGCCCTTTCCCTCGTCCCTTCTTTCTTTCACTCTCTCTCTCTCTTTCTCTTACTCTCTCTTTCACTCTCTTTATTTCTCTCTCTATCTCTGCCGTGGCCCTGACTTCATGAAGGCGGGGGTACACCATCCTGGATCTGGGGGATCTCTAGGTTGCTCCTGCGAGATTGATCTGCTGTCTCTGTGCCGCAGGGTTGTTCGAGAGAACTGTCTGGGCTATACAACAACAACAACGACAACAATCCTCTTGATATTGTATTACACCCTAAATAACCCGATCTTAATAGGGTCACCCAATTTGTATGAAATATACAAGTGAAAGGCAGAATAAGGAGTAGGGAGCTTCACATCCCAACTGAATGGATAATGTAATGTACAACACGAGGCCCTGCCGGTTTGTTACCAGGACAAGAGTTTGTATTCACATCCTATTACCCCATGTTCGTCAATTAATGCTCTATTATCTGTTTCTCATCACTACATGCTTTATCTCAAAAATAAGCTTGTTTGCAAATATAAATGTAGATAATAAATAGTTAAAAGAGCAAACGAGCTACAACAGCATAAAACGGAATGACAAAGAGAGAAAAAAGAACGACGCAACAAATTGGGTGAATGAGACACCCACCAGTTGTGATGAAAACGACATGGTGGATGGGTCCTTGTCCGATGACCTCGTCCACAGCAATTCCTGTGAATCGTGTGTTTTCCTGATGGAGGAGTGGGCCTCCATCCACAGGCCGGACGGCATCCCTCATGAGGAGCAATCTTTGGGCCTCCACAAGGCTCCTCTCTGTCAGATTTGCATTCACTCCTTCCTTCTTTCCCAATGTCCCACACTGAGGTGAACAAGGAATATTTGGTTTTTCATTCATTCTTTTTAAATCCTCATCAAAAAGAGAATAAGAAAGCACCTGAAAATGCAAAGCCCGTCCACGTCCGTTTGTGTTCACAAATCTTCTTCCTCTTCCGTATGCTCAAAATAACGAAAACATTTTTTTAAAATACAAAATGAAACTTGATCATTTTATGCAGCCTTGACATTTGAGCTTTAGATCTAAAAATAATCAGCTTCTACCTTTTGGTTGGTGAACCAATATTATATGACCCGATATGCAAATTCTTTAGATTTCAGGTCAATCAGGTGAAAAGTGGTGATTTTACGCAACCTTGACCTTTGACCTTTTCACCTAAAAAAAAAATCCGCTTCTAGCTTTTGTTTAGTGGACCATTTCAGTAACCCGATATGCAAATTCTTAAAATTTCAGGTCAATCAGGTGAAAATTGGTGATTTTACGCAACCTTGACCTTTGACCTTTTCACCTAAAAAAAATCTGCTTCTAGCTTTTGAATAGTGGACCATTTCAGTAACCCGATATGCAAATTCTTTAGATTTCAGGTCAATCAGGTGAAAATTGGTGATTTTACGCAACCTTGACCTTTGACCTTTTCACCTAAAAAAAAATCCGCTTCTAGCTTTTGATTAGTGGACCATTTCAGTAACCCGATATGCAAATTCTTTAGATTTCAGGTCAATCAGGTGAAAATTGGTGATTTTACGCAACCTTGACCTTTGACCTTTTCACCTAAAAAAAAAATCCGCTTCTAGCTTTTGAATAGTGGACCATTTCAGTAACCTGATATGCAAATTCTTTAGATTTCAGGTCAATCAGGTGAAAATTGGTGATTTTACGCAACCTTGACCTTTGACCTTTTCACCTAAAAAAAAAATCCGCTTCTAGCTTTTGATTAGTGGACCATTTCAGTAACCCGATATGCAAATTCTTTAGATTTCAGGTCAATCAGGTGAAAATTGGTGATTTTACGCAACCTTGACCTTTGACCTTTTCACCTAAAAAAAAGATCCGCTTCTAGCTTTTGTTTAGTGGACCATTTCAGGAACCCGATATGCAAATTCTTAAAATTTCAGGTCAATCAGATGAAAATTGACAATTTTATGTGACACTGACCTTTGACCTTTTGACCAAATTATTAATTTGCCTTTTCCATATTCTCAAAATAAAGCTTTGTTGAAAATTTGATGACAAAACTCAATTCAAAAGTCAACAGTGAAGGAATGAGGGATGTTCCGAGGCAGCGAAGCAGGTTGTTGTATGCAGACCTCGATTGTTGCCTCAATAATGATGATTGGTAATAAATCAGGGACGACGTGGGAATAACGTTCTCATGCAGCAAAGACCTCAAAAGGTTCCTCCAGATTGTCCATGTGTCCCTCGTTATTAATTTGTCTACCACAGGGGAAAATCGATTTCCTTTAACAAGAACTTTTATTTTATATAAAATTCGACAATTTGGTCAGAGTACCAGCACATGATGACCGACTCTTGAAGAGCACAGGCGATATTTAACATCCACCATTAAATACTAGCAGACAGACGGCTACGACCACTACTACCACTACTACCACTACTTTAATGGTCACAATTTATACCACCATCTGTGGGGTCACGGAGGCCCAAGTCTTTCACGAACCAGCTGGCCAGGACTGAAATCTCACTGTAGCCGATTTGGACAGGAATTATTTAATATTTTTCAGGGTGAATGAATAAATGATCGTTTTAAGGCCATTTTCCCCGCTAGAACGGGGGTTAGCCTTGCGGGCCCCATGACAATCATGGTTCCCTCTTTGAGGCAATGTTTTTATGGCCGGATGCCCTTCCTGACGCCAACCCTTGGTCACACTCTTTACGATGCGCAGGGATACGGTGTACCTATTCTAAACCGGGGTACACACCGGGATCATTCATCCCAGCAAGCTGGTACTCAATTTGCCGACCTCAGAAGGATGACAGGCTGAGTCAACCCCCCTGGCGTTAATTCAGCGATCGACCGGGATTCGAACCCAGGATCCTAGGATCCCATGCCGACACCCTAACCGCTAAGCCAACACCAACACCAACACCAGGGTACCAGTGATAATTATTTAATCTACTCTGAGTTAACTGAGTTAACTCACGTACACTTGGTGAAATAAGATGAACCTTAGTTGCTCAGGTTGCACCATCTCACTTTTCAATGGACCTAAACTTTAGTTACTTTATCTAGAAAGAAGAGACAATTACGCACCAGTTTCCTAGCTTGTGTTTAGCTGCGAGCTGTATAATCTGTATGTGCTGTGCTGTATAAATGTGTTTAGCTGTATAATCAGCACTACCTGCTCCCGTGGCAAACGTGGGAGGTTTAATGTCCACCAATTAATGCTAGCACATGGGACAGCTGGCATAACGTTCATCAGAGGAACGACACACTATGTGATTGTACATCTTGCCTGTGAAACAAAAATTTTACGTACAAGGCCTTCAGAAAGTATTCAGACCCCTTCACATTTTCACATTTTGTTATGTTGCAGCCTTATGCTGAAATCGTTTAAATTCATTTTTTCCCTCATCAATCTCCACTCCATACCCCATAATGACAAAGAGAGAATAGGATTTTAGAAAGTTTTACAAATTTATTAAAAAGAAAAAACTGAAATATCACATTTACATAAGTATTCAGACCCTTTGCTATGACACGACATTTATCTCAAGTGCCTCCCATTCCTCTTGATCATCTTTGAGATATTTCTACACCTTGATTGGAGTCCACCTGTGGTAAATTCAATTGATTGGACATGATTTGGAAAGGCACACCCCTGTCTATATGAGGTCTCACAGCTGACAATGCACATCAGAGCAAAAACCAAGCCATGAGGTCGAAGGAACTGCCTGCAGAGCTCAGAGACAGGATTGTGTCGAGGTACAGATCTGCGGAAGCCCATAAAAAATTCTGCTGCATTGAAGGTTCCCAAGAGCACAGTGGCCTCCATAATTCTTAGATGGAAGAAGTTTGGAACAACCAGGACTCTTCCTAGAGCTGGCCGCCCGGCCAAACTGAGCAATCGGGGGAGAAGGGCCTTGGTAAGAGAGGTGACCAAGAACCCGATGGTCACTGGCTGAGCACCAGAGATCCTGTGTGGAGATGGGAGAAACTTCCAGAAGGACAACGATCACTGCAACACTCCACCGATCTGGGCTTTATGGCAATGTGGCCAGACGGAAGCCTCTCCTCAGTGAAAGACACATGAAAGCCCACAGAATCTTGTTTCTCACAGTCTGAGAGTCCTTTAGGTGCTTTTTTGCAAACTCCAAACGGGCTTTCATGTGCTTATTGATAGGGATGGTGTTAGATGGGTGATGAGCTGTGCTTGTTTTTCGCCAGACATAATGTTTGCGTTAAGGCCAAAAAGTTCAATTTTCATCTCATCAGACCACAGAATATTTTGCCTCATGCTCTCAAAATCTTTAAGGTACCTTTTTGCAAACTCAAGGTGTGCTGTTATTTGCCTTTTTCTCAGGAGTGGCTTCCGTCTGTCCACTCTCCCATAAATCCTAGATTTGTGAAGTGCTGCAGAGACTGTTGTCCTCCTGGCAGGTTCTCCCATCTCAGACAAGGAACTCTGTAGTTCTGTCAGAGTGGTCATTGGGTTCTTGGTCACCTCCCTGACTAAGGTCCTATTTGCCCGGTTGCTCAGTTTTGTGGAGGGTCAGCTCTAGGAAGAGTCTGTGTAGTTCCATTTTCTTTCCATTTCCTAATGCTGGAGCTCACTGTGCTCTTGGGAATTTTCAATACTCTAGAAATTGTTTTATCCCCTTCCCCAGATCTATCCCTCCTCACAATTCTATCTCAGAATTCTATGGAGAGTTCCTTGGACTTCCTGGTAGAGTTACTGCTCTGACATTCACCTTCAACTGTGGGACTTATATAGAAAGATGTGTTTATTTCTAAATCATGTCCAACCACCTTTGGTGGTGGACCTAATCAATTGAATTGCCCACAGGTGGACTGCAATCAAGTTGTGGAGACATCCCAAGTATAAACCACCGTTTAGAGGCCATTTTTTCCCCGCAAAGCGGGGGTTGGCCTTTTCGGGGACCGTGGTAGTTGTTGTTTTTCGGTCCCCTTTTTGAAGCAATGTTTTACGGCCGGATGCCCTTCCTGACGCCAACCCTTTTTGCCGCCTTCAACGACAAACAGGGAATTACCAGTGAACTGGTACTCAATTAGCCGACCTCGGAAGGATGACAGGCTGAGTCAACCCCCCTGGCATTAATTCGGCGATCGACCGAGATTCGAACCCAGGATCCTAGGATCCTAAGCCGGCACCCTAGCCGCTAGCCCAACACCAGGGATCAGACATCCCAAGTATAATCAAAGGAAATTGGATACACCTGAGCTCAACTTGGAATGTCACAGCAAAGGGGTTGAATACCTATTGACTCAATAAATTTCAGCTTTTTGTCCCCCGTCGCACCGCGGAGTGAAAGAGGGACTATGGTTTTCCCCTCCGTCCATGTGTGCGTCTGTGCGTGCGTGCGTCCGTCTGTGTATGCGTGCATGCGTGCGTGCGTGCGTGCGTGCATAAGCGAAGGACCGAATTCTAATTTGGTGTGTGGGTGCAACCCACGTCAAAATCCAAGATGGCCACCACCATATATATGTCTGAACCTTGTGAGCGAAATATCTTGAAAAATAAACGAACTACTAACTTCTAATCTGGTGTGTGGGTGTATTGTTATGGATTCGTCACTTCCGTCTTTGTGGTTGTCAGCCACTTGAAGCATTTTTAGTTTCCTGTACTATTATTGTTACACTTTGAGTGTGAAATGGAGATAACTGTCTTCAAAGGTAAAAAAAAATAAGGTCTCAGAAGGAAAACGAGATGGGTGAGGGCGAAACCGGAAGAAGAAGAAGCGGCGGGCAAGGGGATTGAGTGAGATCGGGAAAGGAAGGCCTATCTGCTTCGAGGTGTCGAGTGGACGCTGGTGGACATTGGTCACGAGCGAATATTGGTTTCCCCGGGAAAGGGATTCCTGTGACAGTGTCGTTATTGCTGTGGCAAATAAACCTGCGTGACGGGTTGTTAGGGTTTGGTTCCGAAAGTGAATCATCGCTGGAGAGCAGGTACGCCTCCATTACAGGCCCGTCCACCATTTCACCTTGCACCAGCCATTTCACCTCGCAACAGCCCTTCGCCTGGTTCTCGTGTGTGTCGTGGATTTCGCTTGGGAACTCGCGGTTCTTCGCGGTTCTCCGTTTGGGAACCGCTGATCGTTCATGTCAGCGTCATTGTCAGTGAACCGAAGGTGTGAATTCCCAGCCGCCCTTTAGGTGAACTTTTACCGGACCGACGTCGGCCCGGCACCTCACCAAGCGGTTCTTCTGCAACGTCGACTGTTAGCCGTTCTAGGTTCAGGTCTCATTACGACCTTTTCTTGTGATCGCGAGAGCCAAGGGGATCGACTTTGGCCTGGTATCGTGACACAGTGACTTTGTGGGATGTTACCGATTGCTCACGTGGGAATACCGTGAGTTATTGATTCAGGAAATTGGTGGTACCATCATGTAAATTATATGGTGTTTGCTGTGCAAGTGAGGTTTTCTTGTATGTGCGTTACTTGTTATTATTGTGTGGTTTTAATACAATACTTGGTTTTTGAAACAAGTGATTGGTGTGGTTTCACCATTGGTCATTGGCATGCATAATAGCACATCTTTCTGCCGTGACTCCTTTCGGGGCTCGGAGGTACACCGTGGCCGGGGTTTGGGGAGCAGCACGTAATATTATCTACGCATAAGCAACAACAACATGCATTTTAAGGCCATTTTCCCTGCTAGAGCGGGGGTTAGCCTTGCGGTCCCCATGACAATCTTCTCCATTTTGCCCTATTTTCTGCATCTCTCCTTGTTAACCCCCTTGACCGCATTTCTTCTTCCACCATCTTTAGCCAAGTCTTTCTCGGTCTTCCCCGTCCACTACTTCCTTCTACATTCATTTCCTTCACTCTTCTCAACCAGTCACTTTCATCCTTCCTCAACACATGACCAAACCATCTCAACCTGTTCCTCTTCACAGCATCAATCACAGGGTCTATTCCCCTCATCTTTCGCAATTCATCATTTGTCTTCCTCTCTCTCAACGATACTCCGCACATCCATCGAACCATTCGAATTTGCACCCTTTCCAGCCTTCCTTGCTGCTCTACGTTCATTACCCATGTCTCGCTCCCACAAATCAGAACACTTCTCACACATGCAGCATACACCTTTCCCTTCAGCTTCACCGACACTCCCCTCCTCATCAGCATGCCACTCAGTTCCCGAAACTTCTTCCATCCACATCTCACTCGAGCAACCGTTGCCGAGTCTGATCCACCTTCTCCATTCAGCATGTCTCCGAGGTAGCAAAATGTTTTCACACCTTCCAGCTTCACGCCATCTCCAAGATCCAACTCAACATTTCCTCCATCTGCAGCTCCCTCTGTGCACACCTTACATTTGAATGTAGCTGCCACACTGTTTAATGACCCTCTCAGACCACTACATTTTTGATGAACCCACTCAGCGCACATTGTACATTGAATGGAGTTCACTCCGACACCCTTCCTGCACACAGCACAGGGCCACTTCCCAGTTCTTTCCACCTCACCACATGCTTTACCACTTGCCATCACCATCGTTTTTCCGATATTCACCTTCAGACCTTTTGTCTCCATACATTCCTTCCACTTGTTCATCTTCTCCTTCAGTCCATCCATACTTTCTGCAATCAACACCAGATCATCTGCATACAACAACTCCCACGGTAAACCCTCCTTTACGTTCTGAGCCAGCACCTCCATCACAGCTACAAATAGTAGTGGACTTAGTACCGACACCCTGATGCACTCCCACCTTCACCTCAAACTCACCACTGTTCCCGTCCTTCGTCCTTACAGCTGTGCGCGCTCTTTTGTACATTGCCATCACTACTCTGATCAACCATTCCTCCACTCCTAACTTCCTCAATGCCCATGTCAATACTTTGCGTGGAACCCTATCGAATGCTTTCTCCAGATCAACAAACCCAAGAAACAACTTCTTCCCTCTTCTTCATGTACTTCTGCAACTGCCTCACAATGACAAGCGCGTCTGTCGTTTCTCTTCCTGGCATAAATCCAAACTGCATTTCGTCGATCTTCACTTTCTTCCTTATCCTCCTCTCCAACACCCTTTCCAATACCTTCATTCCATGCTCCAATAACGTTATCGCTCGGTACGAGCCACACTCCAGAGGGTCACCTTTCCCCTTGTATAGAGGGACGAGGGTACTCAGTTCCCAATCCACTGGAATGCGGCCTTCTTTCACCACCAGATTACAGATCTCTGTCATTCCTTTCACACCCCCAACTTCCTGCTGCCTTCAACATATCTCCCACAACTCCCGTCGGCCCTCACGCTTTTCTACTCTTCATTGCTTTTATCGCTTCCTCAACTTCCCTCTCAGTTATCTTCTCTGCCGGTCCTAAAACTGGGTTACTCTCTATGTTGCCATCCCATTCATTCTCTGTATTCAACAGCATTTCCATATATCTTTTCCATCTTCCTTTAATTCCATCTGGGTCCACAACGATTTGTCCCACTTCATCCTTCAAGCAACTCACCCCCATCACATCACACCTCTCTTTCGCTATCTGCTTTGCAATCCTGAATACTGCTCTCTGACCCTCTTCCGAATCCAAGCGTTCTACGAACATTTTCCTACATGCCTCCTGCGCCTTTTCTACCTCGTTCTTTGCAGCCTTCTTGGCTGCCTTATAACTTTCATGCTCTGCTGTTTCTGCTACCGTACCCTTCGCCTTCTGCCACTCCTTGAACTTCTTCCTCTTCTTGTCAATCCTCTTTCCAACTTCATCATCCCACCACCATGTTTCCGAGTGCCTCGGTGGTCGTTTTGTCCATCCACATACCTCACCAACGGCTCCCAACAGACTAGCTTTCATTGACATCCAACCACTTTCAAGCTCAACCACATCAGCCTCTACCCTACTCAGCCTCTCTTTTAATGCCTCCCTTACTGTCACCTCTTTCAACCTCCACACCTTCATTCTCGGTTGGTACTTCACCCACCGAGCTCTCCTCGCACCTTTCACCCTTATGTCGCAGACAACCAAGTGGTGCTGTGAAACAGCCTCCGCCCCCGGGATCACCTTTGTGTCCTGGAGGTGCCCCCTATCTCGCCTACGCACCATCAGGTAGTCAACGGTTGTCGTCGACCCACCTGACGTGTATGTAACAAGCTTATTATCCTTTTTCTGAAACTGAGTATTACAAATCAACAAATCAGCTCCATCGGCAAACTCCAAAATCCTTTCACCTTCTCCATTTCTCACACCATATCCGTAACCCCCATGAACTCCCTCAAAGCCATCCATACTCCTTCCCACATGTCCATTTAGGTCTCCTCCTACCACAACAACTTCCTCATCTTTCACGTTTTCCATCAGCTTCTCTATCGCACACCAGAACTTGTCCTTCTTATCATCGCTCCGACCAACCTGCGGAGCATATCCCGAGATGACGTTCACCAAGAGCTTTCCAATCATCATTTTCACCATCATCAACCTATCACTCACTCTAGTCACACTCACCACACTGTCTACAAACTCCTCAGAAAACAGGACACCAACACCATTCACGCCTTCTGGGCACCCTTGCCACACAAACTTGTATTTCTGTCCCTGCCTACCCTTCACCATTCTCATACCACTTCCCTTCCATCGCGTCTCTTGCACACAACATATGTCCACTCTTCTTCTGACCAATACTTCCACCACTTCTCCTGATCTCCCTGTCATTGTCCCTACATTCCATGTCGCAAACCTCCGAAACCAATCTCCACTCCGGGCTGCACCCTGCCCATATGTAATTGTAATTGTCATGGTTCTCTTTTTGAGGCAATGTTTTTTATGGCCGGATGCCCTTCCTGACGCCAACCCTCTTCGTCATCTCTTACGACACTCAGGGTACGCAGGGTATATCTACGCATAAGGAAGAAAGCTATTGTAAATTGGGTCGCCACGTCAAAATCCAAGATGGCCACCACCATGTATGTCTGAACCTTGTGAGCAGAATATCTTGAAAAATAAGCGAAGTACCAACTTATAATCTGGTGTGTGGGTGTATCTAGGCAAAAGGAAGAACGCTATTGAAAATTGGGTCGCCACATCAAAATCCAAGATGGCCGCCACCATATATATGTCTGAACCTTGTGAGCGAAATATCTTGAAAAATAAACGATCTACTAACTTCTAATCTGGTGTGTGGGTGTATCTACGCATAAGGGAGAATGCTATTGAAAATTGGGTCGCCACGTCAAAATCCAAGATGGCCGCCTTGCGTGTTCCACTTTGTCAACTCATCACTTCACCGACGGGGGACCTAAGCTTGTCACTTGTCATGCTTGTCATTTTTAATTAATTTGTAAAAATTTCGAAAAAAACATTTGTAAAAATTCCACTTTGTCATTATGGGGTATTATGTGTCGATCAGTGACAAAAAAAATCTCAGTTTAATCCATTTTTAATTCAGGCTGTAACAACATAATATGAAAAAGTCAAGCGGTTTTTATACTTTCTGAAGGTATTGCACACAGCACTTTTCATATACAAAGAAATCTTAAAGTGCTGAACAAGGGAAAAATTCGTTTGTGAGGTAAAAAAGAAAAAAAAGAAATGTGAAATGTGATGGAGATGTGATAAGAAAGATAGATAGAGGTGTATAAATGTGATAAGAATCAAAGACTAGACAGTTCAAAGGTGAGTGTCCTACATCTGAGCTTTCTTGCTAGGCCTATAATATTATAAACAAATTCAAATGGACGACACAGCCCACAACCACACCTTCAAATGAGACGCGTAGATTTTACATTTAAATATCTTTAACCAAATAATATATATATATATATATATATATATATATATATACATACACACACACACACACACACACACACACACACACACACACACACACACACACACACACACACACACACACACACACACACATATATGTTACGGATCTCCGACGTCGGCTCTCCTCTTGTCCTTTTATCTGGCCGACCCGAGTCCTGGAAGTTATACGCTTCTTCCAGTCGTATCGGTATTAGTTAGGGTTATCGGTCGACTTAGTCCGAATACCGAATTACTAACACCGACCGTGAAGCAGGGAAATAACTCCCGCCCGAACCACGGCGTTCGTGGACACGCCGAGCGAAGCGAGCCGCGATTCGGCCCGTTAACAGGGACTAAACCCGATTATGGCGGTTCCGATCGTGCCACGTTTACCCAATGAGAGAAAAGACGGATGCGATCGGATAAGAGGAAACCAAGAAAGAACAGGGCAATTTATTAACAATTTACAAGAAGCAGAAGAGGAAACGAAAGAAATGTACAGGATAGGAAGAGGAAGAAGAAGCACACAGGGCAGCCTTAAACAGTCTTATTCTTAATACCCCAGAACAAACGGGCCCGTCTCACATACACACTCACACGGGGATTGTAGATGGTTGATGGTCACCAACGCGTCCAGGCTCTAGCCTGGCTCCGATCCAGGCTCCGGTCCAACGGACGAAACCCGGCAGGCAGCTTCGCGTATAGTGGAACACGAATGGACAATTATATAATGGGGGGGGGGGGGGGGGAGCTGGTACGCTGCGTACGTAATATCCGTACTATTCGCGCCAAACGCCCCCTCTCCAATGTCCTCTGAATCAGCGCGCTTCCTTGCAGTCCTCACAGTCCTCCCTTATGAGCGCTCTCCCAACCAGTTCTCTTGCAATCATGACAGTCCTCTACGCGCAGTCCTCTTTAACAAGCGCGCCTCCAACAAGTCCTGTGAAAGGGCTTTGCGTTCGCTTTTATAATTCCAGCAGCGATCGCTCCGCGAGCCCAAAGCCACGCCTGTCGGCGATGTCACTTCAGCCCTGGATGGCTGGTCATCGCTTACCGGCCACGCCCTGATGGTGGGTTGACGTGGCCACACCTTCTTCCTGGCGCTCCGCCACCTTTCTCGGGCCTCACCTCGTGGCTTATGGCGGCGTTTGGGCGGAAGCCCAGCGAGGTCGTGAGCAGCTAAGGCTGCTGCTGCTGGCCGAGGCACATAACAATTTGGGAGGGTCATGGGGCAGAATGGAGGGTGCGTAATGGCGTCGCTTGGAGAGGGAGGCTTCCAAAATGGACGAATGGGGCCCTACTCCTTATTTGATTGACACAATGCAGATTCAACTATTGGAAACACGGCCTTATCTAAACACATACTAATGAAATAACTGAAGTCCTATGGTGGCCTACGTGTTGCTTGTGGCCTAACTATGGGGTGCAACCTTTAACCCGTTAATGTCATATTTACAAGTGTGGGTTCTCAAAACCGCAAATATATATATATATATATATATATATATATATATATATATATATATATATATATATATATATATATATATATATATGTAGCGGTTCCCGCTGAATGTACACAATTGCCTTGCACCTGCCAGGACGCGGCCAGGGCGCGATCGCCATGCCGGGCTCGTCCGGACGGGCCCAGACGCGCCTCTCCTGGGCATGCCCGGACTCGCTGTTCCCGGCCACGCCCGAACCTCCCGGGCACGCCCCGGTCTCGTCTTTCCCGGGCATGCCCGCTCTCTGCCTTTCCAGGGCTCGCCCAGAGCGCTCGGGCACGCCCAGCCTCGACTTGCCAGGCCGCGTCCAGGACGCCCGGGCATGTCCAGACTCGCCTTTCCAGGACTCGCCCTTGACACCCGGGCATGCCCGGTCTCGGTTTTCCCGGGCATAAATGTGTATATATATTGCTGCCCGATAAACGGGCTTTTCAGAATACCTGAGCTGTTTTGTTTCAATAAAGCAACTCGGACGAATTCCGTCTTTGGTCGCGTCAATTCTTTCGACTCGCGTTGGAGCGCAGTATATATATATATATATATATATATATATATATATATATATATATATATATATATTATATATATATATATATGTTGCGGAGATGAGGACTGTATATTTTTTGATTGTGTGCTGTACTATTATTATTATTGTTTATTCTGCGCCCCCTACCTCCGGAGCTGTGTAAAGGTGAAAGGGCATCCCATAATTAGTCCACAAGCATACACGTCAGCCAAGTAATAGAATACCCCTGTTGATAGTTATCTCTTATTCTGTGTTCTAGGGTAAGGCTGTGTCTCCCATTAATTGAAGTACTCCATTGCACCAGTGAAAGAGAATAGATCCCCTTTCATTCCCATCCCCAAAACCTCCATTTCCTATCACATCCCCTTTCGTCATTGCTGAGCCCTCGATTCCCAATCACCTCCCCTCCAATAACCGCCATTGACCACGAGGCAGGGTCGGAGAAGAAAGGCGTGTCTCCACCTCGTCATTGAGGGGAGGAGGGGCGTACCCGCCCGTCGTCATCGAGGGCGGAGCCCGAGGGTCGCGCGACCAACCAGGGCCGAGGTGAGCACCCCGATGGGCGTGTCCAAAACGCCGGCGGCTTAATCGCTGGAGGCGCTATAAAAGGCGCGCACGGAAGTGAGTCGTGAGTTGGTCTTGGTGAGAGAGGTCTGAGTTGGTCTGAGTCGGTTGCCAGGGGAGAGTCGTGAGGAGTCAGTCAGTGGAGTCGGTGGTCAGTTGGTTGCGTTGGTTGCGGTGAGGAGTCGGTGGTGGGGAGTGAGGGACCAAGAAAGAGTTGAGGGTTGGACCAGACGAGTCGGACAAGGCCTGGCAAGGCAAGCGGAGGCCGCAGCAGCAGCGACACCCGGCAGCCGCTTGGGGCCTGGGCGGCGGTTTGGAGCAGGGCCGAAAAGGAACGGCGGCTGCTAAACGCGCCGATCGTGCTGCATGACCCCCTTGGACCTTCCTCTCCCTCCAGCCATCCACCTCCTGCCTTTCCACCCTTCTTGTGGACGTGAGTTTGTTCTGTTTGTTCTGTCCTGGGAATAAGTTAAGTCTGTAGATAAGCTAGTATTTTCCCTGTGTCACCTGCATCTTATGTGTTGTAAATAAACTTGGTTGCTCCTTTTTGCTTGTGTGTGTACAATAAATCCAATTACTCTTCTGTCCGTCTTCTCGTTTTATTCCTTTTCCTCTTTGCATTCGTCGTTTTTGTCTTTTCCCTCATTGGGCAGCTGCGGTGCGATACGGCCAAAGTTCTGGGTGAATCGGGTGAGTCAGGGATCCTGTAACGGTCGCGGCAATACCACCGCTCGGTAAATAACATCTTAATCCGCGATCAGTAACAATATATATATACGTATATATATATATATATATATATATATATATATATATATATATATATATATATATATATATATATATATATATATATATATATATATATATATATATATATATATATACCCTTTTGTATGCTTACCGTATGATGACGTATGCTAACCGTATGATGTGCTTCCGTCACCAGTAAACTTGAGATTGTGGGGGTTGTTGCAGGAGGAGAGATGTTATTTGTGTGGAGGTGTGGGAACGGTACAGCATGCACTGCGTGCATGCTCAGTGGCATTGGCAGCAGGAAGATACAGGTGGCGACATGATCAGGTGTTGGCGGTGGTAGTGCAGATGGTGCAACAAGAGGTGCTGAGATCGAGAGAGAGAGAAGAGTGGAGAAGGAGACTGATGGGGGAGAGGTGTGGTTTGTCAAAGAGGGCCAAGTGATAAGAGGTGGAAAGAGGAGGAGGTGGAAAGCAAGAGGGCTGTCAGATGCTTGTGATTGGCAGGTGGTGGCAGATCTAAAGCCACAATTGGTATTCCCAGAGGAGATCTGTGTGACAAGGTTGCGGCCTGACATTGTCATTTGGTCAAGTGCAACAAGACAGGTCATCTTAGGGGAGTTGCGGTAACTTGGGAAGAGAACATGGAGGAGATGCACGAGAATAAGAGAGGAAAGTACAGTGAGCTGGAGGCAGAGTGCCGGGAGAAGGGTTGGCGAGTTTCGTGTCAGCCATTTGAGGTGGGGTGTAGAGGGTATATTGGCAATTCCTTTTCTGCATTTCTTGCTAGGCTGGGAGTGTGTGGGACAGAAAGAAGGAGGATGTGTGCCAAGGTGGCCCAGGTTGCCTTGAAAGGCTCATTTTGGATATGGAGGAAGTTTATGGAGGCACGTCAAATGGTGTAGGTGGTCGTGTTTTTTTTTTTGTTGTTTTTTTTTGTGACCATTATTATTTATTATTTTGTGTACATGAGTGAGTGGGTGAGGGTGTTTCTTTTTTGCATGAATTAATTTTTGCATGACTGTGTGCTTTTGTGTGTTGAGTGGTGTGTGATGTAAGGGTAGGTGGTTGGTTGGTTGGTGTTGTGTGTGTATGTGTGTGTATGGATGTGTATGTGTGTGTATGTGTGTGTATGAATGATCTGGTGTGTTTTGTTGGTGAGTGGTGAAGGGTATAAAGGTGGGTGTTTGAGTGTTCCACCATGTTTGTTTGGTGCTGTGGATTCTGGATGTGGAGGTGTTGTTGTTGTTTGCGTTCGCACTGGCTGGGGGTGGGGGTATGTACGCATCCAGGTGCAGTTGCTGCATGTGGATGTGTATGTGCCCCTGCTGGCCCACCTTAGCTGACCGTATCGAGGTTGAAGGGCCGAAACGGGATGATGCTGAGGACCTCGACTGAGGACCCGGTTAGTGCGGCACACTTGTGACCAGGTGTGTTTTGAACTTATGTTTGTGCTGGTGCTACCAGTGACTCCCAGGAAAGACTGGGTGGCAACCAGGAATAGGCTGGTGACGCTGGAGAGACAGCATCGGGGGCAGGTGGCCTTGTAAGCCATTTTGCCAAGCTGCATGGTTTGGATTGTGTGGCATCCATAATTTACAGTGTTGTTTAAAAATAGAGAACACCCCAAGGGCTCTCCGAGAGGTGGGGCGGAAGATGGGCCCAAACGGACAAATAAAACGGATAAAGACCCCCATACTTATTGTTACGGATTTATGTGAATTTGTGTGAATTACTATTCAGGTCTTTGCTTATCAATGTGTAGTCGATTAAAGGTTGTTGTGATTAAAGGGTCAGGAGCCCTTCTGGGAAAAAGGAGACCGGAAACGGAAGAAGAAAATACACGAGGTCCTGGAGAAGCGACGATCTTCCTCCTCTTCCTCGCCGAGCTCCGACGAGAGTTGGTATCGATATTGAGCAGCGTGGAGGACGCTGCGTTTGAAAGCCCGTCTGACAAAAGGAGTTACCTGCACGGGGTAATTACCCCTTGACACGTCAAGTTGCCGTGGGTTCGTGCACGGAACCAAGCGTCCGGCACAGTTCGCCTCACCGTCTACAAGGACGCGTACGGGTCGCACCTTGGGCCTCGCGCGCGTTGCAAGCCGTGCTTGGTTTTGCCCCGTTGCTTGGCAAGGAGGTGTGCGCTGCAGCAGCAGCGAAACTGGAGCAGCAGCACGGAGCCAGGAACAGATCAAAGAAGAAGAAAGGAAAGCAGAAAAGGAAAGAGCAGAAGAAGAAAGGAAAGCAGAAAAGGAAAGAGCAGAAGAAGAAAGGAAAGCAGAAAAGGAAAGAGCAGAAGAAGAAAGGAAAGCAGAAGAGAGGAGAGAAGAGAAACAAGCAGAGGAAAGGAGAGTGGAACGAGAACTCCAGGAAAGGTTAAAAGAAGAAGAAAGGAAAGCAGAAGAGAGGAGAGAAGAGAAACAAGCAGAGGAAAGGAGAGTGGAACGAGAACTCCAGGAAAGGTTAGCAGAAGAAGAAAGGAAAGCAGAAAAGGAAAGAACAGAAGAAGAAAGGAAAGCAGAAGAGAGGAGAGAAGAGAAACAAGCAGAGGAAAGAAGAGTGGAACGAGAACTCCAGGAAAAGTTAGAAGGGAGAAAAGCAGAGGAGAGGAGAGCTGCCAGGGAACTCGAAGCAGAGGAGAGAAAAGCCGAAAGGGAGTTGAAGGAACGTGATCTGGCGCTTCAGCAAGAGATTAAATTCAAGGAGCTGGATTTAATGAGAGAACGGGGAGAGGTACCACCCTTGCTGACGGGGTCGACACCTAGCCAGAACACCTGCGATGTGGGCAGACATGTGAGGCTGGTTCCACCCTTCAGTGAAAAGGAAGTCGCTAAATTTTTTCCACACTTTGAGAAAGTGGCTCGACAGTTAAACTGGCCGGAGGAGGCCTGGACCATACTAGTGCAAAGTGTGCTGGTGGGTAAAGCTCAAGAGATTTATTCGGCGCTACCAATGGACCAATGTGCAGATTATGAGGTATTGAAGAAGCACATCCTCAAAGCCTATGAGTTGGTTCCGGAAGCTTACCGGCAAAAATTCAGGAATGCCAGGAAGAGGGAGGGTGAGACCCATGTGGAGTTTGCTAGAGTGAAAGAAAATATGTTTGATCGGTGGTGTGAGTCAAAAGGAGTCGGGAACGACTTCGAAGCATTGCGTGACCTGATGCTGGTGGAGGAATTTCAACAGTGTGTCCACGAGGACATCAAAGTCTACCTGCAGGAAAAGAAAGTACCGAAGTTGTGGGACGCAGCCACCATGGCAGATGATTATGCCTTAACACACCGGATAGGGGTCCACGAACCTAACTCCTCACCTAGATCTCCGCAGGGGAGGTGTGGAACAGCAGGTGCGGAGAACGACAATATATGGCGGCGGCCTCGAGATGAATTTGGGGACAACGCTGATACCCGAACTGTTCGAAGTCAGGGGGCTACGGGCCCAAGACAAACTTATTTTTCAGGGGGCCCGAGGCAGACCACGAGTTTTTCCTCCGGGCCTACTTGCGCTTTTTGCAAGAAACCTGGACACTTGATGTCCAGTTGTTACCTCATGAAAAGGGAAAACCCAGAGCGGAGTCCGACTATTACCACTCCGAATGCGATGGCAAGCGTAAGAAATCGCCCACAGAAGAGTTACCAACCATTTATTTATGAGGGGTTGGTCTCACTCAAGGGAGACTTGACTAACCCAAGACCGGTTAGGGTTTTGAGGGACACAGGAGCCCATCAATCCTTAATGCTTGAAGGCATTTTGCCATTGTCAAAGAGTACCGCAACTGGTGATAGTGTTCGGTTACAAGGGATCGGTGGCTGTGTTAGTGCCCCACTTCATGTCATCCATTTGGAATCCGATTTGGTGTCAGGACTGGTCACCGTCGGTTTACAAGCCACGCTTCCTGTAGAGGGAGTATCTGTGATTATCGGGAATGATTTGGCCGGGGGGCAAATTTATGGTAACCCGAGGGTTGGTAAAGAGCACAGCAGGGAAAATAACACCACACCAGCTCGGGATGGCGACAAAAGTTCCAAGTTATTTGTAGGGGGACTGAACTTCAACACAGAGGAAGAAGTTCTGACCTCTGTCTTCAACAGATATGGGCCGCTGGTGGAAGTGCGGGTGGTAAAAGACAGGGAAACGCAACGGTCAAGAGGGTTCGGCTTTGTCACGTTTGCAAGCACAAGAGACGCCAGGGAGGCAGAGAAGAATTGGAATGGTAAGGATTTGGAAGGTCGGACCATAACAGTAGGGAAGGCATTTCGTAGGCGTCGAGAGGTCTATAGAAGAGGACCACTTGGCGGTAGTTTTGGTGTGGGCAGCAGCCGATATTACTATGGAGGCTCCCAGAGTTACGGCACCTCCCGAAAGAATGAATGTCAGAGCACTGGCCGAGAAGGAGACCGCCAGTCAGGTAACGGCTGGGACAAGGGGTCCCACCGTAACTGTTAGGAGTCTGGAGAAGTTGAAGCCCTATATACGGTGGAGCCGCCGAGCCGGGGCTCCTACACAGACTAACCGTGAACGCCACGTTCTTAAAGGCGTCCAGGTAGTGAACTTTCCTGCACGGACTAACCGTGAACTCCACGTTCTTAAAGGCGTCCATGTAATGAACTTTCCTCCCCGGACTAACCATGAACTCCACATTCCTTAAGGCGTCCATGTAGGGAATACTCCGCTGGGCCTCCCGAAAAAGTGCTATAGAGAGGTTTAAATTTGGGGGCTTTGGTCACCACCTCTTAACCGTCATTCAAGAGAAACTAGAAGTGGTTGACGCTTGGTCCAGAGGGAATTAATCTAGGGGATTGTGTGAAATTTTGTTGCTTTATTTTTAAGTGATGACTGTGCAAGGGGGGAACTGATGATTTGGGGGGGGGGGGGGGGGGTGAGTTATCTGGTTTGTTTATCCAAGTTGGCCGGCAAAGAAAGTTTTCGCTGGGTTCAAACTTTCTTTCTTGAAGGGGGGGAGTGTTACGGATTTATGTGAATTTATGTGAATTACTATTCAGGTCTTTGCTTATCAATGTGTAGTCGATTAAAGGTTGTTGTGATTAAAGGGTCAGGAGCCCTTCTGGGAAAAAGGAGACCGGAAACGGAAGAAGAAAAGACACGGGGTCCTGGAGAAGCGACGATCTTCCTCCTCTTCCTCACCGAGCTCCGACGAGAGTTGGTATCGATATTGAGCAGCGTGGAGGACGCTGCGTTTGAAAGCCCGTCTGACAAAAGGAGTTACCTGCACGGGGTAATTACCCCTTGACACGTCAAGTTGCCGTGGGTTCGTGCACGGAACCAAGCGTCCGGCACAGTTCGCCTCACCGTCTACAAGGACGCGTACGGGTCGCACCTTGGGCCTCGCGCGCGTTGCAAGCCGTGCTTGGTTTTGCTCCGTTGCTTGGCAAGGAGGTGTGCGCTGCAGCAGCTGTCCCCGGTACGAGACGTGCACGTTTGGAGCACGTCCGCCCGGGGTTCGTTCCACCGCCCGGGTGCGGAGAAGAGAGACATTGTGAGGGACAGTGGCCCAAGTGGTCGTGAGTGGGGACAGGGGGGGACACATATGTAAGATGGCCATCTTAGTGATTGATTGTTGATTGTTGATGGTTGTTGATTCCTTGGGGGAATATATTATTGATTACTCCGGATCCTTGGTGTGGGGTTTCTTATTGACTGGAATTCATATTGATTGCGTTACGAAAGCGTATAAATCATATATCTTTCTGGCGGGGTGCCTCCCACGGTCCGGGGGTCACCGAGACCAGGTAGTTACCGGGAGGACCACGTAACACTGATGTTGACAAACGAGAACGGATTGTGGATGCAAGTCTGGTAAGGTGTCAGTGTGGACGTGAGTTCGGATCCATCAGAGAGTTGAGGATCCATCAGGCCAGGAAAGGGTGTGGGAGTGATCGTGTGGGAGATGTATGTCTATGGGGTGATGGTGTGCATGTGGAGGCAGGGCAGGTTCGAGAGAAGTGTGGGTGTGGACGTGAGTTTGAGTCGGTGAGAGGATTGCATATCCATCAGAGCCGAATGGGGTGTATGCGTAAGGTGGGTGAGGAGGAGGTACAGCAACGCAGTGCCTTTGAAAATGGGACACGTAAGACGGCCGGGAGAAACAGCCAGGTAGCAAGCCCCAGTGTTGTATGTCCTGGGGTTGTACTTCAGCAGGGAAAGGATGTGAGGAGGAGATTGAAATGGCCAGGTATGGGAGAAATGGAAGTATGGGAGAGAATGGATGGAGTGATGTGTGGGGCGCTTCATAGGTTGAAAGGAAAGGTGGAAGATAGATAGAGAAAGATGAATGAGATTGTGTTTGAGTGTGCATGTGTCACGTTTGGAGTGAAAGAGTGTGTAGAGAGGGGTGAGAAGGAGGCATGTTTGAGCAGGAGGCAGAGGGAGATCCATGAGTTGAGAATGGAGTTGAGGAGTTTGAATGGAAGATGGAAGAGGGCTGTGGAAGGGGAGAGGAATGGGCTTGAGGTGTTGACGAAGCAGGTGAGGATGAGGTTGGTGAAGTTGAAGAGAGTGGAAAGGATGAAGAGGCAAAGAAAGGAGAGGCAGAGGAAGATAAAGAGGTTCTTTGAGAAGCCTTTTCAGTTTATGAAGGATCTGTTGGAGCCGTCTCGATTTGGTGTACTGAAGGTACCAAAGGAAGAGTTGGAAGGTCACCTGCGTGTCATATATGCAGACACAAGGAGGAACGAAGTGGTGGAGGACATCGAAGGATTGGTGAGACCGACAGAGCCAGGTGTTCCATTTGATTTGTCAGAGCCAAAGATGTCTGAGATTGAGGCAGTTTTGAGGAAGGCACGGGCGGCATCGGCTCCAGGACCAAGTGGAGTGCCATACAAGGTGTTTAAGAGTTGTGAAGGCATCAGGCAGTATCTGTGGAAGGCTCTAAAGGTGGTATGGAGGCAAGGAGTGGTGCCCAGTCAATGGACGAGGGCGGAAGGAGTTTATATTCCAAAGCAGGAGGAGGCTGTGACACTGGAGCAGTTTAGACCAATATCATTGCTCGATGTAGATGGGAAGATATTGATGAGTGTCTTTGCGGCACGGCTCACAGGCTTCATCAGAGGGAATGGTTTTGTGGATGGTTCTGTGCAGAAGGCAGGAATACCAGGATCACCATGATGCATTGAACTGGCAAGTGTTACAGGAGGCAAAGAGGCAAAGGAAGGATGTGGGGGTGGTATGGCTGGATTTGGAGAATGCATATGGGTCAGTGCCGCATGCCTTGATCAAGTATGCCATGGATTTATTTTGGGTGCCACGGAGATTTAGGGATTTTTTGATGGCATTTATGATCAGTTTTGGATGCGGTTTGCAACACAGTCCTATGTAACAGAGTGGCAGAAGTTGGAAGTGGGGATCCCGATGGGATGTACCATCTCCCCGATTTTGTTTGTGCTGGTTATGGAGTTGTTGATACGTGCGGCGAGTGGACATGGGAAACAAGTGCAGCTAGCCCCTGGTCAGAGGTTGCCAGCAATGTTTGCTTTCATGGATGACCTGACAGTTGTCCAACAGTCCGCTGATGCAGCAGCAGAGGTACTGGGACGACTGGAAAGGTTGATGCGGTGGGCAAGAATGGGATTTAAAGCAAGAGAGTCGAGGAGTGTGGTCGTGAGACGAGGAGTGGTGGATAACATGCACAGGTTTGAGCTGGGAGGGGATGTGGCTCCATCATTGGTAGAGGCCCCTGTGAAGAGTTTGGGAAGATGGTATACAGTGGAGTTGAATGATGTGGGAAGAGTGGAGGAGGTCAGAAACAAGCTTTTGAGAGGTTTGAAGAGGATTGATGGATGTGGTTTGCCAGGTAAGTTGAAGGTATGGTGTTTGAAGTTTGGGTTGATGCCACGAGTATTGTGGCCATTGATGATGTATGATATTGCAATTGGGCACGTAGAGAGGATGGAGGTTGTGGTGAGTGGGTTTGTGAGGAGGTGGTTGGGAGTGCCACGCTGTTTGACGAACATTGCCTTTTATGGTCAGGGTGGAAAACTCCAGTTTCCCTTGACATCATTAACCGAGGAGTTTAAGGTGGTGACAGTGCGGGAGTTCATGATGTTGCGGGATTCAAGTGATGCAGTGGTAAAGAATGCTCTCCCAGAGAAGAAGGGAAGTCGGAAGTGGAATGCAACAGCAGAGGTGGACGAGATGGAGGAGTGGTTGCAACGGGAGGAGGTCATGGGGATGGTACAGCATGGGAAGCATGGCTTGGGTGGATTGAGCATGAGCGATGGGGAAAGGCATGTGTGAAAGAGAGGAGGAAGATGGTTGAGAGGGAGGTGAGAAGAAAGGAAGAGGAGGGGAGATATGTGAAAGCAGTCAGTCAGGCACAGCAAGGTGCTTGGACTAAGTGGGAAGGTGTGCGGGTGAGGATATTGAAGTGGCAAGGGATTTGGAGGATGGAGCCAATATTGTTGAATTTCCAGTTGCGGGCAACGTATGATGTGCTTCCGTCACCAGTAAGCTTGAGATTGTGGGGGTTGTTGCAGGAGGAGAGATGTTATTTGTGTGGAGGTGTGGGAACGGTGCAGCATGCACTGAGTGCATGCTCAGTAGCTTTGGCAGCAGGAATATACAGGTGGCGACATGATCAGGGGCTGGCGGCGGTGGTGCAGATGGTGCAACAAGAAGTGCTGAGATCGAGAGAGAGAAAAGTGGAGGAGACTGATGGGGGAGAGGTGTGGTTTGTCAAAGAAGGCCAAGTGGTAATAGGTGGAAAGCAAGAGGGCTGTCAGATGCTTGTGATTGGCAGGTGGTGGCAGACCTAAAGCCACAATTGGTATTCTCAGAGGAGATATGTGTGACAAGGTTGCGGCCTGACATTGTCATTTGGTCAGGTGCAACAAGACAGGTCATCTTAGGGGAGTTGTCGGTACCTTGGGAAGAGAACATGGAGGAGGTACACGAGAGGAAGAGAGGAAAGTACAGTGAGCTGGAGGCAGAGTGCCGGGAGAAGTGTTGGCGAGTTTCGTGTCAGCCATTTGAGGTGGGGTGTAGAGGGTATATTGGCAATTCCTTTTCTGCATTTCTTGCTAGGCTGGGAGTGTGTGGGACAGAAAGGAGGATGTGTGACAAGGTGGCCCAGGTTGCCTTGAAAGGCTCATTTTGGATATGGAGGAAGTTTATGGAGGCACATTGAACGGTGTCGGTTGGTCGTGTTTTTTTTTTCTTCTTTCTTTTTTCTTACCATTATTATTTCTTATTTTGTGTATGTGAGTGAGTGGGTGCGGGTGTTTCTTTTTTGCATGAATTAATTTTTGCATGAGTGTGCTTTTGTGTGTTGAGTGGTGTATGATGTCAGGGTAGGTGGTTGGTTGGTTGGTGATGTGTGTGTATGGGTGTGTATGGGTGTGTATGTGTGTGTATGAATGATCTGGTGTGTTTTGTTGGTGAGTGGTGAAGGGTATAAAGGTGGGTGTTTGAGTGTTCCACCATGTTTGTTTGGTGCTGTGGATTCTGGATGTGGAGGTGTTGTTGTTGTTTGCGTTCGCACTGGCTGGGGGTGGGGGTATGTACGCATCCAGGTGCAGTTGCTGCATGTGGATGTGTATGTGCCCCTGCTGGCCCACCTTAGCTGACCGTATCGAGGTTGAAGGGCCGAAACGGGATGATGCCGAGGACCTCGACTGAGGACCCGGTCAGTGTGGCACACTTGTGACCAGGTGGGTTTTGAACTTATGTATATATATATATATATATTGTTGCGGATGTCCCGAAGCCCGTTCACGTTACAAAGGTGAACGGGCTTCGTTAAACCCCTTTTTTCCTTTTCCCCCCTGGGTCTTCGGGTCCGCAAGACCGAATCGCCACTTCAGGGCAAACATGAAAAAGGGTATCGGGACAAATTCGCACGTACTTTTGGTCCCCACGCTGCAACGAAAGTGGGGATCGAGCCTCGCACAAGCCACGCTTAATCGAGTACGCCCGAGCAGTATGCGTATCACGTGACTCATGCTGTTACTTTTATTGGAACCCGATTCGAGCGGTTTTATTCGTACCATGTGAAGCCAATGGATGGAAGGGACAGGACGGTCAAATCAGAGGAAGAACACAATTTATTTACACGATTATGTACAATGATTCAGGAATAAGGAAAGGGGACACAGAGCAGAAGCTTAACCAGTTTAACTTATCCCCAGACAAATGGGCCCACTCACACACACGGGGAGATGGAGGAAGAGAAGTTCGCGCGCCAAGCGCGCTTCGCCGTCAGTCGCCCCGGGGCAGCTCACCCGGCGTGGCTCTCCGATGTTCACGGCACGTATCCAGGCGAATGCAGGCAGGAGGAAATCGTGCGTCTGTGGGCCCGGCGCGGGTCGTCCTCTTGAGCATGCGGTTAATACAGCGCAGAGCGCAGGGCATGGGGAAAGTTTGTGTACAATCGGCAATTCAATTCGTTGTTCTGCAGCTCCACTTGCGTTCTCGTCTGCCTTCTGCGTTCTGCTGCTGTTCTTCTTGCCTTCTTTGGGCTCGGGGCAGGACCCTTATATGGCACCTCCCGGATCTTACCCGAATGTTCCAAGCCCCGTCTCCTGCCGCAGTGGTAAGCCACTCCCCTCGAGCCCTGATTGGCGGCTCATTGCTTACCGACCACTCCCCCTGCAGCTCGTCCCTTCGGCCTCGGTAGATTGGCCAGGCCTGCCGCATGACATCTCAGCGCCAAACCAAAAGCACCAAAGCAAAGCGCCAAAAGAACACCTAAGCTCACTGGACTACTCAATGCAAAACTAAACACAGGAAAGGAGTACACTTACATTTACTAAGAAATAACTGAACTATCGCGAGGCGTCATGTTGTGGTGTAACTAACTAAGAGGGGGAATTAACCTTTATTCCAAAACCGCAACAATAATATATATATATATATATATATATATATATATATATATATATATATATATATACACTTACATTGTATATATGCGCTATCCAAGTTTTTGGCAAACATTTTGAAGCATTTGGTGGGGACGACAGAGCGAACCGTACACAATAGCACAGCATTTGCTGAAAGAGTGAAGCAGCTCACCATCGAGGCACACGAGACCATGGTTTCGTTTGATGTTGTGTCTTTATTTACCAATGTGCCCATAGCCCTGGCGATTGAGGTGGCAGACCGGCGTTTGATGGAGGATGATCGATGGAAAGAGACTGCGGGAGCTTTAAGCCCGATGGACGTCTGTGACATGCTTTCTACCTGCCTCTCTTCCACCTACTTTGTATTTAATGAGGTATATTACAAGCAGGTTTATGGCACCGCCATGGGTTCCCCGGTATCGGCTGTTATTGCCAACATGGTGATGGAGGATTTGGAGGAACGCACCATTCCAGCCCTGTTAGTGCAACCACGTGTTTGGTTCCGGTACGTGGATGACACATTTGTCATCTGTCATTCTGATGAGGTGGGCATCATCCATGAGACCATAAATAAAACTTTTTCCTCCATTAATTTCACCATTGAAGAGGAGAAAAATGGAGCCCTTCCCTTCCTGGATACACTCGTAGCAAGGGATCCCAAAGGAGCCTTAAAGGTAACGGTGTACAGAAAACCTACACACACTGATCGCTACCTTGATTTCAATTCTTGCCATCCAATGGAACACAAAAGATCGGTGGTGCACACCCTCTCAAAAAGAGCACGTGATTTACCATCTACCTTTGAAGACAAGATGAGTGAGGTGGACCATCTTCAAAATGTGTTAAGGGCAAATGGCTATCCTGACAGCTTGCTACCCAACAGGAAAACGATAAGGGCTTCCCCACACAACAGGCTGAGACCGCGAGAACAACCAAAGGGTTGGTGTGTTCTCCCTTTTGTACCGGGGGTTTCACAGAGGGTCGGCAGAATTTTGAAATCGGCAGGAGTGAGGGTGAGTTTCACACCGGTTTTCACCCTTCGCCAAGCCCTTATGAGGGTCAAGGACAAGCTTCCGAGGAAGGACAGGTCAGGGGTGGTATACGTGGTGCCCTGTGGTTGTGGAGCTGAGTATGTGGGTGAAACCGGGAGGACCTTAGGTCAACGTATTGCTGAACACCAAAAAGCATTTGAATGTAATTATCCTAGCAGATCTGCTATTGCCAAACACGGCCTTAAGGAAGGCCACACACCTTTATGGGACAGGGTTGATATTTTGGGCTCCACACCCAACAGAAACAGAAGACGTGTTTTGGAGCCTTGGCACACAGAAGAAACTGTTACCTGATCACACAAGAGGTAGTTGACTTACCGGTAGCGTTTGACCCACTCTTGTGTAAACGAAGCAGGCATTCCGTACTTTGAACAACGAGTCCACATAATATATCACACAAGGTTTTTATTCGGACAAATTGCCCCCTCCCACCTCCAATCCCTCCAAACCACCCCTCTCCCACACACCCCCCCCCCCATCCACTTCCAACCCCCTCTGGCTCCCCCCCCCCCCATTTTATCCCCCCTAAAACCAACCTCCTTCCCGCATTCACCTTTACCGCATAGGGCCACATGTGATGATCTTGATAATGTGACAATTTTATTTTGTCTTAAAAAATTTTTGGCTTTAATATATTTACAGTTTTAATTTAATTGTTTGCAAGTTTAACTTTTGATTAAATGTAATGATTGTTCCGGATTTTCTCAACACTTGCGTTATAATCCAGCATTGCTTACAGGATTATTTTGACCTGTTAATATGCGGTTGATTTTTGAATTTGGTCGGTAACGTCTCCGTTCACGAGAGCGGTGTGATACGGTTTCATTGGCTGTCCAGCATTGCCCACCCCACTTTGCATATACCACGCCCACTGTGCATGTAAGGGGATGTTGAGATGATTTTATCACTCTTGAGGAAGATTAACGGAGGCGTGTGGCTTCACATGTTGTTAATCGAAACGTTGAGTCATTGTTTGTTCAATTAAAGGTTGGAGATCTTACCATGGAGTCATTTGGATATACTCCCAACCGCAAATCTTTGCTTATATATATATATAAAACACAGTTTGTTTGTGTGTGTGTGTGTGTGTGTGTGTGTGTGTGTGTGTGTGTGTGTGTGTGTGTGTGTGTGTGTGTGTGTAATGTTACCGATAGACTCCGAAACGGAGAGGCTCACGTGCTTGATATTTGGCATAGACATGGCCATTGAGCCTGGGACGAACATGGCTGAGACCATATTTGACGAGATCTTCGTGTGTGTGTGGGGGAGGGGGAGGGGAGAGGGAGGGGAGGGGGAGAGGAGGGGAGGGGGAGGGGGGAGGGGAGGGGGGAGGGGGATGGGGAAGGGGTAGGGCAGAAAGGAAGGGGTAGGGGGAAAGGGAGGAGCATGGGGGAAAGGGAGGGGGAGGGGAGGGGGAGGGGGGGAGGGGGATGGGGAAGGGGTAGGGCAGAAAGGAAGGGGTAGGGGGGAAAGGGAGGGGGAGGGGAGGGGAAAGGTGAGGGGGGAAGGGGAGAGGGGAGGGGAAAGGTGAGGGGGGAAGGGAGGGGGAAGGGTAGGGGGAGGGGGAGGGGGGAAAGGGAGGGGAGGAGGGAAGCGGAGGGGAGGGATATAGATGGTTACTGGCAATTGATCACATCCAGAAATGATGTAATCCACACAATTTATGTACTTTACATAACGTTAATAGGAATACATGGCCGTGTAGATGGGAAATACAGTTTGTTTGAAATAAATCACAAATATCAGATGAAAGTGAAAAAAAAACCTATGTGGTGTGAATGGCAATGTTCCTCGCTGAAATGTGAAAAAACTGAATTACGTGCGAACGCATAACTGTGAGATTATGGCGGCAAAGTTGGAACATCACGTGATCCTAGCAGAAGTACCCGGCATTGCCGGGTGGGGGAGGGGAGACCCGTACATTCCCAACCCGTACATTCGCCCTCTCGACTCAAGCTCGTATTCAATTCGTATTCGAAATCGAAAGGGGAAAGGGGAAATCCTTCGTATTCGAATTCGTAAACACGAAATATGAATTAAAATTTAATTCATATCGCACAAAATCGACACAAAACATGGTCGCATAAAGGTGAAAAACGCAATGGCTTTTCGCCCTGAATCACGTGCAAACGTGTGACGTGTGACGGGATGGAACATCACGTGATCGCTCTGAGCGAATCAGCGAGCTGCTCGCACTGGCTGAGATTAGCGGGTACTTCGCTGAAATGCGCTGAGGTAAATATGAATAAAAAATATGGATCTCGTCAAATATTGTCTCGGCCATGTTCGTCCCAGGCTCAATGGCCATGTCTATGTCAAATATCAAGCACGTGAGCCTCTCCGTTTCGGAGTCTATCGGTAACATTACACACACACACACACACACACACACACACACACGCACACGCACACACACACACACACAAACTGTGTTTTTTATATATATATATATATATATATATATATATATATATATATATATATATATATATATATATATAGTGGTGATGGTAAATTGTATATAAATAAGTAAATAAAACTTGTGTGTTGGTAGTGAAGATGGTAAAATGGATATCATTAATTATTATTCCCAAAAGCATACACACCTGGAACAGCACTCGGTGGAGACCTCCGCCGCCAAGCTCAACGGTTTACGTTTTGTATCCCACTAAATTGGTCATATCTGCATTTGGGCCTGAACCAAAATCAAATCGGTGGTTCTCATCGCCGAACCCACTCATCCACCAACTTTTGTCACAAGTCGTTCACAACATTTTGAAATATGGTGTTATATCTTCGTTTTAGCCCTATTACTCAATGGTGAAGAATCACTTTAAAAATTCTCGGATCCAAACTCGGATGCTGATCTTCACCAAAATCGAATCATTTTGTCCCTGTAACCTCTCACCAAATTTTGTTCGAATCCGTCCACAACATTTTGAGATTACCCGATTGACAAACCGACAAACCGACAAACAGACAAACAGACAAACAGATGGAAAATCGGTCAGAGACCAAGGACTTGCCGGAATTTACTTTTTTATCGGCCATGTAAGACAAATATGGCAGCCGAACCATGTGACCGATGACATAATCATTAACATATTTTATTCCCCATGGAGAGTTCTTTACAATAAGCCATGTCTCAATTTTTTCTATTCAGCACTTTCGGAGATATAGAGGTGCTACGTTTTTCGGTTTTTCCAAGATGGCACCGGTACCATGTGACCTATGACGTCATAATTATCATTAAAAAATTATACAGGTGGAGGTGCACCATAGCGGAAATTTCCTGTCAATCGGACCAACAGTTGCAGAGAAAATCATATTTATTCTGTACGGACAAACAGACAGACAAACAAATGAAAAATCGGTCAGAAACCGAGGACTTGCCGGAATGTACTTTTTTATCGGCCATTTAGGACAAATATGGCGGCCGAACCACGTGACCGATGACGTCATCATTAACATATTTTATTCCCCATGGAGAGTTCTTTACAATGAGCCATGTCTCAATTTTTTCTATTCAGCACTTTCGGAGATATAGAGGTGCAAAGTTTTTCGGTTTTTCCAAGATGGCGGCCGAACCACGTGACTGATGACGTCATCATTAACATATTTTATTCCCCATGGAGAGTTCTTTACAATGAGCCACGTCTCAATTTTTTCTATTCAGCACTTTCGGAGATATGGAGGTGCAAATGTTTTCGGTTTTTCCAAGATGGCGGCCGAACCACGTGAACGATGACGTCATCAATTGGGTACAGTCTATTCCAGGGCAAGACAAATACGTATGCAAAGTTTTGTCGATTCTACGTGCAACGGTGTAGACGTAGTGCTGCAAACAGACAGACAGACAGACAGTCAGACAAACAGACTGACAAACCAACCGATCAACATACTTGCCAGAATCTTTTCCGGCAAGTAACAAACAGACAAACCAACCGATCAACATACTTGCCGGAATCTTTTCCGGCAAGTAACAAACAGACGAACCAACCGATCAACATACTTGCCGGAATCTTTCCCGGCAAGTAACAAACCAACAAACCCACAAACAGACTAGAAATCGGTCAGAGACCGAGGACTTGCCGGAATGTACTTTTTTCAGGGGTGTTGGTTAGAAGGGAATTGGATAATGTTTGACAGAGTTATTCGTAAAAAAATAAAATAATAATTGACCTTGAGTTTGACCTTTCAAGGTCACTCAAGGTCAAAGGTCATGGTGCCAAATGAAATGTGACTGGTGTGACTTCCTATATGTCAGTAACAGTAAGTGTATGCATATCTCTTGTACTTTTAGAGTTATAGTGGTTTGAAATATATTTTAAATGAAAACTCGAACCCCCTGATTTCACGTTTTGGGTGACCTTGAACTTGACCTTGGGCCTAGAGAGTTAAAAATTGGGCACAGTCTATTCCGGGGCAAGACAAATACGTGTGTAAAGTTTGGCGATTCTTCGTGCAACGGTGTAGACGTCATGCTGCAAACAGACAAACAGACAGACAGGCAGACAAACCAACCGATCAACATACTTGCCGGAATATTTTCTGGCAAGTAACAAACAGACAAACAGAAAGGGGTGAAAACATCACCTGTGTACACCTTTGGTGGCGGAGCTAACCATGTACTTTTCTCTCCTGTAAATGTTGTTTTTTTTGAACTCCCAAAATTCCAAATTTGCTCCAATCCTAAAATCATTTAACGTTTCTCATGCCCTGATGTTATTGCATTCATGTAACGAATATGAAAGAAATATGTTCGAGGACAGGCTGCAGACGGACACACGGATGAATAATCTCATTACCCAACACGTTACAAAGGTTTCTGTGAAAGTTCATTTCAGGTAAGAACCTGCACAAGGTGCAATTCCAATAAGTACAGCACAGTCGTGTTCATTTTGAGGTTATAGCTCAAGGTGGATGAATTCAAGTGATTTGTGACGATACAAGAAGCACAAATGAAATCATTAGCATTAGCATACCTTTACACAGTCACACACAGTACCTGGAAGTTTGGGGTGTGATTGGGTCGTGTGCTCCATGCTGAATGGAGGTTTTCTTGTTGAAGGAAAGGACCAGAAAAGGCTGCAGATACACTGCTCATGTTGTACACGCACAATGCCGATGCCACAGATCCGTGTCTGGAAACAATGAGTGTATACAGCATCATTTGTGTGTCATGTATGTACTATGCTATGGATCCGTGTCTGGAGACAATAACTGTATAAAGCCTATGTTAGGGGCTATTTACGTAATATGTAGGTAAAGGGGGGCACAGCATGATCTGGAAGGTAGATATTTGTACTGGTACTTGGACACAGCATGCAATGCGACAAAAGTAGGGGGGAATTGGGGTGGGAAGGAGAATGGGGGAGAACAGGGAGGATTGGGGGGTTCAAGATCAATCTGCCCTAACGTGTCGATATCAGGAGATCATGGAGTTGAGACGTAAAGTTTGGTTTTGATTACCATGTTCACTTTTATCCTCGTTTCTATACCTGACCTTGCATCTGCTGTGAGGACAGCCAACATCATTCAAATACATAACAACATTGCTAATATGGATCCATTCTGACAGTGACAGACACGCACAAGTACAAGTACAACTTACACCTCAAATAAAGACATCTAATCCACCATCGCAGCTGACATTACGATCACGTAGGTCTTTGGTCTCCCTGCTGGTACCGTTCATCTTCTCTCCCAGTTGAGGCTTTCTAACCCCCAAGATATTGTTCGACAGTTTAGTTTCTCACGTTTATATGAATAAACAACCTCTGTGATGATCGACAAACCCCTCTTTCTCAAATTGTAGACAACTCCACATCAAGAAATTCAGTTGTCTCCCTCCTCCCACTCTCTGTGAATATAGAACTCGTACATTCGGTCGTACACATGAAATACAATCCGAATCTCTCCTGCAGGGCTTCATGTCAAGTACCATCTGATCCTCCATCCCGACATGCCATCTTTTCTATCCCGTCCCTCCTACTTTTCCTCTTCATCTTTTCCTTCACTCGCTTTTTTGTCTCTGGCCATTCACACCTCTACCCACTGTCGGTATGTCATCATCAGTTACTTCTCTTTTCCATGAGTCAGGATTCTCTGCTGAAAAACCTCGTCTAACCCGACGATGGTCAAGTGATTACTAAAATCCATCTCTCAATTGCCAAAATTAATGAAGTAAATAAGTAAAGGTAACATGGGGATTCATTTTAAAACATACTAGTTGGGTCTGCTTACACATTGTGTAAGCAATAACAAACCGTGCTTTGTAAGTATGTACATAATAAATAGAAGCTTTATGATTCCAGGCAAGCATCACAGACGTCCTGCTCGATATCGATTAAGGTTTATTTATTTACTAGCTGAAAGCACCCGGCGTTGCCCGGGTTATTTTTGAATGAATTTACTGCTATAATTCAGCTTTTACTCGCGGCCGTAGAAGATTGACTACTATAAATCAGCTCAGCTTTTAATTGTGAAATGGGCCCAGCCCGGCCGAAGTGGGCCTCGACCGGCCTCGCCACCTAGCCTATTAGTAAGGGCATTTTATGAGATATTTCACAAATCTGTTAACTAAATTGTTACCAAAAAATTTCTTCACCAATATGTTTGTAAAGGTGTGTAATAACATGTGTTGAAATGTTGAAGTTCAACTCCCGTGGGAAACCCAGAAAAAAAGCTGTTGAATTCGGGTAGCGAAAAATTATTTTCGAGAATTTTTATTTTTTTTAAATCGGCCCTTAGGTAACTTATGAGGGGTCAAATAAGGGTTTTTCATGATTCTGAGTTGATTGTTAACATTTATATTTTCACTTTTACATTTACACACAAAGTAGCTTTTATTTCACATACATATATAATACTCAAGAGTTATTTCTCATTCTCAAGGTGAATCTTTTTCTCGTTGACCAAGGGAAATTTTCTTAGTGATGACAGGGCTTTTATCTTTGACTTGACATCCATGGTCGACGTCACTGACTGTCCATCCAGCTTGATCTGCATCTCCATCCCAACTTCAGCTGCTCTCTCAGCATTGACTGCGTCATCTCCAGTGCTTGTGAATCCTGTTGAGAAAGACACGAGCAACTCCTTGTCTCTATCGTTGTCGAATGGCTTGATCTCCTCAAACCATTTTAGGACAAGTTCAACTGCCTCTGCATCTCGCTTCATCTGTGTCTTGGCAAGGTCTCTGTGGACTGGAACATGTTTACTGACGTCCTCCTCCATCCGCCGGTTGACATCAGACAGGTGACTGAGGGTGAGCACCCAGCATTTGTGGCCAGAAAAACTGTTTCTCATTCTTCCTCTGCTCAGTCCACCTTGTGACTTGGCTGCCTTCATTAATGTCTGCTCAATGCAAATGTCACACCATGTGCCGGACCACTCATGACTTGAGTAACGGACAACGTGGTTCCCGTGGGCAGTGAGACGTTCTAAGGTGTCTTTGTAAGCAGGCGAAGTTTCTAGTTCCTTCATGAGTTGACAGTACAGCCGTGCGCCCTTGGCATACTGATGATGGCCTGCAGCGGCAAAGATGTGAAGCATCTTGGTAACAATGCAGGACAGATGCCCATTGTGGTCTGCAAGTCGCTCGGTTCTGATAAAGACCTTGATCACATCTACCATGTGGTGGTACTCCACCCAGAGTGCAGGTGTTCTTCCTCCTTTTGCGAGTCGTTTGAAGGTTTCTTCAAACCTTTGCTCAAACACTGGCACTACTGGGTCTGAGTGTCTGGCTCCCATCTTCCCATCAGCCACCTTCTCCATGAAGGTCTTCATGTCACCACGCTCCTCCTCAGTGAAGGCAAGTTTCATGATGTGTTGATAGATGGCTGCATCGATGAGGAGGTGAACACGGATTGCCTTGTCAAAACATCCTCCATCCATGATGTGGTTGGCTGTCGTACTTCCAGGATAGATCAACTGGATCACATCTAGTAGTCCAGAATCTTCCACGATGTTACCCATTGATCCAAGATAAGACTTCAGCAGGTGAAAACCACCCAACCTTGGAATGACGGGTAGATTTGCCTGCTTTATTATATTCACAGCCTTCAGCCAAATCGGAAGATCAAAGGTCACTATAGCGACCCCAGCGCACCGTATGCACTCTTTTAGAGTGGTGAAGATGGTGTTGAGGTCATTAGGGTCTCCTTCAATAACTGGGAGGAACTCGATCTGTGTGCTCTGCTTTGCATCATTAGCATGGATTCTCTTCATCCAGCCATTCCAGTTGGAGTGTGGGAACTCAGGATCGTTGGCTTTGATCACCCACCCCGCTGCCCAGAGTGTGTCACCTGGAGTGAGGAGTGGCTGATCATGAGCCAGGGAGGAGGAAAGCTCAGTGAGGGGGAGAAACATGATCGCGTTCGTTCCTATCTGTTTCCTGTTCGTAAATGGAATAATCTTTACTTCAGTTCCTCTCAGGATCTTAGCTTTGTCGAGTGCCTTCAACTTCACCCGGGGGAAAGCTGCTGTTGTCTGTGGATCTGGCAAAGGTGGTGCCGGAGAGGTGACTTCGATCCAACCCATTGAGTGAAAGGGAGTGTTTCCGTGAATAGAGACAATGTTTAAATCTATATTGTCTCCAACAAACTGAGTGACTGCATTGTTTGTTTCCCCAACCTCCATAAAGACCACCTGATCATTACTTGACAATTCACTTTCACTGGCTGGCACTTTGGCTGTCATCACTGATTGATCCTCAAGCGCAGCATCAACCGCAACCTCATCATTGATCTGTTCATCGGTTTCCTCCACAATGGTGTCAAGAGTGCCAGAAGTATCTGGAACATCATCTCCACTCCTACTATTAAGGAAGCAGTATTTGTAGTTTTGTGTCTCCGTGTAAGACTCAGTGTATCCCAGCCGGTGGAACTTGTTGAGCATCCATTTTGACCCAAATCTATGATCAAGTTGTATGGCAAGCCCCATTTGGTGTGGCAATACTCCAGACCGAGGTCGACAGGCCTTAATAAAATTCTACCCCCAAACGGCAACTCTTTCGTCTGTCTTGACAATCGGTCTCAAGAACATCTGAAGGCTTGCAGGAACAAGTGTCAGCTGACTATCGATGTCAGTCATACTGTGTGTGGTGGGGTATGACTTTGGACCTAAATCAATCAAGGCAATATCATTGGATATGAACTTGAGTGCCGTCTTTATGATCTGAGTCTTCTCATCTCCATGGTCAAGATTAGCATGATGCACTCGCAGAATATTGTCGGTGCCATCTTTGAGACAGAGTACATCTGCCCTTCTTTCCTGTGTTGTGAAATACAAGGTGTCTTCGTATTTCTCTAGAAGTTTTATCTTTAGCCAATGCTTTGAATAAGAAAGGCTCTTCTCTGGTGACTGATCAAACTCCTGCAGCTTTTCATGGACTTGGTCCATGTTCATTACCCCCATGCTCTAATTCTGAGTCTAACCATTCGCAGAATTCAATAAAAACTGCCTCTCGCTCCTCATCAATACTCCTCTGTCCTCTCTTCCTTTTTCCTTCCTCATCAGTCTTGGACAAACTGTCACCTCTCGCAAACATAAGCTTGCATCGCAAATGGTACAGTGTTTCTTCTGCTACCAAGTCGTTGATCCCTTCCAGGCGTCCAGTGACTTCAGTGCCCCAGTCATCCCCGCGACTCCGTGCTGTCTTCAGCAAGCTTGCCTTCAGTGTATCTGCAGTCAAATTATCTGGCACTCTGTATTTCTTTCTAGCTTGTGCTGGATTATTTTTGTAGAGCTGGGCTGGTTGGTTGCAAAGAATGCATACATCCTTATACAGGAGGTCAACTGACTGTGATCTTCTAGAACTGCAGCCAGTTGATGAACTGAACTCACAAGTAGTGCGTCTTCTCTTCAACTTTGATGACTCTTTCTCTGCCTTAGATGCTTGAGCTGACTTCTTGGTGGTTGCAACAAAGTTGTTGTACAGATCATTTTTACACTTCTGGTGGTACCTCAGTTTTCCTTCCTTTTGAGCCTCCTTCATACGTTCCACAACAGTAACATTTTCGACAGTTTCTGCTTGTTTCAATAAAGTTGAGTATCCCTTTGGAGTTGCCTGTATGAGCCTTTCAGCTGGTGTATCCGAGCGTGCACAGATGAAGCAATTGAGCACAGGTGGAGTAACGTCTTCATCCATATTGCTAGACTCCATGTCCTGCAAAGTAGAAAATGAGATATATTTAGAAATTATTTTTCCACAAAGGAGTGTCTGTGGTGAAATATAAATGTTAACAATCAACTCAGAATCATGAAAAACCCTTATTTGACCCCTCATAAGTTACTTAAGGGCCGATTTAAAAAAATAAAAATTCTCGAAAATAATTTTTCGGTACCTGAATTCAACAGCTTTTTTTCTGGGTTTCCCACGGGAGTTGACCTTCAACATTTTAACACATGTTATTACACACCTTTACAAACATATTGGTGAAGAAATTTTTTGGTAACAATTTAGTTAACAGATTTTCATATGTTTCCCTTACTATATAACCTTCCCGGGGCCCGTCCCGACATTTTTGGTTCTTTTTGAATGAATTTACTACTATAATTCAGCTTTTACACGTGGCCGTAGAAGATTGACTACTATAATTTAGCTTTTACACGTGGCCAGAGAAGATTGACTACTATAATTTAGCTTTTACACGTGGCCGTAGAAGATTGACTACTATAATTTAGCTTTGACACGTGGCCAGAGAAGATTGACTACTATAATTTAGCTTTTACACGTGGCCGTAGAAGATTGACTACTATAATTTAGCTTTTACACGTGGCCAGAGAAGATTGACTACTATAATTTAGCTTTTACACGCGGCCGTAGAAGATTGACAACTATAAGTCAGCTCAGCTTTTAATTGTGAAATGGGCCCAGCCCGGACGAAGCGGCCTCAACCGGCCTCGCCACCTAGCCTATAACCTTCCCGGGGCCCGCCCCGACATTTTTTGTCTTGGAGGTTTCCTCCTATCTTTCACCATTCAGGAGATTAGCATGCAAACAAACAAACAAAAACTTTCGTTTATAATATAGAGAGAAGAGAGAAGAGATATTACAGATGTGTTTACTACTTTTACGTAAATTTTCATTGAGATATTTATTTCACAGTTTACAGTTATAGAAAATTTTGAAATGTTACATATTGACTGAGGTTTTTTTTGTTTTCACATTTTTTAATGGAAATTTTCATTTACAGATGCCTTCTTCTGATGGTTCTGGAATTTTTTTTCCCAATGTACCACCTTCGATGGCTGTTGGGCCGCCAAATTTCAGCTTTTTACGATACCCATAAGGTACCAAACAGTCATATCAGTCAGTCAGTCAGTAGTTAGAAATATATATATACAGACTTGGCATTTAATATGGAATTTTTTTTTTTTCTTGACTTGGGTTTAATTTCTGAACTCGGTATATCAATCTGGTGAGTTTCTTTTAAGCTTCGGTGATTTCTTTGTTAAAAGAACCATGTCACTGATTGTCTGTCGCAGCAAGAAGTCAATAACAGGATTATATCACAGGTGGCGTGACAAAATGTACGGACAGGTACATTTGACGATTGGCTTCACAATCGGGTATATAAGGGTTGTTGCGTTCTGTATTAGTGGAAAACAACTGCTGCACGTCTACAAAAGTTATTGCCGCTTCCCCTGGAGATGGTCCGTCAACTCGACAATGCTGTTTGTCATTTAGTGGTGGCTTTACGAAATTCCAGCATGAAACAGCGTGCTATTGCTTGGCAGAATGGCATCACTCAAGGTCAGGTGTCAAAGATCCTGAAACGAAATGCTGAGAGGGGTGTCCCTACTCCAATACCAAGATCAGGACATCGCCGCAGAACCACAAGGAGGGATGATCGCCAGCTGCACCGATTAGTCCGCAATGGCCGTACCAAGTCAGCTAATCGACTTAGGGCTGAGTGGCAGCAACTGACAAATGTGCCTGTATCCAGAAGGCTAGTCGACCAACGACTGGTTCAAGCAGGCTATCGTGCCAGGCGTCCCCTGAGAAAGCCACGTCTGACCAGACAACACCACCAGCGCCGATTGCAGTGGGCCAGAGAGCACCGTCAATGGCAGCCAGGACACTGGAATCGTGTGATCTTCAGTGACGAGTCTAGATTTTTGGTCTATCGTCAAGATGGCCGCGTCCGAGTGCGCAGACAAGTGCATGAAGCCTACAACGAATATTGTATAGTGCCAAGAGTCCAAGCTGGAGGTGGTGGGGTGACTGTTTGGGCTGCTTTTCATGCAGGGGGCAAAACTGACTTGGTTGTTCTGAATGGAAACCTAAACCAGTTCAAGCACAGGGCCATTCTGGAAGAAACATTGCTTCCATTTGTTTGTGCAGCCTTTCGAGGAAACTTTGTCTTCCAAGATGACAATGCACGGCCTCATCGTGCTCGCATGATTCAACACTTTCTTGCTGACCGTGGTGTAGAGCATATGGAGTGGCCTGCCATGTCCCCGGATATGAATCCGATGGAGAACTTGTGGGCAGAATTAACGCATCAAATCGACAACTTGGACCAGCAGCCTGCCTCCGTGTGTGAATTGCAGCAGGCTATTGTAACTGCATGGCAAGCGATTCCTGTCCAAACCTTGGCAAATCTCGTGAACAGCATGCTTCAACGTGTACGTGCTCTCCTGAATGCCCGTGGGGGTTACACGAAGTACTGAACTGTAATTTTACTGTCCGTAATCCCAGTCGTAACATAACTTTTGTTTTTGTTTAAAAAAAAATTGGCTAATGTGCAAAATAAAGATATACTTCTGGAAAACGTACAGAAGTTTAACACAGTACTGTCCGTGAATTGAGTTCGATATCAGTTTACATCACTTTCAAGGATCAATTTATTTGCTTCAAAATGTCAAATGTGGTTTTTGTTTCTTTTGAAGGTCACATTAACAAAATCAAGAATAATTTCAACATAATTCCAATGAACCTTTGGTTCTAAGTCATCTTGAAAAGTAAGTTCACCCCCACATAAAACATATTCCATATTAAATGCCAAGTCTGTATATATATATATAATATATATATATATATATATATATATATATATATATATATATATATATATATATATATATATATATATATATATTGTTGCGGGTCACGGACAAGATGTTACTTTGACCGAGCGGTGGTGTATTACCGCGACCTAACAGTTCCCCCGATTCTTCCCCAACTCACCCGATTCACCCCAAACTTTGGCCGTATCGCACCGCAGCTGCCCAATCTGGAAAACTCCAGGACAGAACAAACGAAGACGACTCACACGGGGAATGATGACAGGAATTGGCTGGAAGGAGAGGAAAGTCCACTAGGTCCGGCAGCACGATCCGCACGTTGGGCAGCCGCCGTTCCTTCGCGGCCCTGCTCCGAACTGCCGTCCAGGTCCCTAAGCGGTTGGCGAGCGTTGTTGCTGCTGCTGCTGTAGACGCTGCCGCTCGCGAGCAAGGTGACGAATAGCAGGCTTGGTGCTTCCTTGAATGATCTCTGCTTGTTGGACCTCACAACTCAGCTCTTTCTTGGACCCTCTCTCTTCTCAGCTCATCTGCCTTGGACCTCCTCTCGTCTCAATGGCTTGGACTCCCTCTCGTCTGCCTGTAAAAGCTCATCTGCCTTGGACACGCCCTGCCTGCGGGTTATATAGGCCCCGCCCCTCAACCTTCGCGAACCTCCTCGATGTTTCTCTCCACACCCTCTCCAAGTCCAACCCCTTGTTCGTGGTTGGTTTAGTGGGGCTGACTCACTCCTCCCCTCTATGACGAGGTGGGGACCCGCCTTTCTTCCCCAACCCTGCCTCGTGGTCAATGGCGGATGAAGGGAAAACCGCCCAACATGCAGTTGGCAATGCGAATTGCAATTGACGAAAAGGGGGAAATGGAAGTGTTGGGAGTGGGAATGAAGGGAATCTATCTCTTTTACTGGTGCAATGGAGTATTTCAATTAATGGGAGACACAGCCTTACCCTAAAAACACATAATAAGATATAACTATTGAACAGGGGTATCCTATGATTGCCTGTGGTGTGGATGCTTTATGGACTAATTATGGGATGCCCTTTGACCTTTACACAGCTCCGGAGGCAGGAGGCGCAGAATAAACAATAATAATAATTCACACAATCAAAAAATATATACAGTCCTCATATCCGCAACACTGCACCCTCCTCCTCTTAGGCACTTCCAGGGCCTACAACTTTTATTTAGTGTGACACGTAGGTGTAGTTCCCTCTACTTTTAACCTGACCCTGAGTGCGACAGTTTTTAAAACATAAATAAATGTGTCCCGCTGCTCCATTGCACCCTGCCTAACAGACTTATGCCCACAGTTAACCGAATTGCAGAATGGTCTTCAAACTATACACTGACGGTGGGGAGCATTATTTACAATGACGCTATTTTTATTTACAAAACTAACCCAGGACCTGTGATTGTTCTTTCTGGGGGGGAGACAGTCTGCTCTGCATCAATGCACCATGAAAGCACTCAAAAACGCACCAATACACCCCCAAGCACCAATCGGTGCAGTCACCACAGTTCATCAGTGTTCAATAATAAAAATAACCAAACAACCCCTAACCCTGCAGGTGATCTCTTGCTCTTCGGCTCCCTCTGCTGGCTATTATCATTTCTTCCAGTTGTTGTCATTCCTTTGCTTTGCTTACTGGCGGCCTATTTGTATTAAAACTTGCACCCAATGTGTCCATTTTTATTTATTTTATTTATGGCCCACAGGGCCGACTACGTGTGGTTCACCTGTGGGGCATCGATGCCCTGTGGCCAAGGTCCGCCAGCAACATTTCGGGCCCTCATGGCCGGTTCCAGCAGAGGGGCCATGCCCCAACCCATGGGGTCCATAAGTGGTGCTCGGCCACAGACATGTGGTCCATAATGTGGTGCATCGATGCAGACAGCTGGTTCTGGGAATTCCGGGCGCACAATGGAGGACTCACGCACGCTCCCCTCGGCGCCCAATGGCGCACAGGTCATGTGGGAGACAAAAGAGACAAATGAGCGAGGGGTAAGGTCACAAGGGTACACATCAATAAGGCAATGCAAGGCGAAATGCGTACGGAGGGCGAAGTGAGAAAGCTCGTCCCTACCGTACGTCACCCCCCTGTCACCTACACTACCCTTGCCCTTACCCCATATTTACAAAATCTACCCATTTACAAATTCGTCACTACTGTCACGTCTTCCCCATATTTCTCCTATACCAAATTCGTCTCCACAATCCCTCTACTTCAAAATTTGCCATCACCAAATTCATCATCAATCCTCATAAGGAGGAAGAGATGGAACACAAAGCACAATGTCACACCCACGTCATGATGCGTCTCACAATCCAAACATTATGCATCATAAAAAATAATCAAAGCATGGCATGGTGTGGAGTACCTGTCACCTCAGGTGAGTGGATGCAGATGGTGCGAGGAGACTTCCTAATCCTAACTATCCTCTAAATGACATTAACACACTTTACACTACCCGGGGTCTTTCCCTGCCAATCCATTGGCCAACTTACACTATGGGTTCTAAAAACCAATTCCCATTGACCAAACTGTGGTGCTTCTCAATTTGGGGTCTCACTCCCCCGATTCATCTCCCGGTGCCCTTGCACAATTTCTGCGCTGTGACGTGTAGCTCTCCCAGCAGATCTACCCACCTGCACACCTCCACCACTGCAGTTGCCACCCGAGCTTACCTAGCTCCTTACCCTAACCTATCTAATTGGGGAAGGCCCCTCCTGGCTCTGTCACCCCTTGGTGCCCTCTGGCACTGGGCTACCCGGGTCCGTCCTCCGGATCCTCGGGCCCCATCCACAACTACCGGCTCCCAGAGCCCACCTGCGGCCTCACCTGGCCGGCATCCTCACAGTGGTGGAGTGCTCAAACCAACTACACACACTAACAGGCTACACGCCCAGCCATTTCCACAACACTAATGCACCCATCCAAATACCATTCTTCCACTCGCACCACAGATGCCAATATCCAACCACAATTTACCTATACCCTCTTACCTAACACTTACACTACCCGCCCTGGGTATCCGTGATGGGGGTCCATCCTTCCCCCATTCACACCTTCGCACCATCCACTCCACTCCACCATTTTCCACCATACTCACTCCACGACCATCCATTCCAATACTCCATTTATTCCACACTGCCATTCTCCATACCTGTTGTTGCACACCTGTGCACTCACACCTGGTGCCACCTGCACCCTCCTCCTCTTCCTGGACCATTGGGTCAGCACAATACACAATCACCTTCACTCACTCATACACTGCTCCACACACCTGTTCAGTTGCACACCTGTGCAATCACACCTGTTCAATCCTCAAACACACGGCATCATCTCATCTAACTACTCCCCTCTGAAACTTGCGCTTCCCAGTCGTCCCTTTAAACTATTGCGCTCCCACGTCATTATCATCCACACTAAACTACCTGCGTCCCCACTACAGGTATCAGTCACTAACTAACCTTAACGTTACCTAATGTCATCTTCGCTAGATCCCTACACACAATATCCTAACCCACCCGGGCTAGTTTTCACTGCCATCAACCCCATAAACTAGTGCTCCTTTGCCCCCCATTGTGAGGGATGGTGGATTTGCCATCCCACCACATCGGGGGTCTCTCACTATAAATTTTGTTCATCCAAATTCAATAAATCAAAAATTTGCCAATCACTCTCCCATCATCAAATTTTGCTTTTTTTCTAATTTCGGGGCCAAAACACTATCCTCATCACCCGTCTACTTATTAGATCCTCTCGGTGCGCCAATTCCTGTCCAAAGCCCGGCTTCGTAAAGCCGTGCAATGAATGCGGGTTGTTTTGTGCCAGCGGCTGGATACGTCCCGCATTCGGGGCAGGGACGGGGGCTTACCCGGGCCGAGATCCCATGCACCACCTCGGCGTGGAGCCATCCAATGTCCCGATCTCGACCTGCCGGCACGTCTCAACAAAAAGTGGTCGCCATGACGACCCTTCCTATCGAGCTGCCCGCTCCGCCTAGTGGAGCACGGACGCGGCCGTTCCAAGCGAGGCCCAGCGTGGATCGCGTACGGCAGTCCTTTCGAACCCGCCGTGGCTCGGATCCCCGCTGGTTCTCGCGGCACGCGAAGCTGCCCGGCGCGCACCGAGGGCCCGATTCGGCTAAAAGTCGCTCTAACCGCTAACCCGGTTGCCGTCGATGCCTCACATGCATGCTTACATGCATACGCTACCCCTTTCTTGCTCATACACCCAGCTGTTCCCATGCTCCTCGTCATTGCACCTTCTCCAACACACCCAGGTACACTCATTCCGCTCACAGACTTGGTCACACACCTGACCACCGAACACTTTGGCACACATTCGCCGCTCGCACACCTCACCAACACACCTCTTTGCGCCCCCTTCTCGGTCACCTCCTCTGTGACAATCACAGGTGTGCTCTCACTCGCACACCCAACCACGTGCCTCACGACCAACTCAAGTGTGCATTCCCCCACACGCTCTACCATTCCAGGTGTGCATCCTTCCATTCCAGGTGTACATCCTCGCTCACCTGTCACAACCAACTCATGCTCCGTGTCTCTCTCACTACTTTCACCTCCACTCTCGGTCGCGCACTCACCCTTACTCTCGACAGCGCACTCTTTCCTCATGCACCTGTCCGTTACACACCTTTCTCGCGCATCCTCTTGCGCACACTCTTTCGTTACTTCCTCCGTAACACTTACCACACCGCGCTTCCATGTACCCCCTCGCACACGCGCTTCGACCAACTCACTCTCGACAGCGCACTCACTCCTTGGCGTGCACTTTTTCCTCACACACCCCATGGTCGGACATTCTCGCACCCCTCTTTTTTCGCACACCAGACCTGTCGCACACTTCACCAACGGCCTTTCACGAACACCCGGATTCAAACCAATCCCCAAGCCGACTGAAGCTTTCCTCACATCATATACATTGCCGAATATTTCGCCACTCACCTTGGCACCTCCTCTCCGCACCTCTTTTGCCACCTGCAAACTCTTTATTTGGTTAGTGAGCAGCACATCATGAGTTGAGCACCGACCTTGTACATATTCCATCACCTCCTCCTGTATTTCTCTCTTAGTTTCTGTCCGTCTCTTCTTAATTTCACTCACCCCTTCTTCCACCTCCTCTAATTTTTCCTTTACTTCCTTCATCTCCCTGTGCGCCCCCTCTATCTCTTCCTCTAACGCCACTTTACCATTTCTATGTGCATCCTCACCTCTCGGTCCTTCGTCTCCATTACTTCTGTCACCTCTTCCAACCTCTTCGTCAATCCCTCATGTACCATTTGACATTCCTTCTGTGTCGCTATTAATTCATTTTTAATGTCCTTTTGTGTCGCTTTTAAACCCCCGATGATTGCAGTGTTCTTTTCCACTTGGTCCGCTAGTTCCCTTTGTCCTACTGTCAGCTGCTCTACTCCCTTCGTCAGACCCTCTATGCCCCCCTGTAACCTAGCCGTATTATTCCTCACCTCTTTCTCCATACGCTTCTCACCTCGCTTTACCTCCTCACGTAGCCCCGAAACCTCCTCACTCACACCTCGTCGTATCCCCTCTTTCATCTCCTCCATCTCTTTTGTAGATGCCACCCTCATCTGTCCCAATTCATCCCTCTGAGCATCCAGTTTACTTTCTAACCCGATTTGCACCTCCTCTATCTGGTTCCCCATTCGTTTGATTTCCCGGGCAGATTGTTCCCCTATTTCCCGCAATTTGTCTTCCATCCTATTTTCTAACCCCATGAACCCATTTTTCACCTCTTTTATCCCGTTGTCTAACCCCTCAAAATTATTGTCTAACTTCCCAAATTTCTTGTCTAACCCCTCAAAATTATTGTCTAACTTCCCAAATTTCTTGTCTAACCCCTCAAAATTATTGTCTAACTTCCCAAATTTCTTGTCTAACCCCTCAAAATTATTGTCTAACTTCCCAAATTTCTTGTCTAACCCCTCAACAGTACCCCTCGCTTCGTCCCTCATTACCCCCAATTGCTCACTCTGAGCCCTCATTTGCTCACTCTGAGCATCCATCCGGTTCCCCATTTGTCCCATTCGCTCACCCTGAGCATCCATTTTTGCTTCTAGCCCCATATTTGCCATTAGTATGGCTGCATTAATCTGCGCCATGAGGTCCCGCACATCAATTCCCGCTATTTGCGCAGCGGGCGCGGCTACCCCGCGCTCGTGCGAGCTGCCACTTTGTGCGTCTGATACCACGTGCGCGAGAGCGCCATTTTGTGCGTCTGATACTCCCTCAACCGCCTCCTTATTGCTCCCCTCCATTTGATCCTGGGTTACTCCTAACCCCTCCTCTAGCTCACCCACCGGCATCCGATCACCTCGACCAGCCATGGCGCGATTTCAAAATTCGGGTTTTCCTTTACAACAACACAAATTTCCAGCACTTTGTAATTTTGAGCGCGTTAAGCACGCTTCGGGCCTCGTATCCCACTCCTCGACACCAATTGTTGCGGGTCGCGGACAAGATGTTATTTTGACCGGGCGGTGGTGTATTACCGCGACCTAACAGTTCCCCCGATTCTTCCCCAACTCACCCGATTCACCCCAAACTTTGGCCGTATCGCACCGCAGCTGCCCAATCTGGAAAACTCCAGGACAGAACAAATGAAGACGACTCACACGGGGAATGATGACAGGAATTGGCTGGAAGGAGAGGAAAGTCCACTGGGTCCGGCAGCACGATCCGCACGTTGGGCAGCCGCCGTTCCTTCGCGGCCCTGCTCCGAACTGCCGTCCAGATCCCTAAGCGGTTGGCGAGCGTTGTTGCTGCTGCTGCTGTAGACGCTGCCGCTCGCGAGCAAGGTGACGAATAGCAGGCTTGGTGCTTTCTTGAATGATCTCTGCTTGTTGGACCTCACAACTCAGCTCTTTCTTGGACCCTCTCTCTTCTCAGCTCATCTGCCTTGGACCTCCTCTCGTCTCAACGGCTTGGACTCCCTCTCGTCTGCCTGTAAAAGCTCATCTGCCTTGGACACGCCCTGCCTGCGGGTTATATAGGCCCCGCCCCTCAACCTTCGCGAACCTCCTCGATGTTTCTCTCCACACCCTCTCCAAGTCCAACCCCTTGTTTGTGGTTGGTTGAGTGGGGCTGACTCACTCCTCCCCTCTATGACGAGGTGGGGACCCGCCTTTCTTCCCCAACCCTGCCTCGTGGTCAATGGCGGATGAAGGGAAAACCGCCCAACATGCAGTTGGCAATGCGAATTGCAATTGACGAAAAGGGGGGAATGGAAGTGTTGGGAGTGGGAATGAAGGGAATCTATCTCTTTTACTGGTGCAATGGAGTATTTCAATTAATGGGAGACACAGCCTTACCCTAAAAACACATAATAAGATATAACTATTGAACAGGGGTATTCTATGATTGGCTGTGGTGTGGATGCTTTATGGACTAATTATGGGATGCCCTTTGACCTTTACACAGCTCCGGAGGCAGGAGGCGCAGAATAAACAATAATAATAATTCACACAATCAAAAAAAATATACAGTCCTCATATCCGCAACAATATATATAAGTTCAAAACACACCTGGCCACAAGTGTGCCACACAGAACCGGGCCCTCAGTCGAGGTCCTCAGCATCATCCCGTTTCAGCCCTTCAACCTCGATACGGTCAGCTAAGGTGTGCCAGCATGGGCACAGACACATCCACATGCAGCAACTACACCTGGATGCGTACATACCCCCACCCCCAGCCAGTGCGAACGCAGACTACAACAACAACACCTCCACATCCAGAATCCACAGCACCAAACAAACATGGTGGAACACTCAAACACCCACCTTTATACCCTTCACCACTCACCAACAAAACACACCAGATCATTCATGCACACACATAGACACACATACACACACATCCACACACAACACCAACCACCCACCTACCCTTACAACATACACCACTCAACATACAAAAACACACAGTCATGCAAAAATACATTCATGCAAAAACACACACCCTCACCCACTCACTCACATACACAAAATATGAAATAATAATAGTAACAAAAAAAACAACAAAAAAACACACACACTGTCGTGAAGTAAGATGGTTCCATCCGAGGGATGCCCTCCATCTCCGAAACGATACTCATGATGCTATTCCGACGCCCACCGCGTGGGGAGGATTTATATACCCGCTATGAGTAAGGGTGGATCCCTGGTGTTGGGCTAGCGGCTAGGGTGCCGGCTTAGGATCCTAGGATCCTGGGTTCGAATCCCGGTCAATCGCTGAATTAACGCCAGGGGGGTTGACTCAGCCTGTCATCCTTCCGAGGTCGGCAAATTTGAGTACCAGTTCACTGGTAATTCCCTGCTTGTCGTTAAAGGCGGCAAAAAGGGTTGGCGTCAGGAAGGGCATCCGGCCGTAAAACATTGCTTCAAAAAGGGGACCGAAAAACAACAACAACCACAGTTCCCGAAAAAGGCCACCCCCGCTTGCGGGGAAAAAATGTCCTCTAAAGGTGGTTTTTTTTATGAGTAAGGATGGGTCATTCCGCTCTCTTGTGTCTTCGAGTTGGTAAGATTGTTGGAAGATCTATGTTACATTTGCTAATATCTCTGCAATAGCGTAATGGTAATGAAAGTGGCCAGAGATGCTTGCTTAATTAATAGCTTTTGTGTTTTCTTTGTAGATCAGTCGCATTCAAGTGAATAAAAGCTCAGAGCTTGGAGTTTTGGTGGACCGTCTCGTTTCGTTTCACCACATTTTTATTCACTTGAATTCTACGGTTGGAGCCATGGAGAAGCTGCTTCGCCTGGAGGTATTCTCGGGTGACCCTCAGGCTACGAACGCCGCGGACCAATGGGAATATTGGCACAACTCTCTTCTGCTCTACACCGCGGCAGTTCCGGATCTCACCGAGGTACAGCGGCTATCGGTTCTGACCTGTCATGTCAGCCTCCCGGTCTATGGGTACATATCCCACTGTACCACCTACGATGCGGCAGTGGCGACGTTGCGTGGCATATATGTCTGGCAACGAAGTGCATTGTACGGATGACACATGTTGGCTACCCAACGCCAGGAAGCTTCGGAGAGCCAGGAGCACTACATCCAGGAGCTGATACGCCTGGGGAAAGGTTGTCTGATGGAGGCTCGAACCGCGGCGTAGGCGACCGACGACTTGATGCGGGATGCGTTTGTTGCTGGTATCTCATCGCCGGCCATCACACTCCATTTGCTGGAAGAAACCACATTGACCTTCCAACAAGCGTGCAACAAAGCACGCATTCTACAGCTGGCAGCGTCCCGCGCGGAGGCATACGGTGGACCCGATCTCACAGCGGGGGCCGCTGCCACGGCACGGCCGGAGTCGACCGCATCGCCAGAACGGGCTCTCGCGGAATCTCCAGACGACGCTCCAGCACCGATCGCTGGAGACAATGGGAATCCGAACGCCGCAGCAGCGAACTCTGCAGAGAATGCCAAATGTTATTTTTGTGGCAATAAGAGACACCCTCGCTCTGCGTGTCCCGCCAAAAATTGTGAATGTCATAATTGTGGTAAAAGAGGACACTTTGCTAAAATGTGTCGGGCGGCTAAATCTAAGTCTTCCCGGGGCTCGAGTCTTGCAGGTACGCGCACCTCACGGACGGCGCGAGGCGTGCGCCGCGCCATGCTACCTGTACACGTGGAAGGGATCCACGTGGAAGGGCTTATCGATACTGGTAGTTCCTCCAGTTTTATCAGCCATGCTTTGGTACGACGTCACGGCTGGACAATGGGCTCGGATACCCGACGAATTTACATGGCTTCGTCCGGACATAGCGTACGCACCAAATGCGTTTGCTCTCTTAAACTCGTCATCGAGAATAAACTGTATGAGGATGTGAAACTCACGGTGATGCCGGAATTGTGCGCCGACGTTCTGCGAGGTCATGACTTCCTGAGCCGGTACGGCCGGTTGGTGTTGTGCATGGGTGACGGAGACAATACTCTTTGGGTCTGCGGCTTAACCGAATTGGCCATATATCCTCCTGCGCTATTTCCCAGCCTGACGGCCAATTGCTGACCGGTAACCGTGATATCTCGACGGTATACTCGTGCCGACGCTGCATACATTGCCGAGGCGACCAAGCATATGCTCCGAGAGGGCATTATAGAGCCGAGTAGATCGCCGTGGAGAGCGCAGGTTCTAGTCGTATGCTCTGACAATCACAGGAAACGCCTGGTCATTGATTACAGCCGAACGATAAATAAATTTACACAACTGGACGCTTTTCCTTTGCCAAAAATTGATGACCTCATTCAGGAGGTTGCCAAATTCAGGGTCTTCAGCACTTTGGATCTAAAATCAGCGTATCATCAGATACCAATCAGAGAATCGGATAGGCCATATACTGGCTTTCAATCCGGTCGACGGCTGTATCAATTTCGGCGGATTCCTTTCGGAATCACTAATGGGGTGGTGTGCTTCCAACGTGCCATGGACGACATCTTGGTTAAAGAAAATTTACAGGACGTCTTTGTTTACGTGGATAATGTGACCGTCTGCGGACATACCCAGGAGGGGCACGACGCAAACTTGAAACGATTCTTGGAGGTTGCGCAACGTTATAATTTAACCTTCAACCACCAGAAATGCCACTACGGTGCAAAAACAATCGATTTACTTGGGTACACAGTGACCGGCGGGGAGATAAAACCAGACGCCGAGACGCCGAGCGCCTCCGACCTTTGCTAGAAATGGCGGCACCCTGTGATCGAGCGTCCCTGAGGTGGTGCCTCGGGCTTCTCGCACATCACTCGAGATGGATTGGAGGCTACTCAGAGAAAATAAGACCTCTGGTGGACAGCGAGTTCTTCCCTCTGATGCAGGATGCGCTAGACGCTTTTCAACTTCTGAAGGAGAACATAGCTAGGGCCTGTGTGACCTCCATTGATGATAACCTCCCATTCCTCATCGAGACAGACGCTTCGGATTGTGCAATTGCTGCTACCCTAACGCAAAACAAATGACCTGTGGCATTCTTCCCTAGGACACTGACCTCGACTGAACGCAAATATTCGGCAGTGGAAAGAGGGGGCAGCGGTGGTCGAGTCGGTCAGAAGGTGGCGCCATCTGTTGCTGGGCAGGAAATTTGATCTCCTGACAGACCAAGTCGGTGGCTTTTATGTTCGGCCACAACAACCCTCAGCATGTTAAAAATGACAAAATCGCACGATGGCGGGTCGAACTCGCTGAATACTGCTATGACATAATCTATCGCCCTGGGAGCGAGAATGTGGTTGCCGACGTGCTCTCTCGCCCATTGATTTGTGCTGCTATGATGTCAGAGGATTTAAAGAGCATCCATGACTCATTATGTCACCCGGGGTAACTCGATTCGCTCATTTTGTGCGCTCTCGCAATTTGCCTTTTTCGATCGAGGAGATCCGAAGTCTATGCCGCACCTGCTCCGTGTGTACAGAGTTGAAGCTGCGATTCTATAAGCCGCCGTTACAGGTGCTCATTCAAGCAACGAAACCATGGCAACGACTAAGCGTCGATTTTAAAGGGCCGATATCAACACCCACAGCAGGGGGGGGGGGGCTCGTTATCTATTGACGGTAATTGATGAATTCAGTTGTTATCCATTTGCCTTTCCGCGCTCAGACATGACGTCATCCATGGTCATACGATGTCTACGTCAGCTGTTCGTCCTGTTCAGGTATCCGGGGTTTGTGCATTCAGACCGTGGGGCTGCATTCATGTCCCAAGAGGTTCGAACCTTCCTAGTAGGCCTCGGAATCGCCACGAGCCGCACTACTCCGTATCGCCCCGAGGCGAATGGCCAGGTGGAAAGGTATAATCAAGTCATCTGGAAGGCCGTGGCGCTGCACTTATGTACGCACTCAATGGGGCTGCACCAATGGCCATGAGCTGTGCCAGAAGCATTACATGCAATTCGGACTTTATTAATCACGGCCACAAATCAAACTCCCCATGAAAGAATGTTTCGTTTTGAACATCGTGGCGCTACCGGTCAATCGATGCCCGGTTGGCTTGTCGAACTCGGGCCCGTGTATCTGAAGTGAACGGTGTGACAAAGCAAGTACGAACCGGCGGTGGATTTGGTGCAGATCGTGCAGGTTAATCCGCAGTATGCGACCGTCCGGCTGCGGGATGGTCGTCTTTCGACCGTGTCGGTCCAGCATTTAGCCCCGTGCGGAGACGAGGACACCCGGCATAACGTATACTCAGAGGATTCGCCGGTCGAACTGGGGGATTCCGTTCCGGGCACCCCTCATCCGTGTGACGTAACACCGCTGGGAACTGCTGCAGGAGATTTCCCGTGCTCGCCGTGTCCTTCACCGTCACCGCCGGATCCTCCGTCCCCGTGCAGTGCGCCTGGTTCGCTCACAGATCAGACTCGTGCTGACCGGGATGGGAATGTGAACGGATCGCCTACCTACTGGACGCGTGCGGGCCGAGCGTGCCGTCGACCCCAACGCTTGGATTTGTGACGGAGTGCTGGGTTGCTTAATTAATCTACTATCTTCAACTTATACTTTATATCGATAGTCCACGTGCTAGCTGAAACTTTAACGGGGTAGAATGTCGTGAAGTAAGATTGTTCCATCCGAGGGATGCCCTCCATCTCCGAAATGTTACTCATGATGCTATTCCGACGCCGACCTCGTGGGGAGGATTTATATACCCACTATAGTCAGGGCCCTTAGGGATATTTTGGGGCCGTCAGGTTCAAATTCTTCCAAAAGCACCAAATTTGGCCCAGATGTTGCCCATGCCATACTCTTTCGATTTTTGACGGGTGCCAAGACGGGCGCCCCCCCTGGGGGCCCCATATTGGCGAAATACTAAATGGCCGCCACCCGGATTAGAGGAAAATCAGTTAAATAACCCAAAGGGTTGGAATCATGTATGATACCACTTTTCAGGGGTTTTCGAGGTCGAGGAATCCAATTATGATGTTATTTTGATGATTCGAGGTCAAGGTCAACCCTCAAGGTCTTCTTAAAGGTCATTTTTGAGTCAAACATGTCGGTTTTTGAGTTTTTTGTCAAGATTTACACGAGGTTCACCATTTTATGTTTCTGGGTTGGGTATTCGAACTCTGACCTTATTTTTGACAATTAGAGGAAATATTTACATGTCTATTTCCTAATTTTCAGGCATATGCAGTTCATCAGTCTAATTACAAAGGTACAGATTTTGATGTTTTATGAACAGTATGCCATATCCTTGTGTTTAATTTTTGTGCGATCATGATCCGGGTTCATGTATACATGATTGTATACATGTCATAAATATGACGTCATAGGTCATGTGACCTGGCGGCCATATTGGATTTTATGAAAACCTTAAAAATGGATCCCTGCCTTCATTTTTCGATCGATTCATTTTGAACTTTGACCACTTATACTACGCCATGTGATTGGATGCATATCCTAATTATGACGTCATATGTCAGGTGACATGGCAGGATGGCCCGGTATGGTCCCCGGATCATACCGCCCTTGGCGCCCGTCAAAAATCGAAAGAGTATGGCATGGGCAACATCTGCGCCAAATTTGATGCATTTGGAAGAATTTGAACCAAAATATCCCTCAGGGCCCTGACTACTATGAGTAAGGATGGGTCATTCCGCTCTCTTGTGTCTTCGAGTTGGTAAGATTGATGGAAGATCTATGTTACATTTGCTAATATCTCTGCAATGGCGTAATGTTAATGAAAGTGGCCAGAGATGCTTGCTTAATTAATAGCTTTTGTGTTTTCTTTGTAGATCAGTCGCATTCAAGTGAATAAAAGCTCACAGCTTGGAGTTTTGGTGGACCGTCTCATTTCATTTCACCGCATTTTTATTCACTTGAATTCTATGGTTGGAGCCATGGAGAAGCTGCTTCGCCTGGAGGTATTCTCGGGCGACCCTCAGGCTACGAACGCCGCGGACCAATGGGAATATTGGCACAACTCTCTTCTGCTCTACACCGCGGCAGTTCCGGATCTCACCGAGGTACAGCGGCTATCGGTTCTGACCTGTCATGTCAGCCTCCCGGTCTACGGGTACATATCCCACTGTACCACCTACGATGCGGCCGTGGCGACGTTGCGTGGCATATATGTCCGGCAACGAAGTGCATTGTACGGATGACACATGTTGGCTACCCGACGCCAGGAAGCTTCAGAGAGCCAGGAGCACTACATCCAGGAGCTGATATGCCTGGGGAAAGGTTGTATGATGGAGGCTCGAACCGCGGTGTAGGCGACCGACGACTTGATGCGGGATGTGTTTGTTGCTGGTATCTCGTCGCCGGCCATCAGACTCCATTTGCTGGAGGAAACCACATTGACCTTCCAACAAGCGTGCGACAAAGCACGCATTCTACAGCTGGCAGCGTCCCGCGCGGAGGCATACGGTGGACCCGATCTCACAGCGGGGGCCGCTGCCACGGCACGGCCGGAGTCGACTGCATCGCCAGAACGGGCTCTCGCGGAATCTCCAGATGACGCTCCAGCACCGATCGCTGGAGACGATGGGAATCCGAACGCCGCAGCAGCGAACTCTGCGGAGAATGCCAAATGTTATTTTTGTGGCAATAAGAGACACCCTCGTTCTGCGTGTCCCGCCAAAAATTGTGAATGTCATAATTGTGGTAAAAGAGGACACTTTGCTAAAATGTGTCGGGCGGCTAAATCTAAGTCTTCCCGGGGCTCGAGTCTTCCAGGTACGCGCACCTCATGGATGCCGTGAGGCGTGCGCCGTGCCATGCTACCTGTACACGTGGAAGGGATCCGCGTGGAAGGGCTTATCGATACTGGTAGTTCCTCCAGTTTTATCAGCCATGCTTTGGTACGACGTCACGGCTGGACAATGCGCTCGGATACCCAACGAATTTACATGGCTTCGTCCGGACATAGCGTACGCACCAAAGGCGTTTGCTCTCTTAAACTTGTCATCGAGAATAAACTGTATGAGGATGTGAAACTCACGGTGATGCCGGAATTGTGCGCCGACGTTCTGCTAGGTCATGACTTCCTGAGCCGTTACGGCCGGTTGGTGATGTGCGTGGGAGACGGAGAGAATACTCTTTGGGTCTGCGGCTTAACCGAGTTGGCCATAGATCCTCCTGCGCTATTTCCCAGCCTGACGGCCGATTGCTGACCGGTAACCGTGATATCTCGACGGTATACTCGTGCCGACGCTGCATACATTGCCGAGGCGACCAAGCGTATGCTCTGAGAGGGCATTATAGAGCCGAGTAGATCGCCGTGGAGAGCGCAGGTTCTAATCGTACACTCTGACAATCACAGGAAACGCCTGGTCATTGATTACAGCCAAACGATAAATAAATTTACACAACTGGACGCTTTTCCTTTGCCGAAAATTGATGACCTCGTTCAGGAGGTTGCCAAATTCAGGGTCTTCAGCACTTTGGATCTAAAATCAGCGTATCATCAGATACCAATCAGAGAATCGGATAGGCCATATACTGGCTTTCAATCCGGTCGACGGCTGCATCAATTTCGGCGGATTCCTTTCGGAATCACTAATGGGGTGGTGTGCTTCCAACGTGCCATGGACGACATCTTGGTTAAAGAAAATTTACAGGACGTCTTTGTTTACGTGGATAATGTGACCGTCTGCGGACATACCCAGGAGGGGCACGACGCAAACTTGAAACGATTCTTGGAGGTTGCGCAACGTTATAATTTAACCTTCAACCGCCAGAAATGCCACTACGGTGCAAAAACAATCGATTTACTTGGGTACACAGTGACCGGCGGGGAGATAAAACCAGACGCCGAGACGCCGAGCGCCTCCGACCTTTGCTAGAAATGGCGGCACCCTGTGATCGAGCGTCCCTGAGGCGGTGCCTCGGGCTTCTCGCACATCACTCGAGATGGATTGGAGGCTACTCAGAGAAAATAAGACCTCTGGTGGACAGCAAGGTCTTCCCTCTGACGCAGGACGCGCTAGACGCTTTTCAACTTCTGAAGGAGAACATAGCTAGGGCCTGTGTGACCTCCATTGATGATAACCTCCCGTTCCTCATCGAGACAGACGCTTCGGATTGTGCGATTGCTGCTACCCTAACGCAAAACAAACGACCTGTGGCATTCTTCTCTAGGACACTGACCTCGACTGTACGCAAATATTCGGCAGTGGAAAGAGGGGGCAGCGGTGGTCGAGTCGGTCAGAAGGTGGCGCCATCTGCTGCTGGGCAGGAAATTTGATCTCCTGACAGACCAAGTCGGTGGCTTTTATGTTCGGCCACGACCACCCTCAGCATGTTAAAAACGACAAAATCGCACGATGGCGGGTCGAACTAGCTGAATACTGCTATGACATAATCTATCGCCCTGGGAGAGAGAATGTGGTTGCCGACGCGCTCTCTCGCCCATCGATTTGTGCTGCTATGATGTCAGAGGATTTAAAGAGCATCCATGACTCATTATGTCACCCCGGGGTAACTTGATTCGCTCATTTTGTGCGCTCTCGCAATTTTCCTTTTTCGATCGAGGAGATCCGACGTCTATGCCGCACCTGCTCCGTGTGTGCAGAGTTGAAGCTGCGATTCTATAAGCTGCCGTTACAGGCGCTCATTCAAGCAACGAAACCATGGCAACGACTAAGCGTCAATTTTAAAGGGCCGATATGAACACTCACAGCAGGGGGGGCCTCGTTATCTATTGATGGTAATTGATGAATTCAGTTGTTATCCATTTGCCTTTCCGCGCTCAGACATGACGTCATCCACGGTCATACGATGTCTACGTCAGCTGTTCGTCCTGTTCAGGTATCCGGGGTTTGTGTATTCAGACCGTGGGGCTGCATTCATGTCCCAAGAGGTTCGAACCTTCCTAGTAGGTCTCGGAATCGCCACTAGCCGCACTACTCCGTATCGCCCCGAGGCGAATGGCCAAGTGGAAAGGTATAATCAAGTCATCTGGAAGGCCGTGGCGCTGCACTTACGTACGCACTCAATGGGGCTGCACCAATGGCCATGAGCTGTGCCAGAAGCATTACATGCAATTCGGACATTATTAAGCACGGCCACAAATCAAACTCCCCATGAAAGAATGTTTCGTTTTGAACATCGTGGCGCTACCGGTCAATCGATGCCCGGTTGGCTTGTCGAACTCGGGCCCGTGTATCTGAAGTGAACGGTGTGACAAAGCAAGTACGAACCGGCGGTGGATTTGGTGCAGATCGTGCAGGTTAATCCGCAGTATGCGACCGTCCGGCTGCGGGATGGTCGTCTTTCGACCGTGTCGGTCCAGCATTTAGCCCCGTGCGGAGACGAGGACACCCGGCATAACGTATACTCAGAGGATTCGCCGGTCGAACTGGGGGATTCCGTTCCGGGCACCCCTCATTCGTGTGACGTAACACCGCTGGGAACTGCTGCAGGAGATTTCCCGTGCTCGCCGTGTCCGTCACCGTCACCGCCGGGTCCTCCGTCCCCGTGCAGTGCGCCTGGTTCGCCCACAGATCAGACTCGTGCTGACCGGGATGGGAATGCGAACGGATCGCCTACCTACTGGACGCGTGCGGGCCGAGCATCCCGTCGACCCCAACGCTTGGATTTGTGACGGAGTGCTCGGTTGCTTAATTAATCTACTATCTTCAACTTATACTTTATATCGATAGTCCGCGTGCTCGCTGAAACTTTAACGGGGGAGAATGTCGTGAAGTAAGATGGTTCCATCCGAGGGATGCCCTCCATCTCCGAAATGTTACTCATGATGCTATTCCGACGCCGACCTCGTGGGGAGGATTTATATACCCACTATAGTCAGGGCCCTTAGGGATATTTGGGGCCGTTAGGTTCAAATTCTTCCAAAAGCACCAAATTTGGCCCAGATGTTGCCCATGCCATACTCTTTCGATTTCTAATGGGTGCCAAGACGGGCGCCCCCCCTGGGGGCCCCATATTGGCGAAATACTAAATGGCCGCCACCCGGATTAGAGGAAAATCAGTTAAATAACCAAAAGGGTTGGAATCATGTATGATACCACTTTTCAGGGGTTTTCGAGGTCGAGGAATCCTATTATGATGTTATTTTGATGATTCGAGGTCAGGTTCAACCCTCAAGGTCATCTTAAAGGTCATTTTTGAGTCAAACATGTCGGTTTTTGAGTTTTTTGTCAAGATTTACACGAGGTTCACCATTTTATGTTTCTGGGTTGGGTATTCGAACTCTGACCTTATTTTTGACAATTAGAGGAAATATTTACATGTCTATGATTGTGATTGTATTGTACATGATTGTATACATGTCATAAATATGACGTCATAGGTCATGTGACCTGGCGGCCATATTGGATTTTATGAAAACCTTAAAAATGGATCCCTGCCTTCATTTTTCGATCGATTCATTTTGAACTTTGACCACTTATACTACGCCATGTGATTGGATGCATATCCTAATTATGACGTCATATGTCAGGTGACATGGCAGGATGGACTGGTATGGTCCCCGGATCATACCGCCCTTGGCGCCCGTCAAAAATCGAAAGAGTATGGCATGGGCAACATCTGCGCCAAATTTGATGCATTTGGAAGAATTTGAACCAAAATATCCCTCAGGGCCCTGACTACTATGAGTAAGGATGGGTCATTCCGCTCTCTTGTGTCTTCGAGTTGGTAAGATTGTTGCAAGATTGTGTTACATTTGCTAATATATCTGCAATGGCGTAAAGGTAATGAAAGTGGCCAGAGATGCTTACTTAATAGCTTTTGTGTTTTCTTTGTAGATCAGTCGCATTCAAGTGAATAAAAGCTCACAGCTTGGAGTTTTGGTGGACTGTCTCGTTTCGTTTCACCACACACACAACAAACCTACACCGTTCGATGTGCCTCAATAAACTTCCTCCATATCCAAAATGAGCCTTTCAAGGCAACCTGGGCCACCTTGTCACACATCCTACTTCTTTCTGACCCACACACTCCAAGCCGAGCAAGAAATTCAGAAAAGAATTGCCAATATACCCTCTACACCCCACCTCAAATGGCTGACATGAAACTCGCCAACCGTTCTCCCGTCACTCTGCCTCCAGCTCACTGTACTTTCCTCTCTTCCTCTCGTGCACCTCCTCCATGTTCACTTCCCAAGGTACAGACATTTACCCAAAGATGACCTGTCTTGTTGCAACTGACCAAATGACAATGTCAGGCCGCAACCTTGTCACACAGATCTCCTTTGGGAATACCAATTGTGGCTTTAGGTCTGCCACCACCTACCAATCACAAGCATCTGACAAGCCCTCTTGCTTTCCACCTCCTCCTCTTTCCACCTCTTACCACTTGGCCCTCCTTGACAAACCACACGTCTCCCCCATCAGTCTCCTTCTCCACTCTTCTCTCTCTCGACCTCAGCACCACTTGGTGCACCATCTGCACCACCACTGCCAGCACCTGATCATGTCGCCACCTGTATTATCCTGCTGCCAATGCTACTGAACATGCACTCAGTGCATGCTGCACCATTCCCACACCTCCACACAAATAACATCTCTCCTCCTGCAACAACCCCCACGATCTCAACTTTACTTGTGACGGAAGCACATCATACATTGCCCGCAACAGGAAATTTAACAATATTGGCTCCATCCTCCAAATCTCTTGCCACTTCAACATCCTCACCCACACACCTTCCCAACTAGTCCAAGCACTTTGCTGTGCCTGACCGACTGCTTTCACATATCGCACCTCCTCTTCCTTTCTTCTCACGTCCCTCTCAACCATCTTCCTCCTCTCTTTCACACATGCCTTTCCCCATTGCTCATGCTTCATCCACCCCAAGCCATGCTTCCCGTGCTGTACCATCCCCCATGACCTCCTCCTGTTGCAACCGCTCCTCCATCTCGTCCACCTCTGCTCTTGCATTCCACTTCCGACTTCCCTTCTTCTCTGGGAGAGAATTCTTCACCACTGCATCACTTGAATCCCGCAACTTAATGAACTCCCGCACCCTCACCACCTTAAACTCCTCGGTTAATGATGTCAAGGGAAACTGGAGTTTTCCAACCTGACCATAAAAGGCAATGTTCGTCAAACAGCATGGCACTCCCAACCACCTCCTCACAAACCCACTCAGCACAACCTCCATCCTCTCTACATGCCCAATCGCAATTTCTTACATCATCAATGGCCACAATAATCGTGGCATCGAATCCAAACTTCAAACACGATACCTTCAACTTACCTGGCAAACCACATCCATCAATCCTCTTCAAACCTCTCAAATGCTTGTTTCTGACCTCTTCCACTCTTCCCAAATCATTCAACTCCACTGTATACCATCTTCACAAACTCTTCACAGGGGCCTCCACCAATGATGGAACCACCTACCCTCCCAGCTCAAACCTGTGCATGTTATCCACCACTCCTCATCTCACTGCCACACTCCTCGACTTTCTTGCTTTAAATCCCATTCTTGCCCACCGCATCAACCTTTCCAGTCGTCCCAGTACCTCTACTGCTGCATCAGCAGACTGTTGGACAACTGTCAGGTCATCCAAGAAAGCAAACATTTCTGGCAACCTCTGACCAGGGGCTAGCTCCACTTGTTTCCCATGTCCACTCACCGCACGTATCAACAACTCCATAACCAGCACAAACAAAATAGGGTAGATGGTACATCCCATCGGGATCCCCACTTCCAACTTCTGCCACTCTGTTACATAGGACTGTGTCGCAAACCGCATCCAAAACTGATCATAATATGTCATCAAAAAATCCCTAAATCTCCGTGGCACCCAAAAGAAATCCATGGCATACCTGATCAAGGCATGCGGCACTGACCCATATGCATTCTCCAAATCCAGCCATACCACCGCCACATTCTTCCTTTGCCTCTTTGCCTCCTGTAACACTTGCCAGACCATTGCCGAGTGTTCAATGCATCATGGTGATCCTGGTATTCCTGCCTTCTGCACAGAACCAACCACAAAACCATTCCCTCTGATGAAGCCTGAGAGCCGTGTTGCAAAGACACTCATCAATATTGTTACGGTTTTCCGCCGCCCTTCTTACCCTTACCAAGGGGGGATTAAGCCCCTTGTTCTTTCTGGGCCTGGCGTAACCGAGAGACTTGAAACACCTCTTCCGGGCAAACGCAAGGTAGGGTTTTGGGATCAAGTCTCGCTCGTACCCAAATACCTGCGCCGCCACGGAAGAGGGGAACCAAGCCTCGCATGAGCCACGTGTAATTTCAGTACACTGAGCGGATTGCGTACCACGTGGTCCGTGCAGTCACCGTTGATATTGGACCCCGATTAGAGTGGTTCTATTCGTACCACAGTTAGTCAATGAGGGAAATCACAAGAACAATCGAATGGAAGGAAGAACACAGGTTTAATTATTATTTCCAATATTATGTACAATGATCGGTAGAAGCAGAGACACAGAGCAGAACTTAAGCAGTCTTATTCTTAAAATCCCAGACTCTGGCCCGTTCACACTCACAAAGGGAATTGCACGCAGGATGATGTTCAGGCCAAATGCGCCGGCTTGGTCGTCCGGCTCCGTCCGGCTCTCCTCGGTCACAGCACGTCCCGCGATGATGGCAAGCAGGCGGTGGAAGGATCCTCGTAGCGCGTCTCCCGAACAAAAGGCAGCGGATGAGGCAGGAAGGAAACGTACGCATCTCTCGGCACGGCTGGCGGTTCCACAGCGCGTTTAGCAACCATCGCGCTATCACTCGCGTAACCCAATGCAATATAGCGGCTCAGCTTCAAGCTCAACTGAGCGTCACTTTCATATGAGCACGTATCTTGGTTCATGCGCGTCTTTCTCCGATCTCGTATCTTTCAAGCTCTACTGCTGACCGCGCTCCTTCAACTCCTCACTCAATGCCAACTCACCGCCAACTCCTTGCTCGATGCCCGACTCCAATTACTTCCTGGTGGCTTTGCGCAACGGCTTATATCTGCCACGCCCTGAGCCTTCTCGAACCTTCCAACCACGCCCTGTGACGCAGTGCTGCAGCCACACCCTGTGAGCCCGGATTGGCGGCTCATGCTTACCATCAGCTTCTCTGACTGGTAACTGGTACGTTTTTCGTTCGTAATTAATTAATTCGTAATTAATTCGTAATTCGTTTTCTGTTCGGTAATTCGTTTTACCGTTTTCTTTTTCATGTCGTCAGCACGGATTTTAAATATGAGAGGATTCATAAATGCTGAAGATGGCACAGGAATGTGGAATTTATTGGTTTTATGCTTTAGCATTCACCATTTCAATATTGTTTGTTTGCTTTCGGCTCCTCACCCATGTAGCACGGGTACCTCGCTAGTATACATCATATATATATATATACATATACATATATACAGTCACGTGAAAAAGTAAGTACACCCCATGTAAATTTTTGACTTTTTCAACATATTTCAACATACAGCTATTTGATCTTCATTTCAACAATATTGACAGATAAAGGTGATATAATACAACAAATATCATGAAACATTAACATTTTGTAGTCCATTGTATAATTTAAATAAACATAAATGCAAATTTCACATGTGGAAAAAGTAAGTACACCCTTGGCTCTAATAGGTGGTATTGCCCCCTTTGGCAGAAACAACCTCAAGTAGGCGTTTCTTGTAACTGTCTACCAGTCTCTGACATCGACTGGGAGAAATTTTTGCCCACTCCTCCATGCAGAATTCAGCTGTGCGATGTTTGAGGGGTTTCTTGCATGCACAGCTCGTTTCAAATCCCCCCACAACATCACGATGGGATTTCGATCCGGGCTTTGACTTGGCCATTCCAGAACCCTCCATTTCTTTCTTTTCAGCCATTCCTTGGTGGATTTACTGGTATGTTTAGGGTCATTGTCATGTTGCATGGTCCACCCTCGGTTGAGCTTCAACTTTCCGACAGATGGCCTCACATTATCGTCAAGCACCCTCTGCCACAATGAAGAATTCATAGTGGATTCTATGATGGTGAGCTGCCCAGGCCCTGATGCAGCAAAGCTGCCCCAAACCATAATATTTCCACCACCATGCTTTACAGTTGGTATCAGGTTCTTGTGGTCAAATGCTGTCTTTGGTTTTCGCCAAACATGTCTTCTGGTACTGTGGCCAAATAGCTCTACCTTTGACTCATCTGTCCAGAACACATTGTTCCAGAAGTGCTGGCCTTTGCCTCGGTGTTCATTGGCAAACTTTAGTCTTACCCTGATGTTCTTTCTGGACAGCAAAGGTTTTCTCCTGGCACACTTCCCATGTAGACCAAATTTGTGCAGCCTCTTAAACCCCCTTTACACAGGGGTGGTGATCGTTGAGAGATCGTTGAGCAATGAAAAAATCTCAATGAGCGCCCAGCGATCGTCAATATCTCTCAATGATCTTCCAGTGATCTCCAGTGATCTCCACGGTCGCCACGGTCTCCTCAAAGTTTTGACTCGGTCCAAAACAATCTCTCAACGATTGCCAAGGGAAGCGATCTCTCAACGAACGCTCAACGATCTCATCGATCTCCCAATGATCTCTCTGCAATCTTTCAATTAACGCCAAATTTTTCCACCCCGAAAGGTAGAGATGGCTGAGTGATCAGTGAGGGATCGCTGAGCGTTCGACGAAAGACCAATATAGTTCATTGAAAGACCGGGGTGGAGATTGCTCAGAGATCATTGGGCGATCAATTTCCGCTTGAGAGATTGTTGAGCGTTCGTTGAGAGATTGGGGAGAGATTGCTGCGGTGATGAGAAGTGCGGCATTGGGGAAAATTGAATTTTTGATCGCACAACGAGCGCACAAGAATCTCCCAAACAGTTACACAGAAACGGCTTTTTTGAGGCTTAGGAGATCGTTGAGAGATCGGGCAATATTTTTGATCGCTCAATGGTCACCCAACGATCTCCGTGCTGTGTAAAGGGGGCCTTACTAATGGTAGACTCGTGCACCTTGACATCAACAGTGGCAAGAGCTACCTGTAGGTCCCGTGATGACATTCTGGGGTTCTTCGAGACTTCTTTCAGCATCTTGCGGTCCGCTCTCAGGCTGAACTTTCTGGGGCGGCCTGGCTTGAACAAGTTGGCAGTTGTTTGGAGATCTTTTTAAATCCCTTCCCAGACTCGTAGGAATCTATAACCTTCTTTTTTAAGGCCTCAGAGAGCTCTTTTTATCTAGGCATGGTGACGCCACACACTTCAACAACAAAGAGCAAACCAATGAGGTTTAAATAAGACAGGTTCCTCCAAGATCCTCTCCAACGATGTTCTAATCATTTGCACCTGAGATGGTGCACCTGATTCTAATTTTAGGTATTTGAAATCGTGATAAATGTCAGGGTGTACTTACTTTTTCCACATGCGAAATTTGCATTTATGTTTATTTAAATTATACAATGGACTACAAAATGTAAATGTTTCATGATATTTGTTATATTATATCACCTTTATCAATCAATATTGTTGAAATGAAGATCAAATAGCTGTATGTTAAAATATGTTCAAAAAGTCAAAACTTTACATGGGGTGTACTTACTTTTTCACGTGACTGTATATATATATCACGGTTTGAGTCCCGGGTTGAGTCAGAATTTTTCACACTAGCCCCACGCAGGAATTGAATTCCTGTGTATTAAATATATATATATATACATATATATATATATATATATATATATATATATATATATGTATGTATGTATGTATGTATGTATGTATATATATATATATATATATATATATATATATATATATATATATATATATATATATATATATATATATATATATATATATATATATATATATATATACATATATAAATAAATAAATATATATATATATATACACACACACACACACATGATAGAGTATTTGTTTTCCAGAATGCTTGGTTTCAATGTCATGATAAAATTCTAAACATAATATTTTGACCGCTTGACATATTCACGAGTTTGCAAACTACAAAATAATACTTTGGTTTTATTAATTATGCAAGTTAAGGCAGAATTATAGAAATACTCAACACCTCCACTCCCACCTTAACCCCCAGAATCTTCCACAGGCTTTTGGCCTGGCACCTTATATCTGAGTGCTGGAAACAGAGCATATAACATCACTAACAGAACCACAAACAGTACTAACGCGTGGCTCGTGGAGAACACCGCGTAAACCAAGCCCCTTTCTGACAGCAGGTACGTCGCCTGAAGTTCAGGATAGGCCAGCGTAACAAGGCCCGAATTGGTCTGCAGCCGGCAATGGAGGCTGGCCTTCATGAACGTGGTCCAGGTTTCCTCCAGCACAAAGCGACCGCCGACATCATTGGTGCAAATGCGCGCCACCCGAGAGATGCTGGACAGCGCACACTCGTGTTGCAGCGGTCTCTCCCTCAAGAAGACGTAAACAAAAGACCCCATCTCATACACGGACACAAAACTTGGCTCTGTCAACAAACGGAGAGACGATAGTTAGTTGGTTTATTCTGGTAAATCTCAACCAATAGTCTCAGTGATTGGCAAACTAACTAAAAATGAAAACCAAGACGTTACACGCACCGTGCAGCCAACGGGAGTTGTACTGAGCTGTGCGGAGAGGAGGTAGAGACCCGAGGCTGCGGTAGATGGCTGGATCCCTTCCGGAGAAATCCATGGCAGTGGCGGCGTATATTTCCCCGCGTACGGTCAGCAGGGCGGTGGAGCTGTGCTGCGGGTCGTACGGACAGCGGGCGACACCACTCACATGCTTCAGCTCCTTTGAGATGTCCTGCATCTGCGGGCAACGACAAGGGCAAGTTGGCAAGACTCGGTCATAATCGCACCAGTTACATCCTCAGACGCCATTTTGATCCTATCATCGTGTTGCGTTGCTTATACAGTAAAGGCTCGTTAGAATAAGCAGGTACATTGCATGAACTCACCGTTGTCAACAATATAATTTATCAATAAAACCCAAAGCAATATTACAAATAAACATTTATACATTTCACCTTACACGGTTGACCTGCAGTTCTTAGTTGCTCATACCAGTGCTTTAATGAACCAATAATAATAGTGTTTACCTTATGTCTCCATAATGAAGAAGAACCACCTTTAGAGGCCATTTTTCCCCGCAGAGCAGGGGTTGGCCTTTTTTGGGCACCGTGGTCCCCTTTTTGAAGGAATGTTTTATGGCCGGATGCCCTTCCTGCCACCAACCCTGTTGGCCACCTCTTGCGACACACAGGGAATTACCAGTGAACTGGTACTCAATTTGCCGACCTCGGAAGGATGACAGGCTGAGTCAAACCCCCCCCCCCCCCCCCCCCCCCGTGTTAATTCAGCGATCGACCGGGATTCAAACCCAGGATCCGAGGATCCCAAGCCGGTACCCTAACCAGATCCTAGGATCCCAAGCCGGCACCGTAACCAGATCCTAGGATCCCAAGCCGGCACCCTAACCGGATCCTAGGACCACAAGCTGGCACCTTAACCGGATCCGAGGATGCCAAGCCAACACCAGGCCTCGTTAAACAGAATGGTTAAACAGATTTGATTCTTCAGGTATAATCAATTTTCCCCATTGCACTATTAATTATATCAAAATGTTAAAACCCATTTCTATTAACAAAAAAAAGAAAAAAAAAGAAAGGAGATTATCCACCAAAAGTGCTGCCAGAATTTGCCAAAACCGAGTATTCCTTCTAAAGGAGTCAGGTCACGTGACTAATCATCTGAGTTTTATGTCATGGCAGAGTTTCAGTGAATCCTTATTGTGCTGCCCCCATCCAATTTACAAGGCATCAATTCATCACAAATTTGACGATCAACAAATCTTCACAACTCAATCTACCTGGAGAACTTCTTCCCTCCCGGCTCCTCCTGAGTAATCAAATTAATTTGCAGGACCATCAAACCCGTCCTTCTGGGAGGTTCCTGTTCTGTGCTACCTCTGCTCACGAACCCGTGCGTTGAAAAAAAAAGTCTCATTGCAGGTGCTCAAGGGAATACCTTGTGCCGTGCAACGGTTGTTTTATGTCTGTTTATTAAAATTTAATGGACGTACCAGCAGCTGCCACACACAATCAGCATTGGAATCAAGAGCAGGTGTTCCCATTATCTACTGCACACTACCTGAGGCATTAGTGCCAACGCATGCCATCAATAAGTGCTGTGAACAATTCACGATACATCCTTATTGTTTGCTTCATTATCCAGCTTTGCGTTTTTGGTAACTTGAAGAATATTCACAAAGTATTCCCTATTGTCGCAGTTTGGGCAAACAAAGCTAATGTTGCTAAGCAACGAGACAACAATAGATGTTTTTTCTTTTGTGCAAAAGCCAAAAAAAATGACAAAAGATATACATTATATATTTATATTTGCTCTTTACAAATAAAACTAGTAAATTGAACCAGCTTTTAGCTCCCTGACAACAAAGACGTCCCCAGCATGTGCCCCACCTGGAGGGTATACTTAGTGGAGAAGGTTGGCATGCTTACACCTGAACCAGATGGCCTTCGATTTAGATTTTTGTTTCTAATTATTACAAGCAGCACTTGTTTGGAAAGGGTTTCCTTACAAAGCTTGAGATGCCATATTACAACAGTATGCTGACTGGGTTTCCATGAATGGGTTACTAGGTTGCCATGGTTACTGGGTTTCCCCAGGGAATCCTGAATAAGAGGAATAATGAAAACATCTGACAAGGTTCGAACAACAGAAGTAGAATGTTTTTTTTATAAGCGTGTAAATTGAGAACCTTTATAAATAGACCTGTCCGGTTTGGTGAAGATAAACGATATTTATAGTAATTGGAACGTAGCATCGAGGAAGATTTCTTACCGATCTGATGATGCACGCAGGTGCGAACGCATTGGTTCCACAGGTGAAGAGCTTCCCATTAGAAGGTAGCAGTACACGGATGTAATTTTGGCATTCCTCCTGGAAAAAAAAAAGAGTACAAGATTAATTTAGGAGCGGCAAGAGTACCAGGTTGCTCGTAACGGGGCGGTGCACAGGTAGTCCATTTACCTTTGAGCTATCTTGTCTGGGTTCGATTCCCGATCCGATTGATAACCAAGTGGTGCTTCGTGCGCAGGGTGTCTCATCGCAAAGTGAGCCGGCCATTGGATACAAGTTAAGCTAGGTGTCCATTTGTCGGTGGATGATCAGAAAGACACATGGCACCCTTCATGAAGAGCAGGTGAGTTATCGCCGGCATTCTGACTAAATTCCAGGCCAAACTTCCTTCCGACGAACATAAGGATCCGCCATTTCCTGAAAGACTTGGCCAGAAACTTTCCCCAGCCGACCCACGATAAGGTGACAATGATTGGAGCCATTAAAGAGGTAATAGCTGAGGGGAGCTTGGTTGGTGTGATGTTTAGTGTGGGTTCAACCCCTAATAGGCATGATATCAGCCATAATTAGGCGTCCTCCCCTCCCCCCCCCCACCCCCCCCCCCCCCCCAGGCTGTTGTAGGCTTTGTTTCTACAATCAGTGACCCCAATTTTAATGATTTCGTACACCTGAGAGCAGTAAACCACCATTTAGATGTTTTTCCCCCTTTTTCTGCCAAAGTCCGAGCTGTATCTTGGGCCCTGCTGGGATTAGCTGAATTAAACATTTCCAGAGATTGGGAATCTAAAGTATGAGCGGGGTTCACATAATCGTTTTCGAATTAACTTACAATGTCTATAACTGGGCCATGACCTTAAAACCGAACATTTTTTTCACCTACACTCGACAAACTTTTGTCCAGTTGGAACGGAATTGCCCTCTCTAAATAGCCTAGAGCAAGGAGCATTTACACTTAATTTACATCATACCCCTCCGGGTTAAAGGTCAAGGTCAAATGTCAGTCTGAAACTAACAACGCTTTTTTGGCATCTCTCAGTTTTGCCAATGAGGAATCTCAAAGATCAAAGCCTTTTGGCCTTCCAAGAAGTTCTTGCATCATAATGGCATACCTGCGTGAAGCTGTGCACCTGATGTGCACCTTTCAAGGTCAGTAACCTTCGTTTTGACATTTCAAGGTCACAAAGGTCAAATTTTCAAAGTTGTCGGAATCAAACCGAATTTTGATTTGTGACCTTCACCTATTATTATTTTTAGATTGTGACCTAATTAGCATAAAAACTTTGTTGATCATAACTTGAACAAGTCAGGAGACGGCGATGGTTCACGAGCGAGCGGTATTCAATGGCAAAGGTCAAAACCGACATTGAAAATATATAAATAGGAATGTATTATCTGTTATGAGACTAGTTAGCTACACAATACCGAAAATTCGGTTTGATTCCGACAACTTTGAAAATTTGACCTTTGTGACCTTGAAATGTCAAAACGAAGGTTACTGACCTTGAAATGAGATAGAAAATAATGTATAATCAGTTATGAGGTTAGTTAGCTACACAATACCGAAAAATTGGTTAGATTCCGACAACTTTGAAAATTTGACCTTTGTGACCTTGAAATGTCAAAACGAAGGTTACTGACCTTGAAATGAGATAGAAAATAATGTATAATCAGTTATGAGGTTAGTTAGCTACACAATACCGAAAAATTGGTTAGATTCCGACAACTTTGAAAATTTGACCTTTGTGACCTTCAAAGGTCAAAGGTCGAAGATTCTGAAATTTGTTGGAAAACTTGTATTTCATGATGTTTGTGATGATATAAAAACATGTACGACATTTCACCCTATCAGGAAGCGAACAATGTAATAAAACCATCAGAAATCGACTTTTCTAAATTTTGTGACCTTGTGACCTTGTCCTTGGGGCGAAAATGAAAATCCAGCTCCGTGGGGCTAGACACGTGACATTGGCCTAACCAAATACCGAAACCCCTGTCAGATTCCACCAAACCCCTCGGAGAAGATGTAGCTTGAACTCGATTACCCCCTAAAAAGACATCTTTTCCGGGCGTGGCTCCGCCCACAATGGGCGCAATACGCCCACTCTAGGCAGGACACAACTAGATCATGATATCGACCTCCCACCCAAGTTTCATCAAGATCGGATGATGTCATCGGGTAGTTATGCTGCGGACAGACAGACACACAGACACACACCCATTACGAATATATGGTCACTCTGATAACTCGTGAACCAATAACTTTCCTCCGATTTTGAAGATGTTGAGTTTTAGGGATAGATTGTGGACGGGGACACATTTTCCTGTTTTCCACTCAATCCCTAAATGTTGAAGGTGAAGGTCATCATTTGATCGTGCGCACCGGGGGAGGCTTACCCTTGGCGATCGCTTTTTGACCGCAGGTATCTAATTACTACACTGGTGTGGTGCCAGCAAGGGTGAGGGGAGGTCGCATCGTGGAGCATCCCATCCTTTAGCGGGTGAGGTGAAGCTGGCTGTCCCATCGGTATTCATCATTTGATCGTGCGCACCGGGGGAGGCTTACCCTTGGCGATCGCTTTTTGACCGCAGGTATCTAATTACTACACTGGTGTGGTGCCAGCAAGGGTGAGGGGAGGTCGCATCGTGGAGCATCCCATCCTTTAGCGGGTGAGGTGAAGCTGGCTGTCCCATCGGTATTCATCATTTGAAGGTAAAAAAAAATAACAAAGAGCCGGCCATTTCATACCAACATTGATCAGGTAAAATATTCTGCTTGGGTTTAGTTGGATAACTCGGTCTACCTGCAGTCGGTGAATGTGGATATGGCACAGGCACGATGAACCAAATGACACCTTCCTGTACCGAAATCACACTCGTTTAAAATGTAGGTATACCATTACCTATCAATATTAACCGGTACTCCAACAATAAATAGATGCTCAAAGTATGAAGAAATAACGAAAGGTTTTATTATCTCCAAATGGTGCGTCGACTCGTCCAAATGTCGTCATCCAGTTGTTTTTTGGGAAAATTTTCATAACTAAGTTACACTTTTAATTGGTGCGATACTTTCCAACCTGGAGCCTTCACCAATCCTTTATAATGTTTATATCAGCGAAGGTCGCATGAGGATAAAATTAAATAATTCGACACTTTCGAAACATAATGCGATTTCAGGAGCATCGTCTAAATTGTTGGGACAAAACAAAAGTTACAACAGGAACACAGTAAACTTTGCTTAACTTCGACATTTGTCCTGACGTCTAAATTCAGTATTGTTACCTTTATTTAAAAACGTCATCACAGTGACAACATCGTAAATTGAGATTCCGAAACATTAGATGCTGCGGCCTGACAAATACAACGTGGTTTTCAATTCCAACATTCATTACAGTATCACCTGTCACTCCACATGGATCATCAAACAAACCCCCGATCCATTTCCATCGTCATCCACTACAAGAAGTTCAGTCTCCTGAGTTTCTAAGCCTCATCGTCAGCCATGACCTCTCGTCGTCCAACCATATCGAAAAACTGGCTTCCAAAGGCAGTCACAGATTGGTCAACCTCGGTTCATCAAAGTGTTTCCTTGGGCAATCAGAGCTATTTGTAGTCTACCCTCTACAAGGCCTTTGTCTGGAGCTCGGTGGACGACTGCATTGTGCCCCAGTATCACGTGACATCACATCTCACGGACTTTCTCTCTCCATCTCTCACTTGGGTTCGGTCTGCCCCCCTTTCACACCCCATCACTGATTTTACCTCCCTCGGCTCCCTCTCGCTCTCTCTGCCCCCCTCCCTCCTCTTTACTGATTTTAGCTCACTTGGCTAATTCTGCCCCCCTTTCCCATCTCTTTCCTGATTTTAGCCCCCTCAGCTCTCTCTCTCTCTCTCTCTCTCCGCCACCATTCCCTCTTCTTTACTGATTTTAGCTCACTCGGCTCTCTCTCTCTCTCTCTCTCTCTCCGCCACCATTCCCTCTTCTTTACTGATTTTAGCTCACTCGGCTCTCTCTCTCTGCCCCCCCCCTTTCCCATCTCTTTACTGATTTTAGCTCCCTCGGCTCTCTCTCTGTGCCCCCTTCCCTCCTCTTTACTGATTTTATATATATATATATATATATATATATATATATATATATATATATATATATATATATGTATATATATATATATATGTGTATATATATATAATCTAACATCTATCTATCTATCTAATCTAACATCTATCTATCTATCTAATCTAACATCTATCTATCTATCTAATCTAACATCTATCTATCTATCTAATCTAATATCTATCTATCTATCTAATCTAACATCTATCTATCTATCTAATCTAACATCTATCTATCTATCTAATCTAACATCTATCTATCTATCTAATCTAACATCTATCTATCTATCTAATCTAACATCTATCTATCTATCTAATCTAACATCTATCTATCTATCTAATCTAATATCTATCTATCTATCTAATCTAACATCTATCTATCTATCTAATCTAACATCTATCTATCTATCTAATCTAATCTAATATCTATCTATCTATCTAATCTAATATCTATCTATCTATCTAATCTAATATCTATCTATCTATCTAATCTAATATCTATCTATATATCTAATCTAATATCTATCTATCTATCTAATCTAATATCTATCTATCTATCTAATCTAATATCTATCTATCTATCTAATCTAATATCTATCTATCTATCTAATCTAACATCTATCTATCTATCTAATCTAATCTAATATCTATCTATCTATCTAATCTAATATCTATCTATCTAATCTAATATCTATCTATCTATCTAATCTAATATATATCTATCTATCTAATCTAATATCTATCTATATATCTAATCTAATATCTATCTATCTATCTAATCTAATATCTATCTATCTATCTAATCTAATATCTATCTATCTATCTAATCTAATATCTATCTATATATCTAATCTAATATCTATCTATCTATCTAATCTAATATCTATCTATCTATCTAATCTAATATCTATCTATATATCTAATCTAATATCTATCTATCTAATCTAATATCTATCTATCTAATCTAATATCTATCTATCTAATCTAATATCTATCTATCTATCCAATCTAATATCTATCTAATCTAATATCTAATCTAATATCTATCTATCTAATCTAATATATATCTATCTTATCTATCTTATCATCTTATCTACTTTCTTTTTCTTCTCTTCTTTCTCTTCTCTTTCTCTTCTCTTTCTCTTTCTCTCTCTCTCTCTCTCTCTCTCTCTCTCTCTCTCTCTCTCTCTCTCTCTCTCTCTCTCTCTCTCTCTCTCTCTCTCTCCATCCCTTCCCTCCTCTTTACTGATTTTAGCTCCCTCGGCTCTCTCTCTCTGCCCCCTTTTCCCTCCTCTTTACTGATTTTAGCTCCCTCGGTTTATCTCTTCCCCCCCTTTCCCATCTCTTTACTGATTTTAGCTCACTCGGCTCGCTCTGCCCCCCTTTCCCATCTCTTTATTGATTTTAGCTCCCTTGGCTCTCTCTGCCCCCCCACCTTTCCCATCTCTTACTGATTTTAGCTCCTCGGCTATCTCTGCCCCCCTTTCCCTCCTCTTTACTGTTTTAGCTCACTCGCCTCTCTCTGCCCCCCTTTCCCATCTCTTTACTGATTTTAGCTCCTCGGCTATCTCTGCCCCCCCTTTCCCTCCTCTTTACTGATTTTAGCTCACTCGGCTCTCTCTGCCTTCCCTTTCCCATCTCTTTAGAGATTTTAGCTCCCTCGGCTATCTCTGCCACCCTTTCCCTCCTCCTTGCTGATTTTAGCTCCCTCGGCTATCTCTGCCACCCTTTACCCTCCTCTTTAGTGATTTTAGCTCACTCTGCTCTCTCTCTCTCTCTGCTCCCCTCCTCCTCCTCTTTCCCTCCTCTTTACTGATTTTAGCTCCCTCGGCTATCTCTGCCCCCCTTTCCCTCCTCTTTACTGATTTTAGCTCCCTCAGCTATCTCTGCCCCCCTTTCACACCCCACCACTGATTTTAGCTCCCTTGGCTCTCTCTGCCCCCCCCCCCTTCCCATCTCTTTACTGATTTTAGCTCCCTCGATATCCCTGCCCCCCTTTCAAACCCATCACTGATTTTCGCTTCCCTCGGCTCTCTCTGCCACCCTTTCCATCTCTTTACTGATTTTAGCTCACCCGGCTCTCTCTGCTCCCTTTTCCCATCTCTTTACTGATTTTAGCTCCTCGGCTCTCTCTGCCCCCCTTTCCCATCCCTTTACTGATTTTAGCTCCCTCGGATATCTCTGCCCCCCTTTCAAACCCCATCACTGATTTTAGCTGCCTCGGCTCTCTCTGCCCCCCTTTCCCAGTCTCTTTACTGATTTTAGCTCCCTCGGCTATCTCTACCCCCCTTTCCCTCCTCTTTAATGATTTCAGCTCCCTCGGCTATCTCTTCCCCCTTTCAAACCCATCACTGATTTTAGCTCCTCGGCTCTCTCTGCCCCCCTTTCCCATCTCTTTACTGATTTTAGCTCACCCGGCTCTCTCTGCCCCTTTTCCCATCTCTTACTGATTTTAGCTCCCTCGGCTCTCTCTGCCCCCCCCCCTCTTTCCCATCTCTTCACTGATTTTAGCTCCCTCGGCTCTCTCTGCCACCCTTTCCTCCTCTTTACTGATTTTGGCTCTATCTGGCCCCCTTTCCCTCCTCTGAGTGATTTTAGCTCACTCGGCTCTCTCTGCCCCCCTTTCCCTCCTCTTTAATGATTTCAGCTCCCTCGGCTATCTATGCCCTCCTTTCAAACCCCATCACTGATTTTAGCTCCTCCTCGGCTATCTCTGCCACCCTTTCCCTCCTCTTTACTGATTTTGGCTCTCTCTTCCCCCCCCCGCCCCCTCCTTCCCTTCTCTTTAGTGATTTTAGCTCACTCTCGGCTCTCTCTGCTCCCTTTCCCTCCTCTTTACTGATTTCAGCTCCCTCGGCTATCTCTGCCCCCTTTCCCTCCTCTTTAATGATTTCAGCTCCCTTGGCTATCTCTGCCCCCCTTTCAAACCCCATCACTGATTTTAGCTCCTCGGCTCTCTCTGCCCCCCTTTCCCATCTCTTTACTGATTTTAGCTCACCCGGCTCTTTCTGCCCCATTTTCCATCTCTTTACTGATTTTAGCTCCCTCGGCTCTCTCTGCCCCCCTTTCCCATCTCTTTACTGATTTTAGCTCCCTCGGCTCTCTCTGCCGCCCTTTCCCTCCTCTTTAGTGATTTTAGCTCACTCGGCTCTCTCTCTCTCTGCTCCCCATCCCCTCCTCTTTCCCTCCTCTGTACTGATTTTAGCTCCCTCGGCTATATCTGCCCCCCTTTCCCTCCTCTTTACTGATTTTAGCTCCCTCAGCTATCTCTGCCCCCCTTTCAAACCCCATCACTGATTTTCGCTCCCTCGGCTCTCTCTGCCCCCCTTTCCCATCTCTTTACTGATTTTAGCTGACCCGGCTCTCTCTGCCCCCTTTTCCCATCTCTTTACTGATTTTAGCTCCCTCGGCTCTCTCTGCCCCCCTTTTCCCATCCCTTTATTGATTTTAGCTCCCTCGGATATCTCTGCCCCCCTTTTCAAACCCATCACTGATTTTAGCTCCCTCGGCTCTCTCTGCCCCCCCTTTCCCATCTCTTTACTGATTTTCGCTCCCTCGGCTATCTCTACCCCCCTTTCCCTCCTCTTTAAGGATTTCAGCTCCCTCGGCTATCTCTTCCCCCTTTCAAACCCCATCACTGATTTTAGCTCCCTCGGCTCTCTCTGTCCCCCTTTCCCATCTCTTTACTGATTTTAGCTCACCCGGCTCTCTCTGCCCCCCTTTTCCCATCTCTTTACTGATTTTAGCTCCCTCGGCTCTCTCTGCCACCCTTTCCCTCCTCTTTACTGATTTTGGCTCTCTCTGCCCCCCCCTTCCCCCCCTCTTTAGTGATTTTAGCTCACTCGGCTCTCTCTGCTCCCCTTTCCCTCCTCTTTACTGATTTTAGCTCCCTCGGCTATCTCTGCCCCCCTTTCCCTCCTCTTTACTGATTTTGGCTCTATCTGCCCCCCTTTCCCTCCTCTTGAGTGATTTTAGCTCACTCGGCTCTCTCTGCCCCCCCTTTCCCTCCTCTTTAATGATTTCAGCTCCCTCGGCTATCTATGCACCCCTTGCAAACCCCATCACTGATTTTAGCTCCCTCGGCTATCTCTGCCACCCTTTCCCTCCTCTTTACTGATTTTGGCTCTCTCTGCCCCCCCCCCCCCCTTCCCTCCTCTTTAGTGATTTTAGCTCACTCGGCTCTCTCTGCTCCCCTTTCCCTCCTCTTTACTGATTTTAGCTCCCTCGGCTATCTCTGCCCCCCTTTCCCTCCTCTTTAATGATTTCAGCTCCCTTGGCTATCTCTGCCCCCCTTTCAAACCCCATCACTGATTTTAGCTTCCTCGGCTCTCTCTGCCCCCCTTTCCCATCTCTTTACTGATTTTAGCTCACCCGGCTCTTTCTGCCCCCTTTTCCCATCTCTTTACTGATTTTATCTCCCTCGGCTCTCTCTCCCCCCCCCCCCCCCCTTTCCCATCTCTTTACTGATTTTAGCTCCCTCGGCTCTCTCTGCCCCCCTTTCCCATCTCTTTACTGATTTTAGCTCCCTCTGCTCTGACCCTCCACAAGTCCTCCAGGATGCATGTGTCATGCATGATCCATTAAGAACTTCCTGGTTCATATCCCAAAATCCTGGTTTCACGCACACCTACACTCTTTTGTTCATCTTCTCTTCCATTTGGGAAAATGATTCCTCCTCAATCCCATTCTTCCCTCCAGGGATTCAAATAGTATATAGACTGCCATCTGTACCCATAATCCCTTCTATTCCCATTAACCCGACCGAACCCAACCCACTTATTACAGGTGACTGAGTTAAAACTCCCTCTTTACCTGTAGTTCATTCCCTTGATTATTTTTCCAACTGTTGCCCCCACTGTCAGCGTCGTACCCTTTGGCCTCCATCACCTCACTCTTCCATGAGCCTACATCTTGTATGAAAATCAGCCAAGTACACTTCTCTATTATTTAAAAAGCCGTTAAGGCTTTAACAAAACACTAAAGTAAAATACATTTCTTCACCAGGTGTACTGTATGCAGGTAAACGCCGCAATGCTCACCTGGGTTTTACCTCTGTTATGGCATGAATTATATTGGGCACTTGGCCATTCCACGGCCTGCACACAGGAACAGAGAGATACAGTCACATGGAGTTCACAACATGACAATCCCAAGGACATGAAGCATTCTTTCACCAAAAAAATACTGATTACAAGGAACACAAACAGTTCTTCCATTAACGAAGCAATCCCAAATCAATATGAAATAAAAAGCTGGCTATCCAGCCTGCAATACTGTCCTAATAAATATGGGATCAGGTGTCGATACTATGGCTAAATATAGGTGAAAGTTGATAATTTGCTCTTTTTCGTGGAAAAATGCTCCAGTGCCTTTGGAAGGAATCATGGGAACTGAAACTCCAATGGTGCTCAAGCAACAATAGCTTTTAATCACGTGACATCATATTCAATCCCAACATATACAATAAAGTGTGATCAGTTATACAGAGAAAGATAATGTATTTTCGAGATTACAATAGATATATTTTGTTATAGCGTAAATGAACAAACATTAACATTATTTTCTGGGAAAAATTTATTCCGTTGGTTAATTCATGAATGATCAAACGATTACAAACATTACTGGAAAAGTCTGAAAATATGGACATTTATGTTACTGGCCATATTAGGGTTAAGGTTATCCTGTGGGTTACCATTTGGATTATAACATTGGATTTAATAGCTCCAGCATCATGTGTGTCAAGGGTTAGCATTAGGGTTACCATTTGGATTATAACATTGGATTTAATAGCTCCAGCATCATGTCTGCTGGTTACCAGCTAACATGCATTTATTTATGATAGTCAACTTTCATGTGCAAACATCAACCACTTCCTCAAAGGTGACCCAGCATGCTTTGGCCAACTTCCATTTGTTTCCGCGTTGCATGGATACCGCTACATGGAAATATACTGGACTTCCTTCAAATACATAAAGTGTCGTATGACCTATAAATCGATCAGAACTTTGACTTCACCGTTTGGACATATAATTTCTGCTTAAAATCATACCTTAATTTCAGAAGTGTCTCCTTGTGAGTTTTTTGTTTGTGTGATATATATATATATATATACATATACGTATATATATATATATATATATATATATATATATATATATATATATATATATATATATATAGTTACAGCCTGGGGTTCGGGTTTACTACGAGGGGTTAACCTCCGTTCCCTCCCGAACTTACCGGGCCTGCGGCTGCCGTGCACGAATAACTTCGTACCTCGGCAGGTTGCGAACCAGCAACTACAAACGCCAATTGGGCGGTCGCGCGATTGCTTACCTGTACCGTGCAACGGTCTCAATCGGGGAATGTACCGTACGTACCCGCTGGCGTACCAAATTTAGGCGGCCAAGCAACACCGCCGGGGTAATGCTAATTCCATTACGGCCGATTGTTGACCTGGGTGCGAGCAATGACGGGTCAATGGAGGAAAAGACTTTCACGGGAAGAGAGAAAGGAAAACGTTTAACATTTTGATTTATTACAAATACAGTCACATGAAAAAGTATGCACACCCCATGTAAAGTTTTGACTTTTTCAACATATTTCAACATACAGCTATTTGATCTTCATTTTTTTTTTTTTTTTTTTTTTTTGTATACTGATTCGAGGCTCGTGAAAGAGCTATCAACAATATAGATCGATAAAGGTGATATAATATAAGAAATATCATGAAACATTTACATTTTGTAGTCCATTGTATAATTTAAATAAACATAAATGCAAATTTCGCATGTGAAAAAAGTAAGTACACCCCTACATTTATCACTACTTCAAATACCTAAAATTAGAATCAGGTGCACCAGCTCAGGTGCAAATGATTAGAACATCGTTAGAGAGGATCTTGGAGGAACCTGTCTTATTTAAACCTCAGACATTTAGTTTGGTTTGCTCTTTGTTGTTGAAGTGTGCGGCGTCACCATGCCTAGATCAAAAGAGCTCTCTGAGGCCTTCATAAAGAAGGTTATAGATGCTTCCGAGTCTGGGAAGGGATTTAAAAAGATCTCCAAACAATTTGAAATCAATCATTCGACTGTCCGGAAGATCATCTACAAGTGGAAAAGATTCCAAACAACTGCCAACTTTTGTTCAGGCCAGGCCACCCGAGCAAGTTCAGCAGACCGCAAGATGCTGAAATAAGTCTCTAAGAACCCCAGAATGTCATCACGGGACCTACAGGTAGCTCTTGCCACTGTTTACTTCAAAGTGCACGAGTCTACCATTAGAAAAAGGCTGCACAAATTTGATCTACATGGGAGGTGTGCCAGGAGGAAACCTTTGCTGTCCAGAAAGAACATCAGGGCAAGACTAAAGTTTGCCAATGAACACCTAGGCAAAGACCAGCACTTCTGGAACAATGTGCTCTGGACAGATGAGTCAAAGGTAGAGCTATTTGGCCACAGTACCAGAATACATGTTTGGTGAAAACCAAAGACAGCATTTGACCACAAGAACCTGATACCAACTGTAAAGCATGGTGGTGGAAATATTATGGTTTGGGGCAGCTTTGCTGCATCAGGGCCTGCGCAGCTCACCATCATAGAATCCACTATGAATTCTTCATTGTGGCAGAGGGTGCTTGAGGATAATGTGAGGCCATCTGTCGGAAAGTTGAAGCTCAACCGAAGGTGGACCTTGCAACATGACAATGACCCTAAACATACCAGTAAATCCACCAAGGAATGGCTGAAAAGAAGGAAATGGAGGGTTCTGGAATGGTCAAGTCAAAGCCCGGATCTAAATCCCATCGAGATGTTGTGGGGGGATTTGAAACGAGCTGTGCATGCAAGAAACCCCTCAAACATCGCACAGCTGAAAGAATTCTGCATGGAGGAGTCGGCAAAAATTTCTCCCAGTCGATGTCAGAGACTGGTAGACAGTTATAAGAAACGCCTACTTGAGGTTGTTTCTGCCAAAGGGGGCTATACCACCTATTGGAGCCAAGGGTGTACTTTCTTTTTCCACATGCGAAATTTGCATTTATGTTTATTTAAATTATACAATGGACTACAAAATGTAAATGTTTCATGATATTTGTTATATTATATCACCTTTATCTATCAATATTGTTGAAATGAAGATCAAATAGCTGTATGTTGAAATATGTTGAAAAAGTCAAAACTTTACATGGGGTGTACTTACTTTTCCACGTGACAGTATGATCAACTACTGCTGTGGGAAAAATATTTCTAAACTATGACATCATCAGTGACATGATATGGTGGCCATCTTGGATTTAAGGAAACCTTTTAACATCTTTTTCTCCAGAACTGCTGAACAGATCAATGCGAAATTTCATATATATGATCAACTACCCATGGGGAAAAACGTTTCTGAACTATGACATCAGTCACGTGGTATGGCAGCCATCTTGGATTTCAGGAAAAAGTATTTGAAAATCCATATCTCCAGAATCACTCAACGGAACAATCCAAAACTTTTTCAGTTTCAGTTCAGTTGAAAGCCCACTCAAAGTTCAAGCCCAGTTCAGTCCACATAACCAACGAAAACCCATGTGGGTCCCAGCTGGGCTTGTGCCCTGGGTACCGAGTGCTGTTCTAGTTCTTCCTTTTCATTATTTTGTAAGTTAATTGCTCAGCTGTTAGTTTGACAACCCTTATGTGTATGTGGAATGATAGAAAGGCAGATATTTAGTCATGTGACCAATATTATTCTCTTGTATTGATTCTAAGGCTCATCATGGAGCTTCACATAAATCACATGCAAGACAAATACCTCAATGAATGTGAGTGTAGCTACTTGAATGTGAATTACACAGACATTTTTAAACAATGGACACATAGTACACCTGTTATAACCTGGGTTAGGAGAATCACGAGCTATTGGTTCAAATGCAAACTCCGAACAGGTCATTCTTACCTGTACAAGTGAGAGGTTCAAAACGTTCAGCTTGAATAGGAAGTTCCTTTCAAAAGACAAACAACATCATGTTTCAGTTAGTTATTCACAGTCATAATATTTACCATACAAGACAAGGTAAATTAGATTATGCTCATGGCCTGGGCCGAGAGCAGTGTTTCGCCATCCAGGAGGTCATGGCGTATTCAAATATTATTATAACTAGCGTGACTCGGCGCGCTCCGCACACCTCACCACATGTCGTTTCAGAGGGGTAGGCATCTTTGACCATGTCTACTTTCTCAGGGAGTGAGGGATGGCGGGAATGGTGGGTGGGGGTTATTGGTGGTGATGGGGGATTTGTGATCGTGGGGGCAATGGTGGAGGGGGGATAGGGTTGGAAGTGATGGGGGGATGGTGGGGGAGAGTGGCCAAAATTGGGTCTTCAGGGTGTTTTGGGTCTTCAGGGTGTTTTGGGTCTTCAGGGTCTTTAAGGGTATTTTTGGTATTCAGGGTATTTAAGGGTATTTTGGGTCTTCGTGGTATTTTGGGTCTTTGCAGACTTTAAGGGTATTTTGGGTCTTTGGGGGTCTTGGTGGTCTTGAGGATATTGGGGGACTTAAAGGGTCGTCAAAGGTCTGAGGGATCTCAGCAGTCTAAATGGTCAAAAGGTATATTCCAACAGTTTGTAATATGTAATTAAGAGTTCACGGACTGTGTTTTGGGTGTTAATTTTATTTGAAAAAGAAGAAGACGTTTTGGTCACAAATAAACATACAAACATCACCATATACGTTTCATCTATTATTATAGGATAGGTGGCGAGGCCGGTTGAGGCGCATCGGCCGGGCTGGGCCCATTTCGCAATTAAAAGCTGAGCTGAATTATAGTCGTCAATCTTCTACGGCCGTGAGTAAAAGCTGAATTACCTTATTATAATTCACCAAATGTCCGTCCGTCTGTCTGTCTGGCCGTCCGTTCGAAGGTACCGTAAAAACTGCTGAACCGATCGCAACGATATTTTGGGTTGATAATCCTGGGATCTGCAGGAGTAAAATAGGCTATTTAGTTTTCCCAATTTCAGCTTTAGTCTCCAGCATTCTCAGGTTTCAACTTCCGCATAACATTCGCGTTCGCATAACGTTCATTGTGACGATGTTCTCATTGTGACGCTGTTATTTTCCCGGGTGCCGCACAAACGGCTGCACCGATCGCTGCACAGCTGCACCGATCGGACTCGATGACCTCGGACAAAGACCTTTTATAAGGACATGGGTTGAATCCCTGCTTGAGAGAATTCTAACCCATTTCAACTGAAGGAAACACGTATCGGGAGTACATATGACATAGCGATTGTGAACACGATTATCGATCACGATTCACTATCACGATCATCACGATCATAGTGTATCGATCACTGTGGGACATTTGGTGAATTATAGTAAGATACTGTTTAGATTTTGATGATTTGCGTTTGATATGATTTAATGGATGTTTATATGAATCGTTTAAAATAAAATAAAAAGCCTTCAATTTCTGATACAAGTGAGATACCCGTGCTATGCACGGGTGGGAGGCCAGAAGCAAACAGGCAATGCAGATACGGCGAATGCTAAAGCATGAAACCAATAAATAGCACATTCCTGTTGCACCTTCAGTCGCACATCAGACATGGACAGCAAGTTTGTGAAGGACTTCCATGAAAAACGTACCCGTTTGCAAACAAACGGGTACGTTCACGCATAGAAACATCGATCGTGGGTCCGTGGTGAATCTCCATATGGCAATCCGTGTAGTTCAGGTTTAGAAAGTAGAAGCCATCACGGCATGTCGTCATTTACTTGAACTCCATATCTCTTTTTTTCATTCCAAACAACATAACTCCAATCACAAATTAATCTCAAAAGAAACTTTTAACAACATTGTTAATGTTTCCTTCATTGTAAAAACTACCAAGTCAACTGTTAAAATGATTTTGAGCCGATAGGTGTTATGGCTTGGCAAGATCGATGGAGACAGCGATCTGTTAGCTTATACACTGCCCAAATATCTATGTGGAATTCTCTCATGTAGAGATTAAGCTCACGTCGTTTGAACTTTGGCTGAGGTCATTATTTACTTTTAATGATATTTATATACGAATCAAAAAGAAGATAATTGGTTTTTGGGTTGTCCTTTCCGCATAACTCGTGGGATTGTGAGTTGGAGAGACGATCGTGATGGCGGGGAGGGGGTTGGCATTCCCTCAAGCAGGGATTCAACCCATGTCCTCATAAAAGGTCTTTGTCCGAGGTCACCGAGTCCGATCGGTGCAGCCGTGCAGCGATCGGTGCAGCCGTTTGTGCGGCACCTGGGAAAATAACGTTATGCGGGAGTCCAAACCTGAAAATGCTGGAGACCAAAGCTGAAATTGGAAAAACAATATAGCCTATTTTACTCCAGGAGATCCCAGGATTACCCACCTAAAATATTGTTGTGATCGGTTCAGCCGTTTTTGCGGTACCTTCGAACGGACGGACAGACAGACAGACAGACGGACGGACATTTGGTGAATTATAGTAAGATTTTACTTTTTCATTTGGGCCTCCCAATTGAAGCCCCGCCCATAGGGCGGGTACCGTTGCGAGTAGTAGTAAATTCATTCAAAAAGAACCCGGGCAACGCCGGGTGCTTTCGGCTGGTATATGTATGTATGTATGTATGTATGTATGTATGTATGTATGTATGTATATATATTTGTGATGAAAACGTCTTCTTCAAATGTATATGAACACCAAAAAACAGTCCGTGCAGCCGTGAAGACCCTTAAGACCACAAAGACCCAAAATACCGGTAAAGACACTGAACACTCTTAAAGACCCGGAAGACCCTGGAGAGCCAGAAGATCCCAAAGGCCCAAATACACCAAAGACGCAACAAAATACACCAAAGACCCAAAATACCCCAAAGACCAAAACACCCAGACGACCCCAAAGACTCAAAAGACCCCAAAAAAACAGAAGACCCCCCAAAAAACAGAAGACCCCCCAAAAAACAGAAGACCCCAAAGACCCCAAAAAACCCTGAAAACCCAAAAGACCCAAAATACCCTGAAGACTCAAAATAACCCAAAGACACCAAAATACCTTGAAGACCCAAAAGACCCCGAAACCCAAAAGACCCAAAATACCCCAAAGACCCAAAAGACCCGACTACCCAAAAGACACTAAATACCCAAAAGACCCCAAAAAAGCAAAAGATACAAAAGACCCTGAGTTCACCAAAGACTCAAAAGACCCCCAAAAAACCCTGAATACCATTAAAGACCTCGAAGACCCTGAAGAGCACAAAGAGCCATAAGACACTTTAGACCCAATTTTCCAATCTTGTCTATGGATTCTTCACCTTTGCAGGAACTTCCTGTTGTCCATCTGCTTGGATTGGATATCAGCTCAAACCTCAGCTGGGAAAAGTACATCTCTGGTATAGGTAAAAGAGCTCCCCAACGCCTTGGCTGCTTATTTCGTGCTCAGCGATACCCTTCTCAAGCTGCTATGCTCCATCTATACAAGGCCACTGTACGTCCTGTCATGGAGTATCATTGCCATATTTGAGCAGGTGCTCCGGCCTGTCACCTATCTCTTCTTGACAGAATCCAGAGACGTGCCGCCATTCTGGTGAGACAGGAGTTGGCATCATCCCTGGAACCTCTTTCAGTCTCCCACTCTGTTGCTTCCTTGAGCCTTTTCTATCGATATTATCATGGAATGTACTCTGAGGGTCTTTCACAGGTTGTTCCACCTGCGCATATTTTCAGTCGCTCTACACGTTTGGCAGTTTTTTCACATTCACACACTCACTGTATCTGTCCAGAGGTGCAAGACTTTGAGGTAATCTTCTCGTTTTTTTCCCCCGTACTGCATCACTCTGGAACAGTTTACCTGCATCTTGCTTTCCCCTCTACCCCAACCCACCTCAATTCAAGAGGAATGTCAATAGATTCCTCCTTTCTGTCTAATATCTATACTTTCTTTCCTTTGCGTAGCCCCCACCTCGAGTGGCCTTGTAGGCTTTGTGGCGGGCAAAATCCCATAAAAACCCCCATTAGACCAGCTTGGACCATTAATTAATGATGCCGAGTCACCTCGGGCAATGATGGCATTGCCTTTCTGTGGCTGGTACACACGGATAAGTGTGTGGGGTAGACCGTTGGTCCGATTGACACTAAATTTTCAACATACAAGCGACTCCTCATGTAGAACCTTTTCATAATAATTATGTCATGGGTCATGTGGTACTGGTGCATCTTGGAAAAAACGAAAAACGTTGCACCACTATAACTCCGAAACCGCTCCATGGAAAAAATTGAGAGGTGGCTCATTGTAAAGTACTCCCCATGGAGAATAACATCTGTTGATGATGATTAATATTAATATATGATTAATATATGATATTATAGGATTAATAAGTTAATATATAATATGACTAATAAGTTAATCTTAAACCCTTCCCTGCAAGCCCACCTCCATATACATTTCCAGTTTTTCCTTCATGAGAGATTGTTTCTGTATCCATCTTGTCTACCCAATGCATCCGCTCCTAACCCTCAACCCCTCTTCTCAACACCCCTCTATTTCATCCTACAACTCTTCCAACTGTTCTAAAGGTCATGATCCATTCAGTGCAAGAAAAAAACAATGACAGTCTCATCAACTTCTTTAGTCCCTTTTAAACTCTACTCACACTTAAACCTTTTAAACTTGAGTTACATTTAAACATTTTAAACTTTACTTACATTTAAATCTTTTAAACATGACTTACATTTAAACCTTGTAAACACGACTTACATTTAAACCTTTTAAACATCACTTACATTTAAACCTTTTAAACATCACTTACATTTAAACCTTTTAAACATCACTTACATTTAAACCTTTTAAACATCACTTACATTTAAACCTTTAAACATGACTTACATTTACACCTTGTAAACATCACTTGTATTTAAACCTTATAAACATCATTTACATTTAAACCTTTTAAACATCACTTACATTTAAACCTTTAAACATGACTTACATTTACACCTTGTAAACATCACTTGTATTTAAACCTTATAAACATCATTTACATTTAAACCTTTTAAACATCACTTACATTTAAACCTTGTAAACACTACATACATTTAAACCTTTTAAACATCACTTACATTTAAACCTTTTAAACATCACTTACATTTAAACCTTTTAAACATCACTTACATTTAAACCTTTTAAACATCACTTGCATTTAAACCTTTTAAACATGATTTACATTTAAACCTTTTAAACATCACTTACATTTAAACCTTTTAAACATCACTTAGATTTAAACCTTTTAAACATCACTTACATTTAAACCTTTTAAACATCACTTACATTTAAACCTTTTAAACATCACTTACATTTAAACCTTTTAAACATGATTTACATTTAAACCTTGTAAACACGACATACATTTAATCCTTTTAACAACACTTACATTTAAACCTTTTAAACATCACTTACATTTCAACCTTTTAAACATCACTTACATTTAAACCTTTTAAACATCACTTACATTTAAACCTTTTAAACATTATTTACATTTAAACCTTATAAACACGACATACATTTAATCCTTTTAACAACACTTACATTTAAACCTTTTAAACATCACTTACATTTAAACCTTTAAACATGACTTACATTTACACCTTGTAAACATCACTTGTATTTAAACCTTATAAACATCATTTACATTTAAACCTTTTAAACATCACTTACATTTAAACCTTTTAAACATCACTTACATTTAAACCTTTTAAACATCACTTACATTTAAACCTTTTAAACATCACTTACATTTAAACCTTTTAAACATCACTTACATTTAAACCTTTTAAACATCACTTACATTTAAACCTTTTAAACATGATTTACATGTAAACCTTGTAAACACGACATATATTTAATCCTTTTAACATCACTTACATTTAAACCTTTTAAACATCACTGACATTTAAACCTGTAAACGTGACTAACATTTACACCTTGTAAACATCACTTGTATTTAAACCTTATGAACAACATTTACATTTAAACCTTTTAAACATCACTTGCATTTAAACCTTTTAAACATCACTTGCATTTAAACCTTTCAAACATAACTTACATTTAAACCTTTTAAACATGATTTACATTTAAACCTTTTAAACATCACTTACATTTAAACCTTTTAAACATCACTTGCATTTAAACCTTTCAAACATAACTTACATTTAAACCTTTTAAACATGATTTACATTGAAACCTTTTAAACATCACTTACATTTAAACCTTTTAAACATCACTTACATTTAAACGTTTTAAACATCACTTCCATTTAAACCTTTTAAACATGACTTACATTTACACCTTGTAAACATCACTTGTATTTAAACCTTACAAACATCACTTGCATTTAAACCTTTTAAACATTACTTACATTTAAACCTTTTAGACATGATTTACATTTAAACCTTGTAAACACGACATACATTTAAACCTTTTATCCATCACTTACATTTAAACGTTTTAAACATCACTTACATTTAAACCTTTTAAACATGACTTACATTTACACCTTGTAAACATCACTTGTATTTAAACCTTATAAACATCACTTGCATTTAAACCTTATAAACATCATTTACATTTAAACCTTTTAAACATCACTTGTATTTAAACCTTATAAACATCACTTGCATTTAAACCTTTTAAACATTACTTTGTAGCGGTTACCGCTGTATGCACACAATCGCCTTGCACCGGCCAGAACACGGCCAGACGTGCCTCTCCCGGGCATGCCCGGACTCAATGTTCCCGGGCACGCCCGAACCTCCCGGGCACGCCCGGTCTCGTCTTTCCCGGGCATGCCCGCTCTCGCCTTTCCAGGGCTCGCCCAGAGCGTCCGGGCATGCCCGCTATCGCCTTTTCAGGGCTCGCCCAGAGCGTCCGGGCATGCCCACTATCGCCTTTCCAGGGCTCGCCCAGAGCGTCCGGGCATGCCCGCTATCGCCTTTCCAGGGCTCGCCCAGAGCGTCCGGGCATGCCCGCTCTCGCCTTTCCAGTGCTCGTCCAGAGCACCCGGGCACGCCCAGCCTCGACTTGCCAGGCCGCAGCCAAACACGCCCGGGCAGGTCCAGACTCGCCTTTCCAAGGCTCGCCCTTGACACCCGGGCATGCCCGGTATAGCTTTTGCCAGGCAAACTTCCCAACATAAATGTGTATATATATTGCTGCCCGATAAACGGGCTTTTGTCAGAATACCTGAGCTGTTTTGTTTCAATAAAGCAACTCGGACGAATTCCGTCTTTGGTCGCATCAATTCTTTCGACTCGCGTTGGAGCGCAGCTCCTTCACTGGTGACCTACCGACATGGACACGGCAGTGACTCTTAAACTGCCTACCTTCTGGGAGGCTCACGCGGCTGTTTGGTTCGCCCAGGCAGACTCTCAGTTCGCCCTGCGAGGCATCACCGCGGACGACACCCGCTTCCACCATGTTGTGGCGGCGCTCGGTTCCGCCACCGCGGCCCACGCCTTGAGCCTCCTCGAGCACCCGCCGGCTGCTGACAAATACGACGCGCTGAAGACACTCCTCCTCGACGCTTTCGCCCTCTCACCGGCGGCACGCGCACGGCGCCTGCTCGCTCTGCCCGAGCTCGCGACACGCGCCCGTCCGAGCGCATGGACTATATGCTCTCGTTGCTCGGTGAGCACTCTCTGGATTTTCTGTTCCGCGAGCTGTTCCTTCGCCAGCTGCCTCACACGGTACGCCTCGCCCTGGCTGGCACGTTGATCACGGTTTCCCGCGCCCTCGCCAGGGAAGCCGATAAGATCACCTCGGCGGGCCAGCACATCGGCGCGGTTACCTGGAGCCCGCCGCCGTCCGAGGCGACGCCCACGACGCCCGAGCGCCCTGCGCGGTTGGGGGCCGAACTACCGGTGCAACTGGTGGCCGCCACGCCGCACCGCCCACTTCCGACACGATGGCCGGGGCCTCCACCTGACCGGGCGTGGTGTTATTACCACGCCAGGTTCGGACACAAGGCTCGGACGTGCCGGCCCCCGTGCACTTTCGGCAGGTCGGGAAACGGCCGGGCCGGCGTTCATTCCCAGCCATGAGCGCTGGCCACTCGGGCAACTTGCTGTTTATTCGGGACAAAGCGTCTGGGCGGCGTTTCCTGTGTGACACCGGCGCCCAACTGAGCGTCATACCCGCCTCCGAGCAGGACAGGCGGGACGCCGTTTGCGGCCCCTCTTTGGTCGCTGCTAATGGCTCGGCCATACGCACTTTCGGCCCACGCGTTGTCACCCTCTGCTTCGGCAGCCAGCGTTTTCAATGGACTTTTGTTACCGCCAGCATCCCCGTGGCTTTGCTGGGCGCCGACTTCCTCTGCGCGGACGGGCTGCTGGTCGATGTCAAACGACGTCGCCTTGTCCATGCCGAGACCTTCAGCTCCCTGGCGTGCACAATGAGCAGCTCCACGCCGACCGAACTGGCGTGCGCCCTCCCGGCAGCGAACGAGTTCGCTCGCCTGCTCGCGGAATTCCCGGCCCTCACGCGGCCGACGTTTTCGGCCGTCGTGGTGCGGCACGGGATCGAGCACCACATACCCACTACGGGCCCGCCGGTCTATGCCAGGGCCTGCCGCCTCGACCCGGCCAAACTCGCCGTGGTGAAGGCCGAGTTCGACGCGTTGGACCACCTCGGCATCGTGCGGCGCTCCGATAGCGCGTGGGCCTCGCCACTGCACATCGTGCCGAAGCCGGGGGGTGGATGGCGCCCGTGTGGCGACTACCGCCGTCTCAACGACGCTACCACCCCCGACAGGTACCCGATCCCGCATATTCAGGACTTTTCCGCCCGTTTGGTGGGACGGGTCATCTTTTCGAAAATTGACCTGATACGGGGCTACCACCAGGTACCTGTCCGGGCGGCCGACGTCCCGAAGACGGCCGTCATCACGCCGTTCGGCCTGTTCGAATTTTGGCGGATGCCGTTTGGCCTCAAGAACGCGGCCCAGGCGTTCCAGTGCTTGATGGACGGCGTGCTGCGCGACCTGCCGTTTCTTTTCGTCTATCTGGACGATATCCTCGTCACCAGCACGTCCCGCGCCGAGCACCTCCTCCACCTCCGAACACTGTTCGGTCGCCTCAGCGAGCACGGCTTAATTGTCAACCCGGTCAAATGCCACTTCGGCGCGATGACCGTTGACTTTTTGGGCCACCGCATCACCAAGACCGGGGCCGTGCCGCTGCCGACCAAGGTCGAGGCCATCACCACGTTCCCGCGTCCCCGTTCCATCAAGGCCCTCCAAGAGTTCCTCCGCATGGTGAATTTTTATCACCGATTCGTGCCCCGCGCTGCTCAGCTCATGCGGCCCCTTTACGAGGCCCTCCGGGGCAAGCCGGCCAAGCATGACATCGTTTGGTCCGCGGCCATGGACGCGGCCTTCGCCAGCGCCAAACGGGCCCTCGCCGACGCAACGCTGCTGGCTCACCCGGTGCTCAACGCGCCCATCACCCTCACTACGGATGCCTCCAACTACGCGGTGGGCGCCGTCCATGAGCAATGGGTGGACGGGGTTTGGCAGCCACTCGCTTTTTTCAGCCGGCAACTCCGGCCAAACGAGTTAAACTACAGCACGTTCGACCGCGAGCTGCTCGGGCTATTCCTGGCCGTTCGCCATTTCCGACACCTCCTGGAGGGCCGCCCGTTCACGGCTTTCGTCGACCACAAGCCGTTGGTCTACGCAATGGCTAAGGTCACGGAGCCGTGGTTGGCCCGCCAGCAGCGCCACCTCTCCGCCGTTTCGGAGTTCACCACGGACATCCGGCACGTCGCCGGCAAAGACAACGCCGTGGCCGACTGTCTTTCTCGGGCCAGCGCGAACGCGGTCCACCTCGGCGTGGACTTCGCGCTCATGGCGGCCGACCAGACCACCGACGCCTCGGTGCAGGCACTTCGTGCGGCGGACACGGGCCTCCGCCTGGCCGACATTCCCTTCGCGGGCACCGTCCTGCTCTGCGACGTCTCCCAGGGCCAGCCTCGCCCCATCGTGCCCGTTTCCTGGCAGCGCCGCATCTTCGCCTCCATCCACGGCCTTTCTCACCCGGGCCGGAAAGCTTCTCAGAAGCTGGTGTCGGCGCGTTTCGTCTGGCACGGCCTTCGACGAAACATCCGCGACTGGGCCAACGCCTGCACGGCCTGCCAGCGGGTCAAGGTCCACCGCCACACTCAGGCCCCGCTGGCACCTTTCGCCGTGCCTGAACGGCGTTTCGACCACGTCCACGTGGACCTGGTGGGTCCCCTGCCCCCCTCGCGGGGGTTCACCCACCTGCTCACCATGGTGGACAGGACCACCAGGTGGCCGGAGGCCGTGCCCCTCACCTCCACCACCACCGCCGACGTGGCACAGGCGTTCATCGCCACCTGGGTCGCGCGCTTCGGCGCACCAGCGGACGTCTCGTCCGACCGCGGCCCACAGTTCACGTCTGACCTTTGGGGCGCGGTCGCCCGTTCGTTGGGGGTCACGCTGCACCGCACCACGGCCTACCACCCCCAAGCCAACGGGTTGTGCGAGCGGTTTCACCGCTCCATGAAGGCCGCACTCATGGCCGGCCTTCAGGACGACGGTTGGGCCGACCGGCTGCCGTGGGTCCTTTTGGGCCTTCGCACGGCCCCCAAGGAAGACCTCCAGGCGTCCGCCGCCGAGCTCGTCTACGGCCAGCCGCTCCGCGTCCCAGGCGAATTCGTGCCCGACGCTACCAGTCCCTGGTCCACCGCTCGCCAGCGCTCGGACCTCCAGGAGGCCGCCCGACGATTTGCCCCCATGCCGACGTCCCGCCACGGTGGCCCCCAGTCCTACGTCCCCCCGGCGCTTCGCACAGCGGAGTACGTCTTTGTGCGTCATGACGCACACCGGGGGCCACTCCGGCCGCCGTACGACGGGCCCTTCCGGGTCCTGCGACGGGGCGACAAGTCTTTCATCGTCGACTTCGGCGGCCGGCCGGACCGGATTTCTGTGGACCGCCTCAAACCGGCGCACATGGATGTCGACCGACCACCACGGTTGGCCCTTCCTCTGCGGCGAGGCCGCCCCCCGTCCACAGTTCCCCCCGCTCGACCACCCACCACCACGTCGGACCCCTCCCCACGACCCTCCAGGGGTCGCTTCGGCCGGGTCATCCGGACCCCCCTTAAATTGACCCTGCCGGTGCAGGTCGATTCTGGAGGGGCATGTGTAGCGGTTACCGCTGGATGCACACAATCGCCTTGCACCGGCCAGAACACGGCCAGACGTGCCTCTCCCGGGCATGCCCGGACTCACTGTTCCCGGGCACGCCCGAACCTCCCGGGCACGCCCGGTCTCGTCTTTCCCGGGCAGGCCCGCTCTCGCCTTTCCAGGGATCGCCCAGAGCGTCCGGGCATGCCCGCTATCGCCTTTCCAGGGCTCGCCCAGAGCGTCCGGGCATGCCCGCTCTTGCCTTTCCAGTGCTCGTCCAGAGCGCCCGGGCACGCCCAGCCTCGACTTGCCAGGCCGCAGCCAAACACGCCCGGGCAGGTCCAGACTCGCCTTTCCAAGGCTCGCCCTTGACACCCGGGCATGCCCGGTATAGCTTTTGCCGGGCAAACTTCCCGACATAAATGTGTATATATATTGCTGCCCGATAAACGGGCTTTTGTCAGAATACCTGAGCTGTTTTGTTTCAATAAAGCAACTCGGACGAATTCCGTCTTTGGTCGCGTCAATTCTTTCGACTCGCGTTGGAGCGCAGCTCCTTCAACTTACATTTAAACCTTTTAGACATAACTTACATTTAAACCTTTTAACCACCACTTACATTTAAACCTTTTTTCCATCACTTACATTTAGACGTTTTAAACATTAATTACATTTAAACCTTGTAAACACGACTTACATTAATTAAACCTTTCAAACATCACTTACATTTATACCTTTTAAACATCACTTACATTTAAACCTTTTAAACATCATTTACATTTAAAACTTTTAAACATCACTTACATTTAAAACTTTTAAACATCACTTACATTTAAACCTTGTAAACATTACTTACATTTACACCATGTAAACATCACTTATATTTAAACCCTTTAAACATTATTTACATTTAAACCTTTTTGACATCAATTACATTTAAACCTTTTAACCATCACTTACATTTATACCTTTTAAACATCACTTAAATTTAAACCTTGTAAACATGACTTACATTTAAACCTTGTAAACATTACTTGAATTTAAACCTCGTAAACATGACTTACATTTAAACCTTTTAAACATCACTTATATTTAAACCTTTTAAACATCACTTACATTTATACCTTTTAAACATCACTTACATTTATACCTTTTAAACATCACAACAACGAATCCACTTTGCCCCAACAACTTTCACAAACACAACAACGACTCCACTTTGCTCCAACAACTTTCTCAAACACAACAATTAATCCACTTTGCTCCAACAACTTTCTCAAACACAACAATTAATCCACTTTGCTCCAACAACTTTCACAAACACAACAATGAATCCACTTTGCTCCAACAACTTTCACAAACACAACAATGAATCCACTTTGCTCCAACAGCTTTCACAAACACAACAATGAATCCACTTTGCTCCAACAACTTTCACAAACACAACCATGAATCCACTTTGCTCCAACAACTTTCACAAACAACAACGAATCCACTTTGCCACAACAACTTTCACAAACAACAACGAATCCACTTTGCTCCAATAACTTTCACAAACACAACAACGAATCCACATTGCCCCAACAACTTTCACAAACACAACGAATTCACCATGATCCACCATGCCCATGATTTTGATAATTCCCAAGGTACTTTAGGCTGGACACTATGCCCATAATTTTGATAATGCCCAAGGTACTGTTATGTCGGTGGGGTAGTGGGATATATAGATTTAGGTAGATCTGCATAGGTAGGTGCTCCGATGTCGCAAAGAAGAAGAACCATCTCGCTGTAAGTAAGTCAGGGACCTGTCTAGCCCGGTTTGTCGGAGTAAGCTGCATATCTGTGTCCCCACCATGAGGGGGCGGGGCATGTTAAGTAGTTCTTGGGTTTATGCTAATTCCCCGGTGTGTCGTCTCCTCTGTGATCATTCCAGTGTCCCTTATGGCAACACATCACATACATTAGTTAGGCCCAATAGCGCACACATTAATTAATCCCCCACCGCCACAATGACTTACGGAAGAACAGACTGGAAGCGGCCGCGCACAACGCCGGCATGATGAGCAAACATCGAACAGGCAAGCCGAGAGCCACGCACAGGAGAACTCGTGATTGACACGGGGGGAAAGGCGAGTGGAAGCATGTCGCTGATTGGAGAGTAGGGAAGATGAAGGATGTGCCACACTGATTGGCCTCCAGCAATGACGTGCCACACGATGATGTAACACCAAAGGCGCGAGACGCTCGGCCAATCAGTGAGAAAGGCACGAAAGAGCCAAAACAAGCGACGCGCTCATTGAAGGAGAAGCGCCGGTGACGTGCGAAGGCGTGAAAGGTCACGAGGAAACGACGCACTGGTCGGGGGGGGGGGGGGGGAGCTGACGTCATGGGACAGGCAGTAAAACCACTCGCTGGCCGACATCTTGTCACTTCTCGTTCTTGGACTGATCCTGCCCGGACCTCTTCCGTTCTCTTCCGTTTGGACCTCTTCCCTTTTTGCCTTTCGTTCCCGTTTGGAGTTTCGCTTGGTGGACGTTGGAAAGACGGTGGGGAGCCAACAATCATCCTCTCCTGGTGCCTGTGTGCGAGTGCTGAGCTGTGGCGTGGGACGGACCATGCAGCAAGGCCGGTGTTTGCGCCAGCAAGACGGGACCGAGCGGTTCGCGCCGACCAGAGCCACGTCGGACGGAGCCTGAATGGACCCGACATCCAGACAGATAAAGATGCACCACAGAACACAACAAAACGTTTATTTTCATATTCTCCCATTTGTCTTGTGTTCGAAGTCCGTGTGGGAGCACTCCATTATAGGGGTTTAGTTTTTACCGTCGCGTCCTTTGTTGTCGGGTACCGTTTAATAAATACTTATTTTTGTACATAATTCCGTTTTCGTTCGTGAGTTAATTTCCACAGGGTGAAGACGCTGGCGCACACAGACCGTGAGATAAATCTCGCCGCTTCTTCTTCCTCTTTCCTTGTTCCTCCCGCGCGTGTATAGCAAATCCGCCATTGATTGTCTCCTCATTAATCTCGATTGCCATTCGCGATTTCCCCGGTCTTAACCGAGGGGGAGTCGCGCGACAGTACTTTAGGCTGGACACCATGCCCATGATTTTGATCATTCCCAAGGTACTTTTGATTGGACACCATGCCCATTAATGTTGATAATTCCCAAGGTACTTTAGGCTGGACACCTTGCCCATCATTTTGATCATTCCCAAGGTACTTTTGATTGGACACCATGCCCATTAATGTTCATAATTCCCAAGGTACTTTAGGCTGGACACCATGCCCATGATTTTGATCATTCCCAAGGTACTTTAGGCTGGACACCATGCCCATGATTTTGATCATTCCCAAGGTACTTTAGGCTGGACACCATGCCCATGATTTTGATCATTCCCAAGGTACTTTAGGCTGGACACCATGCCCATGATTTTGATCATTCCCAAGGTACTTTAGGCTGGACACCATGCCCATGATTTTGATCATTCCCAAGGTACTTTAGGCTGGACACCATGCCCATGATTTTGATAATTCCCAAGGTACTTTAGGCTGGACACCTTGCCCATGATTTTGATAATTTCCAAGGTACTTTAGGCTGGACCTTGCCCATGATTTTGGGCAATCTTGTGCTGGTATCATGGATTTTGGAGTCGACCTTTATACGGCTGGATGCCATTCCTGACGCCAATCGTTTTTCTTTCAGGAATCCTATCCTTAGCCTTTGCTTTAAAACCTATACCTCAAGGCAGCAGGTGAGCAAGCTAGTTTAAGGTGCAAACAATTCGCCATGCACACCTTTGTCTTCAGTTAGCAAGAGCCAATAATTTATCCCCAGCCATTACTCTCCCTTTCGATTCCTTTATCGAAATAGATACTGATGAATGAGGTGAGGTGGTGAGATTAGCCGCTCCATCCACATTTTTGTGGATGACAAAGAGTGCAGGATGTTTCCCAGAAAAATGAAGAAACTCCATGTGAAATATAAACTACATTACCCTCGTCAGACCACAAACCACATGGCCTATCATGTATTGCCACATGCATCCTCTCTGTGGCTCACACAAGCACATTTGGACACACTGTATTGTACACCGCTCCTTTCCTATGCCACCTCCAGGCATTGCAAATCGTCATTGCCGGGCACCGAAGGGGGCTCGGCAGTGACGCACGCTGAAAGAGAGTACTCAGTTTTCACTCTGGTTTCTTGTTTGTTTTCTTGTCCGGACGATATCTCAGCCATCCTTTGAGCTAGGAAGCTGAAATTTCGGCACAGTAGTGAGCAAGTCCTTTGTCAAATACGGTATTTTTTGTTTTTTGAATAATCAATTAATTGAGGAGTTATTTAATTATTAGCGTTTAATTAAGTACTTATTTAATTAATTACATTTCATTTATCTTCTGACCATTATTAACTCAGGCACCTTTTGAGTTAGGAAGCTGATATTTGGACATGCCAATGACCAGGTGATTTGGCTGCAAAGGATATTTTTGATTTATTAATTAATCAATTAATCGATTAATTATTTAATTATTCGATTAATGACAAAAAAATTTTTTTTTTTAAAGTTACAGATTCTGATGAAATAGTGGTAGTTTATGTGTTCTCTGACCAAATTGATTAATAATTTAATTTTTTTATGATTATTATTTATTTATTTTCATTATTAATCATTTATTTATTTTCTTTCTCATTTGGCCAATATCTCAGGCACCTTTTGAGCTGGGAAGCTAATATTTGGACATGAGTGACCAAGTGATGTGGCTATCAAGGATATTTTTGATTTATTGATTAATCATTTCATCTATTAAGTATTTATTGATTAATCGATTAATTATTTATTGAGTAATCAATTAATTATTTAATTTTTTATAAATGACTTATTTAATTAAATTTCTAAAAGATACATCTTCGGATGAAGCACTAGTGGTTTAGTTATGCGATTAGCCAATTGATTATGAAAATATTTTGTGATAATCTTTTATTGATTTTAATTATACAATTAATCAATCAATTAGTGTACACCTCTCCCTCCCAATGCAGCCTCAATGAGCTGCACTGCGGTATTGCCGGGCGCCGGAGGCGCCCCGGCAATGCCGCGCTGCAGCATATTTAATTATTTGGCATGGGGCGGTGTACTTTGAATGTATGTGTACTTGTCATTTATTTATTTTCTTTCTCATTTGGCCAATATCTCAGGCACCTTTTGAGCTGGGAAGCTAATATTTGGACATGAGTGACCAAGTGATGTGGCTATCAAGGATATTTTTGATTTATTGATTAATCATTTCATCTATTAAGTATTTATTGATTAATCGATTAATTATTTATTGAGTAATCAATTAATTATTTAATTTTTTATAAATGACTTATTTAATTAAATTTCTAAAAGATACATCTTCGGATGAAGCACTACTGGTTTAGTTATGCGATTAGCCAATTGATTATGAAAATATTTTGTGATAATCTTTTATTGATTTTAATTATACAATTAATCAATCAATTAGTGTACACCTCTCCCTCCCAATGCAGCCTCAATGAGCTGCACTGCGGTATTGCCGGGCGCCGGAGGCGCCCCGGCAATGCCGCGCTGCAGCATATTTAATTATTTGGCATGGGGCGGTGTACTTTGAATGTATGTGTACTTGTTGCTATTATTATTTAGCTGCAGATGATTTTTATTCATTTGACAAAAAATAACAATGCATCTCCCTTGTTTTTCAACTTTAAATTTGGAAAATACAAACTCACAAGGAAAATGAAAGCACATCATACATAAGGGACTCTCACTCAGATAGAGTAGATAGACTCTCACTCACCGTCCGCCAACAATCAAATGGTCGTTCTGAAGATCCATAACCAGCTGAGAAAAGTTTCCAGAGTTGGAGGAGGTGAAGGTGCAAATAAACGGCTTTAACTCTGCAGGAGAAGGAAAACAGAGGGAGAGAATTAAAATGAAAGTGTGAACATTGAAATATGAAATAACATTTTTACAGCATTATCCATGCACAGACACAACGCCCTCACAACAACAACAACAACACCAACAACAACAGGCATTTTAAGGCCATTTTCCCTGCTAGAGCGGGGGTTAGCCTTGCGGTCCCCATGACAATCTTCTCCATTTTGCCCTATTTTCTGCATCTCTCCTTGTTAACCCCCTTGCCCGCATTTCTTCTTCCACCATCTTTAGCCAGGTCTTTCTTGGTCTTCCCCGTCCTCTACTTCCTTCAACATTCATTTCCATCACTCTTCTCAATCAACAACTCTTCTCAACTCTTCTTCAACAACGGCCTCACAATGGGCATGGAATTATTTTCCAGACATCCAGTTGAGTACCTCCTTTCCTGTGTTCAATAAATCCTCCAGTACCTTCAGAAAGTATTCACACCCCTCGACCTTTTCACATTTTTTGTGTTACAGTATGAATTTAAAATGGAGCAAATTGAGATTTTTTATAAATCACTGATCTACACTTAATACCCCATAATGTCAAAATGAAAGCATGTTTTAAGAAACTTACAATCTTATTCAAAATGTAAAACATAAATATCTAATTTACACGAGTATTCAACTCCCTGGGTCATACTTCGTAGAAGTGCCTTTGGTAGCGATTACAGCTTCAAGTCTTCTTGGGTATGTCTATATCAGTTTTGCACATCTGTATTTGGGGGTTTCTCCCATTCTTCCTTGGGTATGTCTATATCAGTTTTGCACATCTGTATTTGGGGGTTTCTCCCATTCTTCCTTGGGTATGTCTATATCAGTTTTGCACATCTGTATTTGGGGGTTTCTCCCATTCTTCCTTGGGTATGTCTATATCAGTTTTGCACATCTGTACTTGGGGAGTTTCTCCCATTCTTCCTTGGGTATGTCCATATCAGTTTTGCACATCTGGATTTGGGGAGTTTCTCCCATTCTTCCTTGGGTATGTCTATATCAGTTTTGCACATCTGGATTTGGGGAATTTCTCCCATTCGTCTTTGCAGATTTGCTCAAGCTCTGTGAAGTTGGATGTGGAGCGTCGGTGAACAATCTTCAAGTCTTTCCACAAATTCTCAATGGGATTCAAGTCTGGGCCACTCGTTCTTGTTCTGAAGTCATTCCAGTGTTGCTTTGGCTGTATGATTGGGGGTCATTGTCCTGTTGGAATGTAAATCTTCGTCATAGTGTAAAGTCTTTTGCACTCTGAAGCAGGTTCTCCTGAAGGATTTACCTGTATTTGGCTCCATTCATTGTTCCCTCTATCCTTACAAGTCTCCTTGTCCCTGCCACTGTAAGGCATCCCCATAGCATGATGCTGCCACCACCATGCTTCTCGGGAACTTTCAACATCTAGAAATTGTTTATACCCTTCCCCAGATCTTTGCCTCCTCACAATTTTATCTCCGAGTTCTATGGACAGTTCCTTGGACTTCATAGTAGAGTTTCTGCTCTGACATTCACCATCAACATGGGACCTTATACGTATAGAAAGGTGTGTTTCTTTATAAATCATGTCCGATCAATTGAATTGGCGACAGGTGGACTCCAATAAAGGTGTAGAAACATCTCAAGGATTATCAAAAGAAATTGGATGCACCTGAGATCAATTTGGAGTGTCATAGCAAAGGGGTTGAATACTTAGTGACTCAAGACATTTCAGCTTTTCATTTTTAATTATTTTGTAAAAGATTCTCAAAAAAAAAAATCAATTTGACATTATGGGGTATTTTGTGTAGATCAGTTACAAAAAAAAAATCTCAGTTTAATCCACTTTAAATTCAGGCTGGAACACAACAAAATGTGCCACGGGGTGTGAATACTTTCTGAATTCACTGTGTATAAGCAGGCCTTATATGATTTTTCACAGCTTTCACAAAAGCTCAACAGACATGCTTTATGCAATATAATGGAGGTATCCGAGACATTTAGAAATCAGAATGAGGATCAGCATACGATCCACAACGAGAGAGAGAGAGAGAGAGAGAGAGAGGGAGAGAGAGAGATAGAGAGAGAGAGAGAGAGAGAGCTAGAGCGAGAGAGCGAGAGCGAGAGAGAGAGAGAGAGAGACAGAGAGAGAGACTGTATATGCTGGGATTTAATCCTGTGGATAGCCAAACCATAAGGATGAAGTTGGTTGGCATATACCCTAAGCAGTTGGGCAACGTGCCCTTTTCAACTCACGCATGTTGAACCCATGCAATTAAAAAAAAGTAGTTCATAATACCTTACTTGATTAATTTCCCTCCAAGCATTCTCAATAAACCAAATTGATGGACATGGGAAAGGATGGCATGAACAGATGTGCACACTGGCTTAGGGAATACAAAAAGATTAATATATGCACAGGATAGAATGACTACAGAATCCACACAACAGATACAACTAATAAACGTGATAATACAACCAGCAAAATAAACCCCAACTAGGGCGACACACACACACACACACACACACACACACACACACACACACACACACACACACACACACACACACACACACACACACACACACACACACACACACAATCACACATACAGGGAGACACACACACAATCACACACACAGGGACACAGGGACACACACACACACAACACAGACACAACACAGACACACACACACACACACACACACACACACACACACAACACACACACACACACAATCACACACACACACAATTGGAGGATCCCTCGAGTTAGGAATTTAGTTTATCGTGTGTTTCTTTGTTACCGGCATTTTTCTTTTTAATAAACCCGTATTTTTATCAACTGTAATTCCGTTTTGTTTGAGCTACTTATTACAGGGTGAAGACTGCCATTGGGATCCGTGAAGGTAAGCTTCAGCTCGGCGTGTTAAAGTGCGGCACTCAAACTTCAGCTTCAACCCCCCCACCCCCACCCCCTCCCCTCCTTCCCCACCCCTCCTCCCCCTCACCGCGTGTAGTAACTCCACCATTGGACTGAACGCCTCGGAGTGTTAAAGCTCATTTGGTCCTCCGTGCTACCCTACGGTTAGCCGGGGGTAGGTGGTTCGAATCCCATTCCCGACACCAATTGTCATGTGACTACCCACCAAGTGTAGTCACATGACAATTGGTGTCGGGAATGGGATTCAAACCGATCGGACATTTTGTGTTCGAGGGTTGCGAGTTCGACACTCGCTGGGTGCAAATTGCACCCAGCATTCGGATTTTTAAAATTTTATAGTACCACGGTGTCAAATTTTATAGTTGATTAAGGTGTACGAGGCGCTACATCGTGTTCTCAAGCAATTTAAATAGTTGTTTTTTTTTCTCTCCAAGGTAAAAATACTTAGGCGGGAGAACTGCTTTCTCACCGCAGATGGCGGAAGCAAGTGAGAGGGTCGAAGGGTTGGGAAGAAGGGAGACGATGGAAGTTAGCCGGGGGTAGGTGGTTTTGAGAATAGGAGTGGAGCTTCCCCCGCTCCGGAGCGATTGAGCCAGGAGACGGGTCCGGTGTCTTTCAGGGCCATGTTAAATTTATCAAGGGGCATGAGTGATATTATGAGGGGAGTGAGTAAAGAGATCAATGAAATGAAAGAGAAAAGTGATGCCTGTAGTGAACGATTGAATGCCTGTAATAAACGAATGGAGGCCTTTAGTGAACGATTGAATGCCCGAAATCAAGAAATAAAAACCCAAACGAAAGAAATCTAAGGCCATAGAAAGCAAACCAATGAAACAAAGAAAGAACAAAATAATTATGCAGATGGGGCACAGGAGAAGCCATGGGTGGCAGAATTTGATTCAAAACGGGAAGTAAATGGGGAATGTTTGGAGTTAAATTGGGGAGTGTTCAAATGTAAATAGGGGAAACTGAAATAAATGGAGAATGTTTGGCTGAGGAAGACCTGGAAGGTTATCAGGCTGTTGTGGATGTCACGATGCACCAACAGGGGAAGGAATTTGGAATTTTGCAGCACCAGGGTGGTTGTGCAGAGCAACAGGGGGTAACAATATTGGAGGTCCGTGTGACGGAACCGGACCGGGTGTTTATTGATAAAGGCTTGTGGGGGCCGCCATTGACTGGGGATGATGATAAGATTAATGATTTGACCCAGCGGCTGCACACCTGTGACAGTACCATCGAGGAGAAGGTTGCTCAGGTCCAGCAGAGCCTGGTAGATGAGGTGAGTCGGTCCGAGGATGAGATTAAAGTGACCAAGGGGACCCTCACCACAAACAACAATTGGGCACCAGAGGCTCCGAAACTGAATACCCAGTAGGGTGGGTGCTTTGGCTCCGAGCTGGATTCGGACATGGAAGAGTCAGGAGATAGAGCCTCAGAAAATCTGGTCCCCATAATTAATTTGGAACAGCTGCAGGGAGGGGCAGAACAACCCGAGGAAGGGGTTGTTACCTGCAGATGCAGTTGGGCACACGAGGCCAAAATTTTTAAAAGGAAATCTAAAATTAAATTGAAATGGGAATTTGATTTGGAACAGCCTTGGAGGGAATTGGTCCCCGGGCTGCAGAATTTCGGACCAGGAGAGGTCATTGGGGTCGCCCTTGTGTAAAAGTTGCCCCCTTCAAAATTGGACTATGCCAACCAGCTGGGGGGCTGCGGTGGCAGGATGTGGATGTGGGGCCCGACCATGGGTGTCATGGTACGACCTGGGCCCCACAGAGGGTCTGGTGGAGTGTGGCATCCCTTGTCCAGTGGGGCGCCGCCCGAGCGGGTGTCTTGGCCGACAGGATCACCAAATCCTGGTGGGGGTTAAGACCTCCGGAGAAGGGTCCGAGGTGGTTTTTCACAGGTACCTGGGATGGTGTATTATGAGGACCACTAGGGGGAGGTGTGTGGGCCACGCTTTGGTGGCGTCACCATGGACGGCCAACGTGGGCCTGATATGAGGACCGCCCAGGCATGCAGCCTGACAGCCTGTCCCTGAGACTCTGGGACAGCCAGCATGTGATGACCTGCCATGCTGTGCTGGTCTATGGACGCGGGTCGAACCGCAAGGACAGTTATGATTATAGCCCACCGGACAACCATTGGGGTATCTGTGGAACGTGATGGTGTGAGAATGATCTTCCACAGATATTCCGTTGTGATCTGTGGACTCTCGGCTTGGGAAGAGAGCCATGGGTTTGATTAATTGGGAAATTTGGAATTAGCCAAGCATATGGGCCATGCTCGGCTGACAGGTGTATGGAGAAGCACCATTCTTTGGTGAAATTAATGAATTGTGAAAAATAATTGACATGAGTAATCTGAGGGTGAGATGCAAATTTAAGGGTGAATTTTGTGAGGCCGTGGTGGACACTTCACTGGGACACCATTATTGATCCAGGTGTATTGGACTAAAGTGTTGCAGGCCTGGATAAAATTGATAGACTAGCAGGACACAGCCTTCAACTGGTTACAGGGGCGACGGCGCCGATATTTGGGACATAGGGGTGGGAGATGTAGTTGGGTGGTCTGCAGGTCAGAGTGGTGCTGTGGGTGTCCGAGGTGTGTGGACCATGTCTTCTGGATGAGTCTCCTGATGGAGCATGGCTGTCAACTAGACCTTGGGCGTGGTCGTGTGGGTGGGCACTGGGGGCGGCATGCGAGTAGACTGTGGGGGTGTGAGAGGTGCAGGGGACGTGATGAGGATGCCACGCACTGCGACCATTCCCCCCAGGTCTGAGGTTTTGGGAATGGTGGAGTTGGCAGCAGGTGTTCACCACATTGGCCAGCCGGGGCTAGTGCAGCCGTGTTCTTCACAGGGGGCCGAAGGATGGATGGTGGGTCACACCCTTATGGACGCTCATGGGCCATGTTGGCGTTTTGGCTGCTCAGCCTATCCTGATGGCCCTTGCACGGTAGAGGAGCGGAGCTGTCGTAGCCAAAAGTAGTAGTGTAGTAAAGAACACCGGAGGAGGCGTTGTATCCATATACTTGCCAGTACAGTGAAAAAAAAAAAAAAAAGGAAATTTGGAAAAATTTAATTGGTCCCATGGGATAAATTTGGGATTCTGTAGGGTGGATGGAGCTCTTGGACCCGACCAACCTGCAACTACTGCACTTGAGGTAAGTGCCTTGTTTTGACTGTCCCAGGCTTCAGGACTTGCTAACTTAAATTGGGACACGATAATTTGGAATAGAGGGCGGGTGAGAGTAATGGCATGGCCTGTGAGGGGATTGGAATGTGAGCCACAAAGTGTCTTGTGGGTGGCGTTTGTTTATGTGTAAAGATTTTTGTGTTTTTGTGTGGTTGGGAGGTTAAAGATTGAATTATGAATGAGTGGTGATTATTGTGATGTGTTTGGAAACTTTAAAATGTGAATGGGGATTTCACATGTGAGCAGGCCATGGCAGCATCTTTTGTGACATCTTTTTTTTTGGAAATATGTTGTTGAGAATTGAATGGCAGCGGGGGAGGAAATGTTAATGTGGATTTTGTGGGTGGGGAAGGTGTGTGTCTGCAGGTACGGATCAAGCTCTGGAGGAGCGGTAACTGCGGTGTGTGTCTGCAGGTACGGATCAAGCTCTGGAGGAGCGGTAACTGCGGCCCGCTCTGCGGTAATTGCCACTGGCGGCCAGTGGTGTCTGGATATTGGGAGCCCGTCGGAGGGGGGGGGGGTTGTTTGGGCACCCTGTGGTGTGGATAGACCCTCGGTGACCCGTGAGGCTGTGTGGAGGACTGAGGCGATGGAGCCTGATGTGGAGACCTCCCTGGCGGGACGACTGTGTAAGGAGCTGTTTGGCTGTCAGAGGGCCAAGAGTTAAAGGGGGGGGGGGGGGGTAAAGAAGTCTCAAGTTGGAAGACTTGTTTTTGAACTGTGGGCACCACAGCCTGAAGCGCCCCCAACATCTTGCTTGTACGGTACCTCCCCACTGCCTAGTAGAAACGCACACACATGTGTAACGACATTTATGCCATGGTCCTGCAGGGGGGTGAAATACCATAGGCCAGGTAGAGTGTATAGATTAGTGTGCTCCGACTGTCGCGAATAAGAAGAACCACCTCGATGTACTACAAGTAGGGATCCGGTTGACCGTGTGCTCGGATAAAGTGTATCTTTAATGGTTTTGTGTTTTGATGATTTTTGGAACATGTGTGAATGGTTATGGGATTTGTGTGAATGAATGTGGGCGAAATACACCGAGCCATGTCACTCACCTGTAACACCAGGACAGTGCCCATGGAAATTTGGGGCGCATTGGGATGGCCCCGCAGATAACATTGGGTATTGTGGCATCCACCGGGGGACGTGGTCTGTATAAAGGGGTTGTACAAATGTTGTATTGAATTTTGCCCTCTTTGGTTAAGGTTGTGGTTAAGGTCGTTGTTTTGTGTGTTTTGATCTTTCTCTTCCTGCCCCAGGAGTTAGGAGCGAGGAATCAAATTTTGTACATATTTGCATGGTTGCTTAAGAGGGTAGAACGATAAGGAGAATAGGTAAGTAGCTACGACTCACTTCCCACAGCCCTACTGATTTATTTCATAGGTTAATTAAGTGTGAGTCGGTAAGTGTTAAAACTGGGATGATAGCGCCTGCTATGAACCTTGTGGGAGCTACGTTTCCGGGGGGGCGGGGGGGGGGCTACGCTGCATTTGTAGGGGGTAGGGATACCATAGGCCAGTTAGAGTGTATGGATTAGTGTGCTCCGACTGTTGCGAAGAAGAAGAAGAACCACCTTGATGTACTATAAGTATGGATCTGGTTGACCGTGTGTTCGGATTAAGTGTATCTTCGTCCCCATTACGAGGAGTGGGGTATGTTAATTCGCTTGGGGATTATGGGTAATTTATCCCTTGTATGTTGTTACCTCTCTAATTTATTTCCTATGTCCCTTTTGGCACCATAGTCACTAAAGGTGGGCGCGATTCGGAAAATTTTAAGTCCGCTTACCGCTTATCCGCTCCGCCAGCCCGTGTAGTCCGATTCGCTTATCCGCTTCAGCGGCCGAAAATCTTAGTCCGCTTACCGGTTATCCGCTTATCCGCTTCGATTCGATTTTTTAAAAGCGCTTCGACGTTTTTAAAGCGATTTTTGACGTTTCTAAAAGGAATTTAATGCTTTTTAAGCCTAAATAGCCATTTCTAACTACTACAAAGACAAACAAAGCTTTTAAGATCAAAAATATACATTTTTATTTAAATAAAATTTATTCAAAATTTATTGAAATAAAGTTTTCCACTCGACTCTACTCTACTCTACAGTTAATTTAAATATAATTTTAATATATGCAAGTTACATTAAAGAAAAATCAATTTGCCCGTCCTTTCTTTGACAAGAGAGTCTACTAGTCAACAGACTAGCAGTCTGTTGACTAGTCCTCATCTTCTTCCTCCACCTCGTGGGCCTTCTTGAGGATTTGGAGGTTGCCCTTCATGAAAACGAGGGCCTCGAAGTTCGGTGCAGCCAGGGCCGACCTCTTAGGCCTGAGGATGTCCGACCCGTAGCTGAACACGCGCTCGACCGAGGCAGAGCTTGGGAGCGGCGTGTTATGCCTGAGAAATAGAGTTACCCAAGCATCACGGAACTCGAGCGGGAAGAGATTGGGCGAGAGCCCCGGGTTCCCCCTCAGCGGCTTCCTCGACCAGTTGTTGACCTCTTCCCTGATCTTCTCCTCGAGGTTCTCCTCCTGCTGCCCCTCCTCCATGGCGAACAGGTAGTCCGTACTGCTCGAGCCGGGCTGGACTGCTGGTTTGCGTCGCTCGTGTGCCTGTCCCTGGCACTGCCGCTGGGCTGGAGAGTCAGAAATCTCTCCATCTTGACGTTATTGCCGCTCTAGCGTCCAATAAAATATTCAGTTTTCACTTATTATTCACTTAAATAAATATTCACAATTCTAGAGTAACGGCTCAGGCTAACAGCTGATTTGGCGAATCGCGATGCGCTTTAATTTTTCGGTAGTCCGCTTACGCTTATCCGCTTCGGTTTCCGGGGGTTGTTCCGATTCGCTTATCCGCTTCGAAAACGTTAGTCCGCTGCAGCGGATAAGCGGACTTTCGAAGCGGACCGCCCACCTTTGATAGTCACATAGACAAGCCACGCAATCGCCAGCATTTAAACTCACTAATTAAAAAGCTAACCGGAAGTCATGCATCAAGTCCAACCACTGACAACCCCGACTTGGGAAGTGCACAGGTCGGGCAGGCAGGCCGAGGCCACGCCCTGAGAAGCTGTGATTGGGTGGGGTTTTGATTGATGGGAAGGACTGGCAGAGAGCGACTCACTGATTGGCGAAACACCCCAGATGATGTCAGAGCCTGGACGACAAAGAACCGCGCTGGCAAATATTTCCTCTCTCTCACTTCTTGTTCGCTTCTCATTGGCTTCTCGCTCTGAGCGGACATTCTCCCCTCTTGTCCTTGGCTCCTCGCTGTGAGCGGACATTCTCTTCTTCTCTCTTCTCCTTGGCTCCACGCTCTGACCTATGTTTCCCTCTCGTGTGCCTTGTCGTTTTGGAGACGAAAGCGAAGGGTAGTTGCTGCGGCTCTTGCACCTTCTGATTTGGGTGCTGTCACAAGCGGCCATGTTGGGACATCTTGCTGGTGGTCGTGCAGAGGCATAGCCACGGCTCGGGGACTGCGGTTTTCCGTGCAGAGGACGGGTGGACGAGCATGGTGTGGAAGAGCGGGCAGCACGAGGCCCGTTCGATTCGCACAGAAGGCCTGTTTCCCACCAGCGGGCACGGCCTAGTGAATGAGGCCGTACTGAGGCCTAGCAGCACGGGAGCGAGCGGATTTCCCGCCAACACCAGAGCCGCTTCCAGACTGCGCGCTTGGGGCCTGGACGAGTCTTGACGAGACGCACCGGTCGAGTGAGCTACGTGCACTAAATAACCACACACATTTATTTTCAGTTATCCTTCCCTTTCATCTGTTTTCAAGTCTGGTGTGAAGGGTCCCTCGAGTTAGGAATTTAGTTTATCATGCATTTCTTTGTTACCGGCATTTTCTTTAATAAACCCGTTTATTTTTGTACATTTTAAATCTGCTTTGTTTGAGTTATTTAATACAGGGTGAAGACTGCCGTTGGGATCTGTGAAGGTAAGCTTCAGCTTCTCCCACCGCTCCCCTCCCCCCTACCCCCCCACACGTGCAGTAACTCCGCCATTGGACTGAACGTCTCGGAGTGTTAAAGTTTGTTTGGTCCTCCGTGCTACCTTAAGGTGTTCACCAAGGCTCGTCACATGACAATATCTAGCATTTGAAAATTTTCATTTCCATAACTGTAAACTGTGAAATAAAAACCTCAATGACAAATTTATGTAAAAAACCGTAAACGCATCTGTTAAAAAAAAAAAAACCTCATTCCATATCTAGCAGGTCGGTGATGCTTGCCTATAATCATAACGTTTCTATTTATTATGTACCTACATGTACGCAGCACGATTCATTCTTGCTTACACAATGTCTAAGCATACCCCACTGGCTGAAACGTCGATCAACTCACATTCTCGGCTCATTTTGAACACATCAACTCCTGTTTGCAAGAACACCTCGATCAACACACGTCCTACATTGATTTGTCACGTGGAAGCACAAATCGATTAGTAGTAAAGTTGGTGAAGAGCAATGTCGAGGTAAATTTCATGTTCAGCGAGAGAATGCCGAGTAGCCAACTCATACCAACTCATAGCGTGCGTACGAGTACATAAGAAAAACGAACACGCCATGGCCTGAGAATTACAGAGTAATGTAAAAAAATGGATTGGGTAATTATTTTTTCAGGAAAATGAAGAGGAAACTTTAAAAGTAATGGGATGCACACATCGGCAAAGTGTTATGGGAAACCAGCAGACGCTGTGATGACTTGGCGAAAATAAACTAAAACAGTGTGCTTTATCATCCAGATGTGTGAGCAGAAAGGAATAACGGTCATCCATCTGCAGCGCGTGGACCAATCAATAATTCAATGAGCTTCAGTCGGTGACTTCTCCGGACTAGGCCCCGGCCAAGTCTTGGGAAGATTGATCGTCATCAAGACTCACAATGAATTCCTTTCACCACAGGATGAGTGTAACGTCTCGGGATTTCTGCTGGGTCAGACTTGTACAAAATTTGGTCACGTGTGGTTTAGCAAAAACCTTTTACGTTCTCGTTTTATTTCTTGAAGCATGACAGCTGCAACTGTTGGAGGAGGAGAGTCTTGTGGATGAGGCCAAAACTGTGGTAAAACAACTGCAAAGAGGGTATCGTGGAGGAAAGGAGGTAGTACAGTGGAGATGGATGGTGCCAAAGTCGATGGCGTGCCAACACAAGTCCCCACGCTTCCCACATAAAGCAAAGGTGAAATAGGGCAAAAAGTTCCACCAGGAATGACCCAATATCAAATTTTGAGTTAGTTTTTGACCCCTGTGACCATAGAGTCCCGTACCCCCTGGGGCATGAACACAAGGGTCAAACACAATTTCATATTCCATGTTATTGATTGCACATTCAAAATTTCATTAAAAACGTTTTAAAATGTGCCCGCAATAGCATTTTTTGGTCTTTGACCTTTTTGACCCTGCCCGAGGGGCAGGGCCAATAATGACACTGCTCTCACACCTTCTTACCATGTGGTGATCACAACTGCCAAGTTTGGTGAATTTCTGCTCAAGCTTTAGGATGACATAGCATGGTGGACGGACAGACAGATGGAGCCGATTACAACATCCCTACAAAATGTGTGGGGAAAAAGAGGAGCGGGAGGAGGTGAGCAAAGTGAAATAAGCAACTGAGAGGGTTGGGTTATGAAAGGTTAATGGGGGAAATAAAATCAAAGGTCAGAGTTGGGGATGACAGGAGATGGTGATGCACTGCTTGCTTCAAGTACTGGAGGAAAGATTGAGACTGAACAGCCTCTGGAATGTGCTTCCATCGCGAGAAGCGAGGAATGAAGGAGTTCAGCTGTGGAGTCAGCCTGGACTTTGGAACTTTAACCAGGAGTGGGATACTGGAAGAACACATGAATCCTGGAGTTGCTGGTAAGACTCAGAGGACTGAGAGAGAGCACAGGGAGCAATGTTGGAGAACAAACAATTTGTGGAATTTTTCCCACCTGTGGAACAACTTTCACATCCTTTTCAATTTCAATCTTCCATGTAGGTCTTCAGGTGCTGGGGCCTCAGCCCATAGTTGAGAGCAGTACTCCATTGAGCTACGGACAGAGACCTTGTATACTGTAAGTAACTCTGATTTTCCAAGGAAAGACTTGGATCAATGGAGGATGTCGAGAGGTTCGCTACACTTTGCACATGTTCCTACCCTTGCTTTCTCTCACCAGTGCCTTGTAGTTTCTCATTACTTTTCCTTTCCTTCCTCAATATTAACCTTGTCAATTTAGATCTCTTCACTTCCTCCACTTTCATGTTCGTGTTCATATATATATATATATATATACATATATACTAATGGGGTATGCTTACACCTTGTCAGCAATAAGTATGTAGATTCATAATAAATATAAGCTTTATGATTACAGGCATGCATCAACGGCCTCCTGTTAGATATCGAATGAGGGTTTTTTTGGTTTTTTCTATGCGGACACATTTACGGTTTTTAATGTAAATTTTCATTGAGGTTTTATTTCACAGTTTACAGTTATAGACATTACAATTTTCCAAAAATGCTAGATATTGATAGAGGATTTTTTTTTAACGGACGTTTTTATGGTTTCTGTGTGTGTGTGTGTGTGTGTGTGTGTGTGTGTGTGTGTGTGTGTGTGTGTGTGTGTGTGTGTGTGTGTGTGTGTGTTAATACCCTTGGCCCTAATGAACGTACGGGCCCTGCACGGCGCTTGCCTTGCTCGCCCAACACTCAATCCTGCAAACGGCAAACTCCTACACACAGCACCAGTTCTGCTACAACCAGCTCACACCGCTCATCGTCGAATACAACCGACCAAGCCAAGATAATCCTCCTTCTTGTTCGTCTGGAACACTGCATTTTATAGCGGCTGGGCAGGGGCGGAGCTTGGATGTGGATCAAAAGTGAAGCAGGACGTGGCTAACGGCATCTGTGGTGCGGCCATTGGTGTATGCACGACCTTTCGAGTGTTGGCTCCGCCCACGCGAGACTCCAGCCACGAACATGGCCATTCTTCCTCTTGGCCATGACATGGACTTCAGCTCCCAAATTAACATAGGGCTGGAGTCTTTTGCTATCTTTTCTGAGTGTGAACGGACGCCAGGAACCCAATTACTTCAACAAGTGAACGTAGTGGCCTGGGCTGTTAATGAGGTGGTAATGGCCGAATAGTGCAAATTTGCTCTTCGGACTAACGAGGGTCAAACAACTCACCACCGCTGTAGCCTCCCACTATAGCTGTAGCCTTGTGCCGTAGCCGTAGCCTCCCGCCATAGCTGTAGCCTTGCTCCGTAGCCGTAGCCTCCCGCCATAGCTGTAGCCTCGCGCCATAGCGTCACACCATAGCCAAAGCCTCGCGCCGTAGCCAAAGCCTCGTGCCATAGCCGATTCCTTGCGCCGTAGTCATAGCCTCGCACCTTGGCCGTAGCCTCCCGCCGTAGCCGTAGCCTCGCGCCATAGCCGTAGCCTCCCGTCGTAGCCGTAGCCTCACTCCGTAGCCGTGGCCTCGCGCCGTAGCCTCCCTCCGTAGCCGTGGCCTTGCGTCGCAGCCATGGCCTCGCGCCGTAGCCTCGCTCCATAGCCGTGGCCTCGCGCTGTAGCCGTAGCCTCGCGCCATAGCCGTGGCCTCGCGCCGTAACCATAGCCTCGCTCTGTAGCCGTGGCCTCACGCCGTAGCTGTAGCCTCGCTCCGTAGCCGTGGCCTTGCGCTGTAGCCGCAGCCTCGCTCTGTAGCCGTGGCCTCGCTCCGTAGCCGTGGCCTCGCTACGTAGCCGTGGCCTCGTGCCGTAGCCTCGCTCCGTAGCGGTGGCCTCGTGCCGTAGCCATAGCCTCATGCCGTAGCCTCGCGCCATAGCCGTGCCCTCACGCCGTAGCCTCGCTCCATAGCTGTGGCCTCGCGCTGTAGCCGTAGCCTCGCGCCGTTGCCTCACTCTGTAGCCGTGGTCCCGCGCCGGAGCCGTAGCCTCGCGCCATAGCCGTGGTCCCGCGCCGGAGCCGTAGCCTCGCGCCATAGCCGTAGCCTCGCGCCGTACCTGTAGCCTCACGCCGTAGCCATAGCCTCTGGCTGTAGCCGTACCCTCATGCCATAGCCTCGTGCTATAGCCGTAGCCTTACGCTATTGTATGTTGAGTTGGTTGAGTATGTTGAATTGGTTGAGTAGGTCGAGTCATTATGTGCGTACTTAATTGGAAATGGGGAGAAAAAGGGGAAACTCTATAACTAATCCCACACAATGCATCTCGATCCATGAAACCCACTACACAAAGGGGGAAGGACTATTCTGCACATACACTAAGGAAATAACTATCGAGGATTATGTTGGTTGCCATTGCTTGTGGGGGGGGGGAGGGAAGGGATGACGGCTTCGTATGAATGTCACACTATTATAACCGTTGAACATTTATCTTTCATATTGCACATCTCTATTCCTCATGTCGTTATCTCAACATGATTCAGTCATGGATGTGATTGGGTGAATTCTGTTGCCATGCCAACCATCATGGTAACTTGGCTTGTGTACTGTACGGGATATTTAAAAAAAAAACCTTCAAGATTTAGTTTTCATTTTACACATCTGTTCCTCATTCCACCCAAAAGGTGGAGGACCGAGAGTATCATCTCCTTGTTACCAGACACATTGCTCCGTCGCCTTATTGTGATCTCGATGTCGAAACGTCCGATCTCGTGTTCTCAAGGCGAACACGTTTGCCATATGCATCGATGGACCAAGTCTTCTTCCAAAATGAGGATTTGTTGGGAAATGGCACAAAGCCGAGTAATGAGGCCACAGATGAGTCTTTGTGCACATTTTAAATTTGTCATTTGTTCTATCAGTGAAATGCAAAGTCAAATGTGAATGTAACATTTGCTCGATGCCGATGAAAGTCATCGCAAACACAATATTTAATTAATCACCGAGTCTGAATCCGCAATGTAAATGCTGGCTCGTCTTTGTAATTAATAAACTGCGATTCCATATAAGAGTTTGATGTTTCGGAATCTACAATAGAATTAATATAAAGCAAAATGAAACACTTTCAAAAATCAATCATCAAAATATGTGGGGCGTTTAAAATGTTCTCGGAATGACATACTGATTGTAGTTGTTTTAGAAACATTCATTATGTATTTTTCTCTATATAGATATGTATAATTTTTTTTATAATTCCTTTTAATAATAATTTATATTCCAGTATTGAAAAAAAACGAAGTTGACATTAATGGACAATCGTATCTTGTTTCGAGAACCTTTTGAACGTCCCATACATATTTATACCTGGCTTAACTATGATTATCCACATGAAGTCAAAACTATAATCATAATTAAGGCATAATCCAAACTACTCTTTATCCATATGTACAGTTCAAAAGTGTAAATGTACCACCTGATGTACAGGTAAATGATTATCTGGTGTCTGAGAAAATGTGTCACCTCTATGGGTCATAATGGGGTGTTCCTTCCGTTGACAAGCCAACTCTCTGTGTGTTGAGGCCACCACCATATCCGCTAGGATTGCAAGCACAATGGCCATTGTCATCATCGCCATGGTGATGGACCTGGTGCTCAGGCCCTCACCTCTCCAGTCGTCACAATGGTCGCCAAGCAACAAAGACCATCACTGCACAAAGTGAAAGACCAAAGTTACAAAACGCACTCTGTCTGTGACATTTCTTTTTATTTTGAAAACATGCACACTCTGTGACATTTATTTTAATTTTAAAAACATACACACTCTGTCTGACATTTATTTTAATTTTAAAAACAAACACTCTGTCTGACATTTATTTTAATTTTAAAAACATACACACTCTGTGACATTTATTTTAATTTTAAAAACAAACACTCTGTCTGACATTTATTTTAATTTTAAAAACATACACACTCTGTGACATTTATTTTAATTTTAAAAACAAACACTCTGTCTGACATTTATTTTAATTTTAAAAACATACACACTCTGTGACATTTCTTTTTATTTTAAAAACAAACACTCTGTCTGACATTTATTTTAATTTTAAAAACATACACACTCTGTGACATTTCTTTTTATTTTAAAAACAAACACTCTGTCTGACATTTATTTTAATTTTAAAAACATACACACTCTGTGACATTTCTTTTTATTTTAAAAACAAACACTCTGTCTGACATTTATTTTAATTTTAAAAACATACACACTCTGTGACATTTCTTTTTATTTTAAAAACAAACACTCTGTCTGACATTTATTTTAATTTTAAAAACATACACACTCTGTGACATTTCTTTTTATTTTAAAAACAAACACTCTGTCTGACATTTATTTTAATTTTAAAAACACACACTCTGTGACATTTATTTTAATTTTAAAAACAAACACTCTGTCTGACATTTATTTTAATTTTAAAAACATACACACTCTGTGACATTTCTTTTTATTTTAAAAACATGCACACTGTGACATTTATTTTAATTTTAAAAACATACACACTGACATTTCTTTTTATTTTAAAAACATGCACACTGGCATTTATTTTAATTTTAAAAACATGCACACTCCATGACATTTATTTTAATTTAAAAAACATACACACACTGGCATTTCTTTTTATTTTAAAAACATGCACACTGACATTTATTTTAATTTTAAAAACATGCACACTCCATGACATTTATTTTAATTTAAAAAACATACACACACTGGCATTTCTTTTTATTTTAAAAACATGCACACTCTGTGACATTTATTTTAATTTTAAAAACATGCACACTCCATGACATTTATTTTAATTTTAAAAACATACACACTCTGTGTCATTTCTTTTTATTTTAAAAACATGCACACTGTGACATTTATTTTAATTTTAAAAACACACTGACATTTATTTTAATTTTAAAAACATACACACTCTGTGACCTTTCTTTTTATTTTAAAAACATACACTGTGTCTGACATTTCTTTTTATTTTAAAAACTTACACTGTGACATTTATTTTAATTTTAAAAACATACACTCTGACCTTTCTTTTTATTTTAAAAACATACACACTGTCTGTGACATTTCTTTTTATTTTAAAAATTTACACTCAGTGACATTTATTTTAATTTTAAAAACATACACTGACATTTATTTTAATTTAAAAAACCCACACTGTCTGTGACATTTATTTTAAATTTAAAAAACACACTGTGACATAAATTTTTATTTTAAAAACATACACTGTGACATTTATTTTAATTTAAAAAACATGCACACTGACATTTCTTTTTATTTTGAAAACATGCACACTCTGTTACATTTATTTTAATTTTAAAAACATACACACTCTGGCATTTCTTTTTATTTTAAAAACATGCACACTCTGTGACATTTATTTTAATTTAAAAAACATACACTCTGTCTGACATTTATTTTAATTTTAAAAACATACACACTCTGTGACATTTCTTTTTATTTTAAACACATACACTGTGACATTTATTTTTATTTTAAAAACATGCATACTCTAGGTCTAGGACATTTATTTTTATTTTAAAAACATACACACTGTGACATTTCTTTTTATTTTAAAAACATGCACACCCTGTGACATTTATTTTTATTTTAAAAACACACTGACATTTTTTTTTTTTTTTAAACATACACTGACATTTATTTTAATTTAAAAAAACCCACACTGTCTGTGACATTTCTTGTAAATTAAAAAAACACACTGTGACAAATTTTTATTTTAAAAACATACACTGACATTTATTTTAATTTTAAAAACATACACATTCTATGATATTTCTTTTTATTTTAAAAACATGCACACTCTGACATTTATTTTTATTTTAAAAACATACACTGACATTTATTTTAATTTTAAAAACATACACTGTGTCTGCAACATTTCTTTTTATTTTAAAAACATGCACACTGACATTTCTTTTTATTTTAAACACATACACTGTGTGACATTTATTTTTATTTAAAAAACATGCATACTCTAGGTCTAGGACATTTATTTTTATTTTAAAAACATACACACTGTGTGTATTGTACACATTGTGCACACATCATTGTGCATTGTGCATCATTGTGCATCATTGTGCATTGTGCATTGTGCATTGTGTCATTGTGCATTGTGTTATTGTACACATCTGTGTATTGTGTATTGTGTATTGTCTGTAGTGTATTTTAAAAACATGCACACTCTGCCTGCCATTTATTTTAATTTTAAAAACATGCACACTGTCTGTGACGTTTCTTCTATTGACTGTGACGTCACCTACCCAACTCCTCCACCAAGTTCTGTCCAAATCCGACCACAACATTTTGAGATATCGTGCTATGTATCGTTTTAGCCCTATCTCTCAATGGTGAAGAATCGCTTTAAAAAAAAAAAAAGCACGTATCTGGAACTGGATTCAAATCTTCACTAAAATCTAATGAATTTGTGCTTGACACACACCCAACATGTCCACCAAGTTTGGAGATATCGTGCTCACAAACAAACGGACGTGGGTGAAAACAAAACCTCTGCCCACCTTCGTTGGTGGATGAAATAATGTTTGTATATTGAAAGTATCCATCCATTTCATGGTTTTAGCACCAGGATAATCCATTGTGTGTAAACTGGGATTTACACCGTCTGAATACACTTGATTTAATTAGCCCTCTGAATATAAACTGACGCCTTGGTGTTTCACAGACAGGGCATGGCATCAAAGCTGGAGTGTGCCATCCTCATGCATTGGCACGTCACCATATTGTACATTTTGCCATGATTGGGTGTTGAGGTCTATCAAAGCTGGAGTTTGCCATCCTCACGTACTGACACCTGGCCATATTGTACATTTTGCTATGATTGGGTGTTGAGGTCTATCAAAGCTGGAGTGTGCCATCCTCATGCATTGGCACGTCACCATATTGTACATTTTGCCATGATTGCTTGTTGAGGACTGCTTTGGAATCACTCTGTGATGGAGTCACCACCTGTTCAGGGTAAATGCACACCTGTAGTAATTAATGTTCAAGACCAGTTATGAAGTCTTCCCTCTCCCCACACATGGGCATGGACCAATATTCCATAATACTGTTCCTGCACATTTCCCAGTAAATGTAACAACTGACAAAGCAAATCGAATGATTAGTACCAACAAAACTTCCACATATTCTGTCTGCCAAATGGCTCATTTTGACCCCATGACCTGCCTCCTCACATTTATAGATACACAACGGTTTGACCCATTTGTCTCTTATTTTGGTTTCCCCCTTTCTAAATTGTACAAAATATGTTCAGTGTTTGAGCTTCGCTTCCATCGAGCCTGGTGGCTCAAAATAAGTAATCCATAACAATAAAAGGCATTGTCCGTCCGTCCGTCTGTCCGTCTGTCTGTCTCCTCCATAACTCCAACACCATGAAACATAGTGGCCCCAAACTTTGCATGCGTACACCTGGACCTCCAACAAATTGCAATGATGAAAACTGCGTGTTTGGGTGAGTTACAACATCTTTTTTGAAGATGATTAACAAGGTGCTCATAACAAAAAAAAACTGATGTGGTGGTTTACCAATATGGCGGCCCGCCATTTTGGTCAGCCCACAGCAAGCTGGGTTATTAAGCTGCCATTTAGTTTCGGCCTACTCAAACGTGCCTTGCCTTGGAAACACGATCGATTATTATCATTACATAATTGACGCATATCATCAAAATCTGGATTCGGATATGATGATTGGATGCTGTAGAGTGTAGACTAAATAATGTCCAAATCTGGAGTGAAATCTGACTAAATTTACCATATCATGCAATTTTATAACTAAGTGTATATATTCATTTATTTAAGCGAGGCTGTGATTCAGCTTCTGGGGTTAGTTTTATATATTTAACTTCATAATAATTTTAAACTTAATTCATACTTCCATGGGATAGGATGTCACTCCACTATACCCATGATCTGTTTTTAAAATTCCCTCTAGATGATGGACTCAGATTGCATATATTTTTAAATACATGCCACCACTTGGTGAACGCTATTCAGGCTGCTTTTGCAAGCCATGGCGTTACAGTACTTTCATTGTAGTAATAGACAGAGCTCACTTTTTTGTGTGATATACTTTCATTGTATTAATAGATAGTTATATTAATGTACCTACAAAAATATACTTATTAAAAAACAACAAATCAAATGTCGTGTTTGGAACTCAAATCAAAGGTCCGCCATGTCAAACTATTTCATTTTGCCTGCTCTCAGTGGATTCCACATTTCGCTGATTTGCTGCTTGATTTTTCACATTTATGGAAGACTAGTAAAGGTAAATCTTTGTGTTGCCGTTTTTGTATACTTCATCTGTGCTGTCCACAAATTAATTGGCCCAACATGCAAATTCTTAAAATTTCAGGTCAATCGCATGAAAATTGATGATTTTATGTGGTGCTGACCTTTGACCTTTTGACAAAATTATTAATTTGCCTTCTCCATATTCCCATAATAAAGCTTTGGTGTGATGACAAAACTCAAATGGGAAAAAGGTTACAGCCCTGACGCGGACACTGCACAAACACACGGACACACACACGCACATGAAGACACAGACATACACGGACACGGACACGGACACAAACACGCACACGCACACACAAACACACACACAGGAACACACATACACAGACACGAACACACACACACACACGAACACACACACACACACACACACACACACACACACACACACACCATTCAAAGACTTATGGGAGGTTACGAGGGGAAAAAATTTGTCATCTCGCCCCAAGCGTCATTTTTCCTTGATACGCCACTGCTCCACTGTACCCGGTTCTGTTTTTAAAATTCCCTCTAGATGATGGACCCAGATTGCATCTATTTTTTAATAATATGATCAACCACCATTTGGTGAACGCTATTCAGGCTTCTTTTGCAAGACATGGCGTTACAGTAGACAGATCTGCCTTTTTGTTTTACGTACCCATTTTTTCATTGACTAACATTTTTGTGGGATATAGTAGCTCTCCCCCTCCTCACCCCCCCCCCTTCCCCTCTCTCCCCTCCACCCTCCCTCCTCTCTCTCCCCCTCCCACTCTACTCCTCTCCCTTTTCTTCCCCCTCTCTTCCCTTCTCCTCACCGTTTCCCTCCCTCCCTACTCCTCCCCCTCCCTTCCCTCTCCCATTTCCCATGCTTTCCACGTGTCCAAACTACCTCAACCTAACCCTAACCCATAACCTCACTCATGCTCTCTATACCTAACCTATCTCGTAATTTCGCAATTGTTTTCCTGTTCTCCAGTGTCACATGACACATCCATCTCACCATTCTCATTTCATTTCGTTCACACCTCCGTTCATCCTCCTTTTTGATCGCCCAGGTACAACATCGCGCTTCTAACACAAGCTGCATAAAGTTTTCCCTTTAGTTGGACAGAGATCCCCTTGATGTCAATAGTGGTAACAACTCCCTAAACTTCCTCCAACCACTTCTAATTCGTGCAATCACTGCTGCCTCTACACCACCACCTGTACCAACTGCTGCCTCTACACCACCACCTGTACCAACTGCTGCCTCTACACCACCACCTGTACCAACTGCTGCCTCTACACCACCACCTGTACCAACTGCTGCCTCTACACCACCACCTGTACCAACTGCTGCCTCTACACCACCACCTGTACCAACTGCTGCATCAACATCACCACCTGTACCATATATCATATCACCAAGGTAACATCTATCTACACATTCCAGGGATATGTCCCCATAAACGAATCTTTCCACTCTCACTGGTACCTTCACCTCCATACCTTCCATTCTATTTCCCATCCTATCTCCTTCTCTTTTTTTTTCCTCGAGTTCATTTTTTCAACTTAGCCCCCACTCTTGATGTATACATGATAAATAGAAGGCGACAGTAACTTGGTCATTGGAGTGAGCAGCATTCCAACTTCCTGGCTGAGCAATCTTTCCCATGAAATTTCAAAACATCAAAGTTATTAAAGTAAAATGGTGACGATACCTGATGGTAATGTCATTTTACACTATTAAACAAACTGGGAGCACAACTCATTCGCAGGTGGAACATGCTTATTACGAATACACTTCATCATGAATATCTATTGACCTTGAACACTTAGTGACCTCATGCAGCAGCTGCTGTTTAGTGGAACAGATCGATGCTTTATTATGCACGAAACATCACGAATGGGAAATCCATTTATATTCCATTGAGAACTAGCCAGAAGTTCTTCCTTTTAGCGTCAATGAACCCAAGTCTTTTGTGTGTTTCTTCCATAATATTGTTGATAATTGATGATAATTGGGTTTTTAACCAATTTTAAAAAAACAACTTTAGAGCTTTGCACAGTGTCGCTCTGCTTATAAATGATCTACCCACGTATATGTGTATATGTGTATATGTGTATATGTCTGTACAAGTACAGTCGTGGCCAAAAATATTGGCACCCTTGCACTTTTTTCAAGTAACTCACAATTTTCTCTAAAAATAAGTTGAAATTGACGAAAGTTTTAGGTCTCCACAATTATTTATTTCATTGTTAATATTACAGAACCTTCGTTTTTGATTCAGAACTTAATATATCCTTTTAAATCAGAAAATACAAAGAAATGGCATTGACAAAATTATTGACACTCTCAACTTAATATTTGGTAGCACAGACTTTGGACAAAATAACTGCAGTCAAGCGCTTCCCATAGGCATGAATGAGCTTCCTACACCTCTCCACTGGTAGTTTGACCCACTCTTCTTGTGCAAACTGCTCCAGTTCTCCCAGATTTGAAGGGTACCTTCTCCCAACTGGAGTTTTCAGATCTCCCCACAGGTGTTCAATGGGATTTCGATCTGGACTCATTGCTGGCCACTTCAGAACAGTCCAGCGTTTTGTCTTGAACCATTCCTGTGTGCTTTTTGAAGTGTGTTTGGGGACCTTCGACGTAGACCCAGCTTTCTGACACCGGGTTGAACATTGCGCTCCAAAATGCCTTGGTAATCTCCTGATTTCTTGATGCCATGCACACATTCAAGGTACCCAGTGCCAGAGGCAGCACAGCAACCCCAAAACATCACTGAACCTCCGCCATGTTTGACTGCAGGGAAGGTGTTCTTTTCTTTGAAGGCTTCATTTTGTTTTTGGTAAACATAGAGATGATGTGCTTTACCAAAAAGCTCTAATTTGGTCTCATCTGTCCACAGGACATTCTCACAGAAGGATTTTGGCTTCTTCGGGTGTGTTTTGGAAAACTCCAGTCGGGCTTTCTCAGCAGTGGCGTCCTCCTGGGTCTCCTACCATAGAACCGTCTTTCATTGAGTTGGCGACGGATGGTGTGAGTTGAAACTGTTGTACCTTGTGTCTGAAGGTGAGCTTGATTCTGTTTGGCAGTTGATTGAGGTGCTTTCTCCACCATTCATTCAATCCTTCCCAGCAAACTTCGATCAAGTTTTCTCTTGCGGCCACGTCCAGGGAGGTTGGCTACAGTGCCATGGGCCTTCAACTTCCTGATAACATTGCGTACGGTGGACACAGGAATATCAAGGTCTCTGGAGATGGACTTGCAGCATTGAGATTGTCCATGCTTGGCTACAATCTTGTGTCTGACCTCCTCAGACAATTCTCTGGTTTTCTTTCTTTTCTCCATGCTTTTTGTGGTACACACAGCGACACAAAACAGCAGAATTACTCCTTTTCTCCTTTCAAACTGGTTGAATGAGTAATTTTCACCCCTCAGCCCAAATTGGGCTAAGGGGCATTGTCATCATGGGCGTCGTCCGGGCGTCCAGGCATCCATCAACTTTTGGTTTCCGTCAATTTCAAGGAGAACAGCTAGTCCGATTAAATCCATGTTTGCCGTGTGTGTTGGGGTTGAGTCGAGGAAGGTGCCTTTCGAAAATGGACACGCTGCGATTTTCAATATGGCCGCCACAGCAGCCATCTTGAAATTGGTTTCTGTCAATTTCGAGCAGAACGGCTTGTCCGATTAAATCCATTTTTGCAGTGTATGTTGGGGTTGAGTAGAGGAAGGTTCATGGGCGTGCTGCGATTTTCAATATGGCCGCCACGGCAGCCATCTTGAAATTGGTTTCCGTCAATTTCAAACAGAACGGCTCGTCCGATTAAATCCATTTTTGCAGTGTGTGTTGGGGTTGAGTAGAGGAAGGTTCCTTTCGAAAATGGGCACGCTGCGATTTTCAATATGGCCGCCACGGCAGCCATCTTGAAATTGGTTTCCACTATGCATGGGCTGAGGGGTTACGCCCGCTTTGCGGTGCTATTTATTTATATTGCAGGCACCTGCAACTCACCACAGGTGAGTTCAATTCCAAAGTAAGGAAGAATCACCTGCTTGAAATCTAATTATTTCTAACAACTTCTGAAAGGTGCCAATAATATTGTCTTGGCCATTTTAGGATTTCTGTGTGGAATAAGCTAAGATTTAGTAATTTTTTCAGCTTTTTTTGTTTTGTTCCACTGAAAACCAAAGAAATACAAATGTAGATAACAAGAGATTTTTTAATTTCAACAATTTTCTTGAAGAAATTGCGCTTTATTTGAAAAAAGTGCAAGGGTGCCAATATTTTTGGCCACGACTGTTTATGTGTGTGTGTTTGTGTGTACGTGTGTGTGTGTATATGTGTATATATCTGTACGTGTGTGTGTGTGTGTATATGTATAGATGGCCTCTATGAGGACGATATAGTCCATGCCTGAAGCTTTCAACACAAAATAAAAATAAATAACCATTGCTTTCATGCCGCGAGGAGCATAGAAACTGCCGAGGCAGTTTCATTGGCGAAGGAGTACATTCCTGGACGGGTCGCCACTCCGACGCAAGATACTCGAATGGCTTATTACGCCAGTAACCTGGTGTTCATTTTGCCAACCTTGAACGGATGACAGGCTGAGTAAACCCACAACGTGCCAGGGACTTCAACTCGATATCCTGAGATCTTAAGCCAGCCACCTTAACCGTTAAGCCAACACTAAGCACATACAAATATACATAAACATATACATATACATTTACACATACACACATACATATACACATACACATATACATATACACATACATGGCCAAACGTATGTGAACACCCGAACATCACACCCGTATGTGCTCGAACATCTCATTCCAAAATAATGGGCATTAATATTGAGTTGGTCCACTCCCTCCCCCTCCCCCCTTTGCTGCTATAACAACCTCCACTCTTCTGGGAAGGCTTTCCACTAGCTGTTGGAACATTGCTGCGGGGATTTGCTTCCATTCAGCCACAAGAGCTTTAGTGGTCGGGGACTGATGCTGGGCGATTAGGCCTGGCTTGCAGTCCGTGTTCGAATTCATCCAAAAGGTGTTCGATGGGGTTGAGGTCAGGGCTGTGTGAAGGCCAGTCAAGTTCATCCACACCGATCTTGACAAACCATTTCTGTATTTTCTTCGCTTTGTGCACTGGTGCATTGTCATGCTGAAGCAGGAAAGAGCCTTCCCCAAACTGTTGCCACAAAGTTGGAAGCACACAATCGTCTACAATGTCATTGTATGCTGTAGCGTTAAGATTTCCCTTCACTGGAACTAAGGGGCCAAGCCCGAAACATGAAAAACACCCCCAGACCATTATTCCTCCTCCACCAAACTTTACAGTTGGCACTATGCATTCGGGCAGATAGTGTTCTCCTGGCATCTGCCAAACCAAGTTTGTCCGTCGGACTGACAGATGGTGAAGCGTGATTCATCACTCCAGAGAATGCATTACCACTGCTCCAGAGTCCAATGGCAGCGAGCTTTACACCACTCCAGCCAATGCTTGGCATTGCGCATGGTGATCTTAGGCTTGTGTGTGGCTGCTCAGCCATGGAAACCCATTTCATGAAGCTCCCGACGAATCGTTGTTGTACTGACATTCCTTCTAGAGGCAGTTTGGAACTCGGCATTGAGTGTTGCAACCGAGGACAGACTATTTTTTACGCGCTACGTGCTTCAGCCCTCGGCAGTCCCGTTCTATGAGCTTGTGTGGCCTACAACTTCGCGGCTGAGCTGTTGTTGCTCCTAGACCTCTAGCAGGGCAGAAATTTGACAAACTGACTTGTTGGAAAGATGGAATCCTATGACGGTGCCATGTTGAAAGTCAATGAGCTCTTCAGTACGGCCCATTCTGCTGCCAATGTTTGTCTATGGTGATTGCATGGCTGTGTGCTTCATTATATATACCTGTCAGCAATGGGTGTGGCTCAAACAGCCGAATCCACTAATTAGAAGGGGTGTCCACATACTTTTGACCATGTAGTTTATATATGCATATACATATACAAATATAACCACCTTTAGAGGCCATTTGTCCCCGCAAAGCGGGGGTTGGCCTTTTTCGGGAACCGTGGTTGTTGTTGTTTTTCGGTCCCCTTTTTGAAGCAATGTTTTACGGCCGGATGCCCTTCCTGACGCCAACCCTTTTTTGAACGTCTATATACATATACAAATATCCTTGTATATTCAAAGATGGAGGTGGGAAAAGCTGGACAGCCATTCAAAACACATATCACATCGCTCTCGTGAACTCAGACCGTTGTCACCTAATTAAAAATTTAATAGCACCTGAATGGCTCAAAAACTTTTAAACTCAGTTTGTGGCGATGAGATCCCAGGTTCAAATCCCATCCACTCCACTATACTAGCTTTTTTTCTTTTCTTTTTTTCTTTTTTTTTGTATACAAGATCGAGGCTCATGAAAGAGCGAACAATAATCACACAAAAAGTCAAACCGACACAGTCAACACAAAATAAGGGCAGTGGTAGACAAGATGGGGAGAGAGGGTTTAAGAACACAAACACAACATTTGAAAGCAGGGACATCAAGAGAACTGTGGGAGGGAGAGGGCATGGGGGGAGGTGGGAGAGGTATAAAACATATGGACACTGCAAGGACTTCCAGGAAAGAAGTTGGAATTTCCAAAAAGTGGATCTGGGGTGAATTAGCGGGGTTAGAAAACATCAAGGTTTTGGATGGGGGAAGATAAGAGATGGTGGTGAACAGCTGTTTTAAAGACCTGGTGGAGGGAGGAGTGGGATTGAAAGGAGTGGGGGAGTTTGTTCCAGAGGCGAGAGAAAAGGGGAGTAAATGAGTGAAGGTGAGCAGAGAGCCTAGATTTTGGCAGTTTAACCATTAGAGGGTTGCTGGCAGATCTTGTGCGACCTGTAGGAATATTTGGGGGACAGAGCACGAGAGCTGGGGGAGCAAGGCTGGAGAGGAGTAGAAGAAGACAGTCGGTAGAAGCTGATCCATTGTCTACTATAATGGGAATTTGATTAACTAGGGCGTGCCCGTACGTGGGTGCAAAAAAACATGCGTGCAAACAACAACAACAAAAAAAAACTTTGAAACCACGTGGCAGTAACGACCACAGAACCCCCCCCCCCTCTATTTACATGAAATGGTTTGGTCCATTCGCAAAGCCAAAGCGAACGGCTTGAGAGTACGGTAGAACCCCCCCCTCTATTTACATGAAATGGTTTGGTCCATTCGCAAAGCCAAAGCGAACGGCGAACGGCTAAATCGCCATAGCTCGGTAACTACTTCTCCGATTAATATGAAACCTTGAAAAGGCACATCCTCAGGTCCCCAGCAATATACCTGGCAAGTTTCAAGTATATCGGACCCGTGGTTGTCGAGAAACAGCGGTCACAGACAAACACACAGACAAACACACAGACACACACACAGAGATTACTGGAATTATAGATAGATGAAAAATTACACTGAGGTTTTGGGATGTCCTTGTCATGAAATTGATCCTTCCTTTTCCTCCCCACAATCCCCACATCGCCCTTGATTACATAATAAAACAAGAAAGAGCAATCAGAGATTGCAGACCCTCACCAGGATGTGTTTTTCAGTGGTTTTTAAGGCTTTTGTGTTAAAAACAAATATGTCGGCCGAACCACTTGACTAATGACGTCATCTTTTTTTTCCTCCACCGATTTATCCCCTAGCCGAGATGATGCTCAATAAATTTCATCTTGATCGGATGAAGTTTTGTACTTGTCGAATTATGATGTCATAATGGAGGCACCTATGACATCATCATTAGCTTGTTTTATTCCCCATGGAGAGTTCCTTACAATGAGCCATGTCTCAATTTTTTCTATACAGCACTTTCGGAGATATAGAGGTACAATGTTTTTCGGTTTTTCCAAGATGGCGGCCGAACCACGTGACCAATGACATCATCATTATTTGTTTTCTAAACTAATTTATTCCTAGATTATGCTCAATAAATTTCATCTTGATTGGACGAAGTTTTGTACTTGTCGAATTATGATGTCATAATGGAGGCACCTATGACACCATCATTAACACATTTTATTCCCCATAGAGAGTTCTTTACAATGAGCCATGTCTCAATTTTTTCTATTCAGTGCTTTTGCAGATATAGAGGTGCAAATTTTTTCGGTTTTTCCAAGATGGGGGCCGAACCACGTGACTGATGACGTCATAATTATCATTAAAAAATTATACAGGTGGAGTTGCACCTATGGTGGAAATTTCCTGTCAATCGGACCAACGTTTAGTGAGAAAAACATATTTAGTTCTGTGCGGACAAACAGACAAACAAGCGTTATGCCTAGGTCTCCCATCGGTGAAGTGATGCGAGTTGACAAAATGGAAGATGCAAGGCGGCCATCTTGGATTTTGACGTGGCGACCCAATTTTCAATAGCGTTCTCCCTTATGGGTAGATACACCCACACACCAGATTAGAGGTTAGTAGTTCGTTTATTTTTCAAGATATTTCGCTCACAAGGTTCAGACATATATATGGTGGCGGCCATCTTGGATTTTGACGTGGCGACCCAATTTTCAATAGCGTTCTTCCTTATGCCTAGATACACCCACACACCAAATTAGAAGTTGGTACTTCGCTTATTTTTCAAGATATTCATCTCACAAGGTTCAGACATATATATGGTGGCGGCCATCTTGGATTTTGACGTGGCGACCTAATTTTCAATAGCGTTCTTCCTTATGCCTAGATACACCCACACACCAGATTAGACGTTAGTAGTTCGTTTATTTTTCAAGATATTTCGCTCACAAGGTTCAGACATATATATGGTGGCGGCCATCTTGGATTTTGACGTGGCGACCCAATTTTCAATAGCGTTCTTCCTTATGCCTCGATACACCCACACACCAGATTAGAAGTTGGCGGCGGCCATCTTGGATTTTGACGTGGCGACCCAATTTTCAATAGCGTTCTCCCTTATGCGTAGATACACCCACACACCAGATTATAAGTTGGTACTTCGTTTATTTTTCAAGATATTTCGCTCACAAGGTTCAGACATATATATGGTGGCGGCCATCTTGGATTTTGACGTGGTGACCCAATTTTCAATAGCGTTCTTCCTTATGCCTAGATACACCCACACACCAGATTAGAGGTTGGTACTTCGCTTATTTTTCAAGATATTCAGCTCACAAGGTTCAGACATACATGGCGGCGGCCATCTTGGATTTTGATGTGGGTTGCACCCACACACCAAATTCGAATGCCGTCCTTCGCTTACGCATGTACGCACGCACGCACGCACGCACGGACGGACGGACGGACGCACGGACGGACACACGGACAGAGGGGAAAACCATACTCCCCCTTTCGCTCCGCGGTGCGACGGGGGACAACAAGATGGTATTCATAGAATGCATACCCTGCACAGTCAACATTGTGTGAGCCAACTCTTCTGTTTTTGAACGTTTGTTTTTTTTCATCCAATATGGCTGCCAGACCACATGAGCGATGACATAAATTTATATTCTCTAATATAATTGTTGCATAGATCATGCTCAATAAATTTCAAACTGATCAGACCACGTTGTCCCTGTCGAATGATGACATCATAATTATGGCAACAATGACGTCATCGTTAACAACACCGATTCCCCATATGGAGTTCTTTGCAATGAGCGACGTTTCAATTTTTTAAATGCTGACACAGCACACACTTTACTTTACTGAAATGCAGACACAAATGTTATATTTTCGTCAAAAATCGTCGGAATTTCGCCAAATGTTTTGGTCGTGTGTTAATATACCTCAGCGATTGACAAATCTGAAATCAGAATTTTATTTGAGGTCAAAATGTCCCCGTGAGGTCGCTCCGTACTTTGCCTGCTCGTCATGTGCAGTGTGATAATTAATTCCATGCCCACTGGAGAAGACTTCTTTTTCTTCACGCAATAACAACTTCTAGCTTCCAGACCGTACATCCCATCATCTTGAAATTTGGCACACTTGTTACACTTCATTACCTATACGATAATGTAAAGTTTCACGTCGATCAATGAAGTGGTTCAATAGTTATACATTTTTTATATTTTCGTTTAATTATATATATCTGCCAAACCACATCACCTATCGCAAATTCCAAAAGGTTATTTTAGTAGACTGATATACTGAACACATCTGTGAAGTTTCCCCTCGACAGGATCAAAAATGAGGGAGGAGCTAGGTTTTAAAAGTTTATGCTTAAAAACGTCATAACTCCGAAACCATGTGATGCATGACGTCATGCTCGCTGACCTTTTTGTTTGTCATGAGTAGGCGATTCTGCCTGCAAAGTTTGGAATCGATCTGTTCAGTCGTTTTGGAGAAAATTGGATTTTAGTGGTTTTTCAGGCTTTTCACTCAAAACAATATGGCGGCCGAACCACGTGACCTACGACGTCATTATAATTGTATTTCTGTATCAATTTATACCGAGAAGAAGCTCAAGAAATTTCATCCTCATCGGATAAAGTTTTTTACTTATCGAATTATGACGTCATAATGGCAGCACCTATTACGTCATCATTCACATATGTTATTCCACATGGAGAGTTCTTTGCAATGAGACCTCTCAATTATTTCTGTGCTTGAGATATAGAGGTGCAAAGTTTTTTGGTTTTTCCAAGATGGCGCCCATACCACGTGACCTGTGACGTCATAATATTCAATAAAATATTCTACAGGAGGAGTCCCTCCTATGGTGAAAATTTCAGGTCAATCGGACCAATGTTTGCCGAGAAAATGAATTTTTAAAATGCAGACATGCACGTATGTACGTACCCGAATGCTTAACCCTGCCTTTCGCTTCGCGAGCGCACGGTAACAAACAGACAGACAAACGGACCCAAATGCAATGCCCTCTCCTCCTGCGAGGGTAAAGATTGGTGTGCCACTGTAAAAACAACAACACCAACATTAAAAACCTTTAGAGATGTTTAACCTCACAGAAAAACAAATTAGACCATTACCTTCCTTATCAACTGTAACTCTGATCATTTACACACACAGACGTTTCCATGAATAGAAGCGACAACTCTGATCACTTACACACAGACGTGTCCATGGCTACAAGCTATAACTTTGATCACTTACACACATATGTTTCCATGGCTACAAGCTATAACTTTGATCACTTACACACATACGTTTCCATGGCTACAAGCTATAACTTTGATCACTTACACACAGACGTTTCCATGGCTACAAGCTATAACTTTGATCACTTACACACATATGTTTCCATGGCTACAAGCTATAACTTTGATCACTTACACACATACGTTTCTATGACTACAAGCTCCAACTCTGATCATTTACACACAGACGTTTCCATGGCTACAAGCTATAACTTTGATCACTTACACACATATGTTTCCATGACTACAAGATATAACTCTGATCATTTACACACAGACGTTTCCATGGCTACAAGCTATAACTTTGATCACTTACACACATATGTTTCCATGGCTACAAGCTATAACTTTGATCACTTACACACATATGTTTCCATGACTACAAGATATAACTCTGATCATTTACACACAGACGTTTCCATGGCTACAAGCTATAACTTTGATCACTTACACACAGACGTTTCCATGGCTACAAGCTATAACTTTGATCACTTACACACATATGTTTCCATGGCTAGAAGCTATAACTCTGATCACTTACACACATACGTTTCCACGGCTACAAGCTATAACTTTGATCACTTACACACAGACGTTTCCATGGCTACAAGCTATAACTCTGATCACTTACACACAGACGTTTCCATGGCTACAAGCTATAACTCTGATCACTTACACACATATGTTTCCATGGCTACAAGCTATAACTTTGATCACTTACACACAGACGTTTCCATGGCTACAAGCTATAACTTTGATCGCTTACACACAGACGTTTCCATGGCTACAAGCTATAACTTTGATCACTTACACACATATATTTCCATGGCTACAAGCTACAACTTTGATCACTTACACACATATGTTTCCATGGCTACAAGCTATAACTTTGATCACTTACACACAGACGTTTCCATGGCTACAAGCTAAAACTTTGATCACTTACACACATATATTTCCATGGCTACAAGCTACAACTTTGATCACTTACACACATATGTTTCCATGGCTACAAGCTATAACTTTGATCACTTACACACATATGTTTCCATGACTACAAGATATAACTCTGATCATTTACACACAGACGTTTCCATGGCTACAAGCTATAACTTTGATCACTTACACACAGACGTTTCCATGGCTACGAGCTATAACTTTGATCACTTACACACATATGTTTCCATGGCTACACGCTATAACTTTGATCACTTACACACAGATGTTTCCATGGCTAGAAGCTATAACTCTGATCACTTACACACAGACGTTTCCATGGCTACAAGCTATAACATTGATCACTTACACACAGATGTTTCCATGGCTACAAGCTATAACTTTGATCACTTACACACATACGTTTCAATGGCTAAAAGCTATAACTCTGATCACTTACACACATACGTTTCCATGGCTACAAGCTATAACTCTGATCACTTACACACACGTTTCCATGGCTACATGCTATAACTTTGATCACTTACACACATATGTTTCCATGGCTACAAGCTATAACTTTGATCACTTACACACATATGTTTCCATGGCTACAAGCTATAACTTTGATCACTTACACACATATGTTTCCATGGCTACATGCTATAACTTTGATCACTTACACACATATGTTTCCATGGCTACACGCTATAACTTTGATCACTTACACACATATGTTTCCATGGCTACACGCTATAACTTTGATCACTTACACACAGATGTTTCCATGGCTACAAGCGATAACTTTGATCACTTACACACATATGTTTCCATGGCTACACGCTATAACTTTGATCACTTACACACATATGTTTCCATGGCTACAAGCTATAACTCTGATCACTTACACACAGATGTTTCCATGGCTACAAGCTATAACTTTGATCACTTACACACATATGTTTCCATGGCTACAAGCTATAACTCTGATCACTTACACACAGATGTTTCCATGGCTACAAGCTATAACTCTGATCACTTACACACAGACGTTTCCATGGCTACAAGCTATAACTTTGATCACTTACACACATATGTTTCCATGGCTACAAGCTATAACTTTGATCACTTACACACATATGTTTCCATGGCTACATGCTATAACTTTGATCACTTACACACATATGTTTCCATGGCTACACGCTATAACTTTGATCACTTACACACATATGTTTCCATGGCTACACGCTATAACTTTGATCACTTACACACAGATGTTTCCATGGCTACAAGCTATAACTTTGATCACTTACACACATATGTTTCCATGGCTACACGCTATAACTTTGATCACTTACACACATATGTTTCCATGGCTACAAGCTATAACTCTGATCACTTACACACAGATGTTTCCATGGCTACAAGCTATAACTTTGATCACTTACACACATATGTTTCCATGGCTACAAGCTATAACTCTGATCACTTACACACATATGTTTCCATGGCTACAAGCTATAACTCTGATCATTTACACACAGATGTTTCCATGGCTACAAGCTATAACTTTGATCACTTACACACATATGTTTCCATGGCTACAAGCTATAACTCTGATCACTTACACACAGATGTTTCCATGGCTACAAGCTATAACTTTGATCACTTACACACATATGTTTCCATGGCTACAAGCTATAACTCTGATCACTTACACACATATGTTTCCATGGCTACAAGCTATAACTCTGATCACTTACACACAGATGTTTCCATGGCTACAAGCTATAACTCTGATCACTTACACACAGACGTTTCCATGGCTACAAGCTATAACTTGATCACTTACACACAGACGTTTCCATGGTTATGGTGGTTAAGTAGGCAATGAGGTGAGTCAATGAAGAGGTTTGAACTTGTGAACCCGAACGAATCGTCATCCCCAGATTCTCATAATCAGAAGGAAAGTGTGAGGAGTTTCATGACATCCGCACGTAATTAAGTCCCATGTAAACGATCAACTTATCGAAATTTGCCATTTTGTCAGATCATTATGACCCGACTGTCCCAAGGCCATAGTCAGCGCATGTCGTTTGATGAGGCAGCTTCCCTTGATATGTCCCTTGCTCTCTCTTTCCATAGACACAGAAAGTAAAATAGGAAAAGGTAAGAATGTTCTCAATAATTACAGCGTGGGTGGAAAATGATGTGTGGCAGGCACGATGGGGAGTGCGGGTGGGGTGGCTGGGGGAAGAAAGGGGAAAAGTACTTGAGGGAAGGATGTAAAAGATTTTTGTACACAGATGTATTGTCCTATAAAATGAAGGTACCAATGCAATGTTTGAGTACCAATGCAAAGGAAACGTCCATAAAACAGGAATGATTGTGGTGTGTCGGCCATGCAGGCCTTTGCGAATTGGTGATTGCGTGAATAATTCTTGGAAGGAAACAAAGAAAGGGAAGATAAAAGGGAAAAATAGAAAAAGGCAGCCGAAGGGGACCTGCCCACAAACAAATGAGAAAGAAATAACATTTTCTCATTCGCATGCTAACCACATCTCCCGCCATTATTCTAACTCAATATCCACCTGTATTTATAATGAACTTACACATTCCACTCGGTCTACGGGAAAGGAGTGATGTACTATGGGATACTATGGCCTACCTATTTAAAACATACCTTGGGATGGATCTCTTGGATGTCCCTGACCGAAGAAACCTACACAACCAGCTTTCCCTAACCCTAACAATTCTCCAGAATACACCGCTTCCTGTTATCATTCCAAGATAATGAAAATTTTATCCCGATTCAATTCCACAGATGACCTGGAATGATGGCATCAGTTTATGACGACTCACCTTTAAGATGTCTCACCTAAGTTGGAATCTCAATCCGGCTATAAACCGTCAACCTCGTGTTCCGCATGCAGGTAAAGGGATCATTGTGTGCACAGGATGCCCCGTCTTCCAGCACCGATCGTTCAATATCCCAGGGTGTCTTTCGTGAAGAGTAGGTGAGTGTGTATATGCATCTACATATATATGGAAATGGTACTTCCTGACCTCAAGGGAGAACATCGGCCACGGATTATGTCTCACTTAGCAATGGCCGCATAACCCGCACGAACAGGTGACTGCCCGCGCACATATTTGTTCCCGCCAATGCAAATCACAGAAACCAGCAACGTACGTGTGATCGGGCTGAGTAGATGTTGTCCCTTGAGGTCAGGAAGTACCGTTTTCATTTAACCCACGAAATGGGGGTCGTTGGTTACATTATTGAACGGTGTACCATCCTGATGGGTGCAAATAAGCACGAAATGCAGTGGCGGCTCTGTTTTGATGTTTAACCAATGACGAGTGATCCACCATATAAATCTCCATATTATAGAGTGGCCGGGCTAGGGCTTCCTGGTTGGAGGCAGCGATATGGTCTGAGCTGCACAAACGCCATTGTCAGCGCAAGCATAGGCATCGTGAGGAGTGCTCGGCACACTCCATATATATATATATATATATATATATATATATATATATATATATATAAAAAGAGTCGTGGCCAAAAGTATTGGCACCCTTGCACTTTTTTCTAATAATGCACCATCTCTTCCAGAAAATTGTTAAAATAAAAAAATATTTTGGTGTCCACATTTGTATTTCTTTGGTTTTCAGGGGAACGAATCAAAAAAGCTGAAAAAGTTATCAAATCTTAGCTTATTCCATAAAGAAATCCTAAAATGGCCCAGACAATATTATTGGCACATTTTAGGAGTTGTTCGAAATAATTAAATTTCAAGTGGGTAATTCTTCTTTACTTCGGTATTGAACTCACCTATGGTGAGTTGCAGGTGCCTGCAATATAAAAATAACTCACTCAACCAGTTTGAACAGAGAAAAGGAGTCATTCTGCCGTTTTGTGTCACTGTGTGTGTCACTGTGTCACTGTGTGTCACTCCAATGAGCATGGAGAAAAGCAAGAAAACCAGAGAATTGTCTGAGGAGGTCAGACACAAGATTGTAGCCAAGCATGGACAATCTCAAGGCTACAAGTCCATATCCAGAGACCTTGATGTTCCTGTGTCCACTGTACACAATGTTATCAAGAAGTTTAAGGCCCATGGCACTGTAGCCAACCTCCCTGGACGTGGCCGCAAGAGAAAAGTTGTTCGAATGGTGGAGAAAGCACCTCAATCACCTGCCAAAGAGATTCAAGCTCACCTTCAGACAAAAGGTACGACAGTTTCAACTCGCACCATCCGTCGCCAACTCAATGACAGGGGGTTCTATGGTAGGAAACGAGAGAGAGAGAGAAAGAGAAAGAGAAAGAGAAAGAGAAAGAGAAAAAGAGAGAAAGAGAGAAAGAGAGAAAGAGAGAAAGAGAAAGAGAAAGAGAAAGAGAAAGAGAAAAAGAGAAAGAGAGAAAGAGAAAGAGAGAAAGAGAAAGAGAGAAAGAGAAAGAGAGAAAGAGAGAAAGAGAAAGAGGAAAAAGAGAAAGAGAGAAAGAGAAAGAGAAGAGAGAGAGAGAGAGAGAGAGAGAGAGAGAGAGAGAGAGAGAGAGAGAGAGAGAGAGAGAGAGAGAGAAAGAAAGAATATAAAGCCTGACAATATAAAGCCTGTCTGGAGTTTGCCAAAACACACCTGAACAAGCCAAAATCCATCTGAGAGAATGTCCTGTGGACAGATGAGACTAAATTAGAGCTTTTTGGTAAAGCACATCATCTCTATGTTTACAGAAAACAAAATGAAGCCTTCAAAGAAAAGAACACCTTCCCTCCAGTCAAACATGGAGGAGGTTCAGTGATGTTTTGGGGTTGCTGTGCTGGCTCTGGAACTGGGTACCTTGAATGTGTGCATGGCATCATGAAATCAGGAGATTACCAAGGCGTTTTGGAGCGCAATGTTCAACCCAGTGTCAAAAAGCTGGGTCTCCCTCGAAGGTCATGGGTCTTGCAGCAGGACAATGACCCCAAACACACTTCAGAAAGCACCTTGAAATGGTTCAAGACAAAATGCTGGACTGTTCTGAAGTGGCCAGCAATGAGTCCAGATCTAAATCCCATTGAACACCTGTGGGGAGATCTGAAAACAGCAGTTGGGAGAAGGCACCTTTCAAATCTGGGAGAACTGGAGCAGTTTACATAAGAAGAGTGGGTCAAACTGCCAGTAAAAAGGTGGAGGAAGCTCATTCATGGCTCCAGGAAGTGCTTGACTGTAGGTATTTTGTCCAAAGTCTGTGCTACCAAATATTAAGTCGAGGGTGTCAATAATTTTGTCAATGCCATTTCTTTTTATTTTCTGATTTTAAAGGATATATTAATATATTAAGTTCTGAATCAAAAACAAAGGTTATGTAATCTTAACAGTGAAATAAAGAATTGTGGAGACCAAAAACTTTTGTCAATGTTGACTTATTTTTGGGAAAATTGTGAGTTATTTGAAAAAGGTGCAAGGGTGCCAATACTTTTGGCCATGATTGTAACATGACATAGAAGGCGAGCGGACCTTATTAGACCTAATTATCCCAACCGGCGTCCGTGGTTGCTTAACAACCCATTGGGTGTGGAGTTATCCATGGCCTGGTGGCCTCAGGATTGGTAGTGGCAGCAGATTCGAGTACACACCTTGAGAGCCCGGCGTGCGTGCCGATACCGTAACAATATATACACCTTGTTATGCTCTTTTGGCATTTCTTGGACTATTGTGAGTACCACGTTTGTAATACTTGGAATGCTCGTCATATTGATGCAAATTGTTGATGCAAGATAAACATTTTCCCATTCAGGGTCCAGTTTTTTCATTGATAATAATAATAATAATAATAATGTATTATGTTATTTCAGGTACTGAGAATACCTGACTGGTGTTGGTCAAATCCATTGGGCTTTAAATGTTTATTAAAACTAATTTACTTTTCATCAGTGATTTATTTATTTTTCCGACCACCTCATTCATCTTGCAGTGCACTTGAAATTCCAAGACCATTTGCATCCAGTGCACAATCGTGCTGTCATGTGCCAGAAGAATTCCGCACCAGCATTGGATCCATACGCTGTGACCTTTGAAGATCAAACCCCTTGGTCGTTTTGTATTATCCGTGCCATTTTGGAAGTGATATTTACAGATTGAGAAATGCAACTTCCACTTGTGCGTTTTCAGGCTTCCGCTGCTGTTTCTACACAGCCCTGTTATGATTTTAGAAATGCTGCACATTTATCAACCTCTGACACCAGGGACCTTGAAGTTTTTCCATGAACAGAACTCCATTGCCTGTAATTCAGCGATTAAATTACACTGCATATACTGAATAAATATATTTAATGAATCTCGAGAAAACTTCTGAAACAGATCAAAGATCAATCCTTATTTAAGGTCCACAAAGGTGGATGGAATAATGATTCCGCCTCCACCGAGACGATTCAAACCTAATTTGAAGGCATATTCCCATTTGGGTGTTTATATGACTTGATGAAACTAATCAAAGAATACCTCCAGTCTGGCAGATTCTAACATTTAATAACACATCATGGCAACATTTAATACTTAGTTATGCGATTATAACACGGGGATTAAACAGAACATAATTGCTCATCTGGGAGCTGAAATGATGAATTGGGCTCAGGGTTCAGCCATGTTTTCCGGTGGCTGGCCTACGCTCTGGCAAGCGCTTGTTCACAGTTATGGAACATTTGACCGAGCAAAATATCACAGAGTGGGAAAAGGATCCCATTTCACTTCTCAGTGCCAGGGGAAGGAGCAAGTCCCAAGCTTGACATTGCAAACAGTGGCTGAGGTAGGACCTCATCTACTACACCATAGAATACTTGAAAGTGGGAAAGGTGTACACATCTAAATGAGTTATGAGGATGCTCAACTTTAAATCAGACTTTTGTTTTTACTTGTAACTAAGCTTGTATGTACAATGCCCTCTCTGGTTGTTAACAAGTGTTACGGATTCGTCACTTCCGCTGTTGTGGTTTTCCTCCACTTGAAACACTTCTGGTTCTATGTATTATTATTATCATTGTTTAAGTGAAATGGTCATTAGTATTATCAAAATGTAAAAGGGTTAACTTTAAATGAAACAGGAAACCGGATCGGGAACCGGAAGACGGAGAAGAAGAAGAAGAAGACGAGGGCGTGGCGAGTGAAGTCGGACAAGAAGCGAGTAGCTTCCAGCTCCGTAGCGAGCGTTGTCAAACGAAAGTCGCGAGTGACCTTTGAGTTTCCTTGAAAGGAGTTCCTGCGATAGGTGCTATCGCTTGGGGATTGAAACACCTGCGTGGTCAGGTTTGGGCGTTGCGATTCCGAAGAATCATCGCCGGGTCGTGTTGACTCAAGTCAGAGCCGTCGGCCATTTTGACACTCGCGCTTTGTTCAGTAAAAGGTCTTGGCCACGCGTCAGCTTTTTTCACCATCCTGTCATCTGTCAGGGATGTGAGTGCGCAACGCTGAGTTTGAAGTTTAAGTGGCGGATCGCCGACTGAACCGGGAACGTTCGTATCTGGGGGGGGGGGGGGGGGGCTTTGGGATTTCCCATTCCGCCGCGAGTTCACCTTTGGTTTTGGACCACTTGACTTTTGCGTCGCTTCGACTGCCTACGCCTGAGAGCTGCTTCGGCGGTGCGACTGCCCTCGCCATCCGCACGGGATTCTGGTCTCGATTGGACATTGTTCTAGCGATCGCCGTAGCAAGTCAACTTCGTCTTGAGGACGGGAATATAGAGACATTGGGGAAGGTTTTTCCACTCACTGGGAACACCGTGAGTTATCCTATGCTAGTTGATGGTACCATCATAAGATGTATTGAGTGTACTTTTGATTGCTATTTGTTGTACCGTTATTCTTGTGTGATTTTTAATACAATATTTGTTCGTTGATAATAATCATTGGTGTGGTTTCACTATTGCTTTCTGACACAGAATAACATATTTTTCTGCCGTGGCTCCTCTCGGGGCTCGGAGGTACATCGTGACCAGGGGGTCAGGAGGAATACGTAACAGAAGCTATATTCTAACAATCTGTGAAACAAATATCTATGTAACTCTGTTGAGAGAAGTGTTATGATTTATGGAAGTGAGACATGGGTAATGAATGTAGAGCAGCAACGAAGGCTGGAAAGGGTAGAAATGCGAATGGTTCAGTGGATGTGTGGAGTATCGTTGAGAGAGAGGAAGACAAATGATGAATTGCAAAAGATGATGGGAATAGAGCCTGTAATGGATGCTGTGAAGAGAAACAGGATGAGATGGTTTCGTCATGTGTTGAGGAAGGATGAAAGTGACTGGTTGAGAAGAGTGATGGAAATGAATGTAGAAGGAAGTAGAGGACAAGGAAGACCAAGAAAGACTTGGCTAAAAGTGGTGGAAGAAGAAATGCGGGCAAGGGGTTTAACAAGGGGAGATGCAGAAAATAGGGCAAAATGGAGAAGGTTGTCATGGGGACCGCAAGGCTAACCCCCACTCTAGCAGGGAAAATGGCCTTAAAATGCCTGTTGTTCTTGTTGTTGTTTGTTTGTTGTGAAACAAATGCATTCAAATGCACTATACTGTACATGTGTGTGTATATGTATGTATGTACAGTCACGTGAAAAAGTAAGTACACCCCATGTAAAGTTTTGACTTTTTCAACATATTTCAACATACAGTTATTTGATCTTCATTTCAACAATATTGATAGATAAAGGTGATATAATATAACAAATATCATGAAACATTTTCATTTTGTAGTCCATTGTATAATTTAAATAAACATAAATGCAAATTTCACATGTGGAAAAAGTAAGTACACCCCTTCATTTATCACCACTTCAAATACCTAAAATTAGAATCAGGTGCACCAGCTCAGGTGCAAATGATTAGAACATCGTTCGAGAGGATCTTGGAGGAACCTGTCTTATTTAAACCTCAGACATTTAGTTTGGTTTGCTCTTTGTTGTTGAAGTGTGCAGCGTCACCATGCCGAGATCAAAAGAGCTCTCTGAGGCCTTCAGGAAAAAGGTTATAGATGCCTACGAGTCTGGGAAGGGATTTAAAAAGATCTCCAAACAATTTGAAATCAATCATTCGACTGTCCGGAAGATCATCTACAACTGGAGAAGATTCCAAACAACTGCCAACTTGTTCAGGCCAGGCCGCCCCAGCAAGTTCAGCCCGAGAGCAGACCGAAAGATGCTGAAAGAAGTCTCTAAGAACCCCAGAATGTCATCACGGGACCTACAGGTAGCTCTTGCCACTGTTGATGTCAAAGTGCACGAGTCTACCATTAGAAAGACGCTGCACAAATTTGATCTACGTGGGAGGTGTGCCAGGAGGAAACCTTTGCTGTCCAGAAAGAACATCAGGGCAAGACTAAAGTTTGCCAATGAACACCTTGTCAAAGACCAGCACTTCTGGAACAATGTGCTCTGGACAGATGAGTCAAAGATAGAGTTATTTGGCCACAGTACCAGAAGACGTGTTTGGCGAAAACCAAAGACAGCATTTGACCACAAGAATCTGATACCAACTGTAAAGCATGGTGGTGGAAATATTATAGTTTGGGGCAGCTTTGCTGCATCAGGGCCTGGGCAGCTCACCATCATATAATCCACTATGAATTCTTCATTGTACCAGAGGGTGCTTGAGGATAATGTGCGGCCATCTGTCGGAAAGTTGAAGCTCAACCAAAGGTGGACCTTGCAACATGACAATGACCCTAAACATACCAGTAAATCCACCAAGGAATGGCTGAAAGGAAAGAAATGGAGGGTTCTGGAATGGCCAAGTCAAAGCCTGGATCTAAATCCCATCGAGATGTTATGGGGGGATTTGAAACGAGCTCTGCATGCAAGAAACCCCTCAAACATCGCACAGCTGAAAGAATTCTGCATGGAGGAGTGCGCAAAAATTTCTCCCAGTCCATGTCAGAGACTGGTAGACAGTTATAAGAAACGCCTACTTGAGGTTGTTTCTGCCAAAGGGGGCAATACCACCTATTAGAGCTAAGGGGTGTACTTACTTTTTCCACATGCGAAATTTGCATTTATGTTTATTTAAATTGTACAATGGACTACAAAATGTAAATGTTTCATGATATTTGTTATATTTTTTCACCTTTATCTTTCAATATTGTTGAAATGAAGATCAAATAGCTGTATGTTGAAATATGTTGAAAAAGTCAAAACTTTACATGGGGTGTACTTACTTTTTCACGTGACTGTACGTACATCAGTAGACCCATAACCTCGACCATGGATCCACATCAATAGATTACCGACATCAGTAGATCCATAACCTCGACCATGGATCCACATCAATAGATTACCGACATCCGTAGATCCATAACCTTGACCATGGATCCACATCAATAGATTACCGACATCAGTAGATCCATAACCTCGACCATGGATCCACATCAGTAGATTACCTACATCAGTAGATCCATAACCTCGACCATGGATCCACATCAATAGATTACCGACATCAGTAGATCCATAACCTCGACCATGGATCCACATCAATAGATTACCGACATCAGTTGATCCATAACCTCGACCATGGATCCACATCAATAGATAACCGACATCAGTAGATCCATAACCTCGACCATGGATCCACATCAATAGATTACCGACATCAGTAGATCCATAACCTCGACCATGGATCCACATCAATAGATTACCGACATCAGTAGATCCATAACCTCGACCATGGATCCACATCAGTAGATTACCTACATCAGTAGATCCATAACCTCGACCATGGATCCACATCAGTAGATTACCTACATCAGTGGAACCATAACCCCAGTTGCATCCAGGAAGTCATTCAACCCATCAATGCATCATCATTAATCAAACTTTAATTGCTCGATGATTTACTGTATTATCACATACTTACAACTCCCATCACACAATCCATTATATGATAACTAGCTGAAGTACCTTGTGTTGCCTGGGAAAATTCAATGAAATAAGTATTTCAATATTTCCTGCATGACAATCACAAAACATATTCTCGAGCTGGGAAAAAACCCTGGCAGTATAGAAGCAACATACTCACTCGAGGCCTGAACACGGAGGTGTTATCATATTTTGTGGTGACTGGCGGCCATCATGCAAGTACTGAGTTTGTTACCCACGCCAGAGGAGAGGATATTGCATTTGAGTCTGTTTGTTTGTGTTTGTCTGTCTGTTTGTCTGTCTGTCTGTCTATTTGTCCGCATAGAATAAATATGATTTTCACTGCAACCGTTTGTCCGATTGACAGGAAATTTTCACAATAGGTGCAACTCCACCTGTAGAATTTTCTAATGATAATTATGACGTCATAGGTCAAGTGGTTCGGCCGCCATCTTGGAAACCCCGAAAAAATTTGCACCTCTATATCTCTGAAAGCGCTGAATAGAAAAAATTGAGACATGGCTCATGGCTAAAGAACTCTCCATGGGGAATAAAATATGTTAATAAAGGATGTCATAGGTGCCTCCATTATGACGTCATAATTCGACAAGTACAAAACGTCATCCTATCAAGATGAAATTTCTTGAGCATAATCTAGGGATAAATTAGTGGAGAAAAAAAATAGTGATTACGTCATCGATCACGTGGTTCGGCCGCCATATTTGTTGTAACACAAAAGCCTTAAAAACCACTGAAAATACATCCTGGCGAGGGTTTGCAATCTCTTATTGCTCTTTCTTGTTTAGTCTGTAATAGTTTTGAAGCAACTTCTTAATATTACAGATTATTTCTTCATAGTTTGATTGACACCCACAAACACAAACGAAGGATTGGAGCGTATTGTATGCAAAACACGTTGACGCATTGTTTGTTGGAGTTGTAATGAATTACGAACACCGTTGTTTGCAAATGAATAATTGACATCACATCCATCTCCTAGGAAAGACACATCTTCGCCTTCAAAACAATCGGACAGACATTGTTCCGTTTTTGTTTTTTTAAATCCAGGATCAACAGTCCTGAGGGGAAAACTATTACATGATTCCATTGGCATTTCAATGGAGTCGTTTGCATGGAATTGCCAGATTCATTTGGGAAACCTCCAGCAGACGTAGACATGCGCGATTTCAATGTGGAGGAACAGAATCTCGCAGCGCCTTATTCCTATCACTCTTCCATGAGCAAACCTTCTGGCTTTTTGAATCGATGCAAACAGCATCAGCATGAGAGACTCCCCCGGGAGACTCCCTGTGCCTATTGCATTCGCATCATTGCCTCTAATAGATGGCCTTACAATCTGCACTCCTCTCACTCGAGTGTTTGCAAACCATGTGCTAATGGCCTACGAGTGTCCAACTCTGCACAATAAACACCAACAGAATCTGAGCTTGCACCTTGTACCTCATCTACCTGGATGCTAGTGTTGAATTGCCATGTATGGGCTCTTTAAGCACCTACACATCTGAAAGTACTTCACCACCAGGTACTTTTTCTCCTGCTTTTCACTGCAATAATGTTCCGCTGATGCAACACACAAAGCTCTTGGTGCTGTGGTCGGGACGACAAGCATCAGGTACCAGGTAGCAGGGCGAATGTTCCTTTTCTGCAGTACACTGGCCATAGGTAGGCAGGAGTTTCTATTTGGTTTGAACATGACAGCATTCAGTCCATTTTACTTCGAGCTTTGCAATCTTCTTTAACAAATACAATTTACAGTGGAAGCTCCATTATCTCACTGCTAATCAGGCCGAATATTTGATATCATTTGACAATTAAAATTAGCTTTATTACCTCCGCCACATGGACGTAAGTTATGTTTTCACCGCTGTCTGTATGTATGTCTGTCTGTGGGCAGGATATCTCAAAAGGTTGTGGACAGATTTGGCAAAGATTTGGTGGACACGTTGAGTGTGCGACAACGAAGATTCGATTCCATTTTGGTGAAGATCTGAATCCAGATGTGAATACGAGAATTCTTTTTTACTAGGGCATGCCCGTACTATATATATATCTAAAATTATATCCCCCCCCTCTATTTACATGAAATGGTTTGGTCCATTCGCAAAGCCAAAGCGAACGGCTTGCGAGTACGGTGACAATCCCCCCCCCCCCCTCTATTTACATGAAATGGTTTGGTCCATTCGCAAAGCCAAAGCGAACGGCTTGCGAGTACGGTAGAACCCCCCCCCCCCCCCCCTCTATTTACATGAAATGGTTTGGTCCATTCGCAAAGCCAAAGCGAACGGCTTGCGAGTACGGGTAAATAAATCGCCATAGCTCGGTAACTACTTCTCCGATTAATATGAAACCTTGAAAAGGCACATCCTCAGGTCCCCAGCAATATACCTGGCAAGTTTCAAGTATATCGGACCCGTGGTTGTCGAGAAACAGCGGTCACAGACAAACGACACACACACATACACACACACATACACACACACATACACACAGAGATTACTGGAATTATAGATAGATTTTCATAATTATTCTTCACAATTGAGAGGGAGGACCAAAAATTCACAAACTGGTCAAACAAGTGGAACATGTCTTTCAATCCTGACAAATCTCACACTCTTACGATGCCTCTACGTAAAGACCGACTGGACAACCCTCCCATCTACTTCCTGAACAATACTCTCCAAGAAGTTCTGTCGCTCAAACTTTTGGGTCTCACTATCTGCCATGATCTTTCCTGGGAAAACCACAATTCCAATCTGGCCTCCAAAGCCAGTCGCCGACTGGGCATCCTCCGTCGTGCGAAGTCCTTCCTCGGCACACCTGAGCTCCTCACCACATACAAGGCTTTCATCCGTAGCTCAATGGAATACTGCTCTCCCCTCTGGGCTGGTGCTCCTGCCTCACACCTAGCTCGGCTTCACGCTGTTGAAACCAAAGCTTTCAGAATCATTGGAATCTCCCGCGATGAAGTTAACTGCGAGGGCCTTTCACTCACTCACCGCAGGCAGGTTGGTGGTCTTTCTGTCTTCTACCGACTCCTCTCCGGCCTTGCCCCCCCAGCTCTCTCTGGGCTCTGTCCCACAAATATTCCTACAGGTCGCACAAGATCTGCCAGCAACTCTCTTATGGTTAAACTGCCAAAATCAAGACTCTCTATTCACCTTCACTCTTTCATTCCTCTTTTTCCCACCTTTAGAACAAACTCCCTCACTCTTCAAACCCACTCCTCTTTGAAACAGCTGCTCACCACCATCTCTTATCTTCCTCCATCCAAAACCTTGATCTTTTCTATCCCCGTTAATATACACCCCAAATCGACCTCTTTCAAATTCCGTTTTCTTTCCTGAAAGTCGTTGTCGTGTCCATCTTGTTTATCCCATGTACCCCGCCCAATCCCTCTACTTTGCACAGATCTCCCGATGTTCCTGTTCGCTACTGTTGTGCTTCCCTCTCTCTCCCCCCATCTTGTCTCCCGCTTCCTTTATTATGTTTCATGTGTTTGTTTCTGTTTATGCGTTTGTGTTTTATGTGTCAGCTCTTACACGAGCCTGAACTCGACTGAATACAAAAAATAAATAAACAAAAAAAACGATTTATACCATGATATTTCAAAAAGTTGTAGATCATTTTTGACAAAACTTGGTGGATGAGTTAGATAGGTGACAAGATGAAGCCGATTCGACTTTGGTTCAGGTCAAAATCCAGATCTGTCCTGTTGGTGGGATACAAAACGTAAACTGTTCAGCCCGGCAGAGTGTTCCTCCATGGAGTTCTGTTCTTGCTTTGTTCTGTATTTGTCTTGATCGCACATGCGCAGAGAGGAGTGAGATAATATTTTATTAACTCTGTGTGTCTATCTACCAGTCAAACAAAATTGAAAATCATTCCAAACATAAAGAGTCTGGTGGACGAGAGGAATCCATTCTCCACATCAACATGGAGTCTGGTGGACGAGAGGAATCTATTCTCCACATCAACATGAAGAGTCTGGTGGACGAGAGGAATTCCATTCTCCACATCAACATAAAGAGTCTGGTGGACGAGAGGAATCCATCCTCCACATCAAAATAAAGAGTCTGGTGGACGAGAGGAATCCATTCTCCACATCAACATGAAGAGTCTGGTGGACGAGAGGAATCCATCCTCCACATCAACATGAAGAGTCTGGTGGACGAGAGGAATCCATCCTCCACATCAACATGAAGAGTCTGGTGGACGAGATGAATCCATTCTCCACATCAACATTAAGAGTCTGGTGGACGATATGTATCCATTCTCCACATCAACAGGAAGAGTCTGGTGGACGAGATGAATCCATTCTCCACATCAACATAAAGAGTCTGGTGGACGAGATGAATCCATTCTCCACATCAACAGGAAGAGTCTGGTGGACGAGATGAATCCATTCTCCACATCAACATAAAGAGTCTTGTGTACGAGATGAATCCATTCTCCACATCAACATGAAGAGTCTGGTGGACGAGATGAATCCATTCTCCACATCAACATGAAGAGTCTGGTGGACGAGATGAATCCATTCTCCACATCAACATGAAGAGTCTGGTGGACGAGAGGAATCCATCCTCCACATCAACATGAAGAGTCTGGTGGACGAGAGGAATCCATCCTTCACATCAACATAAAGAGTCTCGTGGACGAAAGGAATCCATCCTCCACATCAAAATAAAGAGTCTCGTGGACGAGAGGAATCCATTCTCCACATCAACTTAGAGTCTGGTGGACGAGAGGAATCCATCCTCCACATCAACATGAAGAGTCTGGTGGACGAGAGGAATCCATCCTTCACATCAACATGAAGCGTCTGGTGGACGAGATGAATCCATTCTCCACATCAACATAAAGAGTCTCGTGGACTAAAGGAATCCATCCTCCACATCAAAATAAAGAGTCTCGTGGACGAGAGGAATCCATTCTCCACATCAACATGAAGAGTCTCGTGGACGAGAGGAATCCATTCTCCACATCAACATGAAGAGTCTGGTGGACGAGAGGAATCCATTCTCCACATCAACATAAAGAGTCTGGTGGACGAGAGAAATCCATTCTCCACATCAACATAAAGAGTCTGGTGGAGGAGAGGAATCCATTCTCCAAATCAACATGAAGTCTGGTGGACGAGATGAATCCATTCTCCACATCAACATGAAGAGTCTGGTGGATGAGAGGAATCCATTCTCCACATCAACATCTAGTCTGGTGGACGAGAGGAATCCATTCTCCACATCAACATGGAGTCTGGTGGACGAGAGGAATCCATCCTCCACATCAAAATAAAGAGTCTGGTGGACGAGAGGAATCCATTCTCCACATCAACTTAGAGTCTGGTGGACGAGAGGAATCCATCCTCCACATCAACATGAAGAGTCTGGTGGACGAGAGGAATCCATCCTTCACATCAACATGAAGCGTCTGGTGGACGAGATGAATCCATTCTCCACATCAACATAAAGAGTCTCGTGGACGAAAGGAATCCATCCTCCACATCAAAATAAAGAGTCTCGTGGACGAGAGGAATCCATTCTCCACATCAACATGAAGAGTCTCGTGGATGAGAGGAATCCATTCTCCACATCAACATGAAGAGTCTGGTGGACGAGAGGAATCCATTCTCCACATCAACATAAAGAGTCTGGTGGACGAGAGAAATCCATTCTCCACATCAACATAAAGAGTCTGGTGGAGGAGAGGAATCCATTCTCCAAATCAACATGAAGTCTGGTGGAAGAGATGAATCCATTCTCCACATCAACATGAAGAGTCTGGTGGATGAGAGGAATCCATTCTCCACATCAACATGGAGTCTGGTGGACGAGAGGAATCCATTCTCCACATCAACATGAAGAGTCTGGTGGACGAGAGGAATCCATCCTCCACATCAAAATAAAGAGTCTGGTGGACGAGAGGAATCCATTCTCCACATCAACATGAAGAGTCTGGTGGACGAGAGGAATCCATCCTCCACATCAACATGAAGAGTCTGGTGGACGAGAGGAATCCATTCTACACATCAACATGGAGTCTGGTGGACGAGAGGAATCCATCCTCCACATCAACATGAAGAGTCTGGTGGACGAGATCAATCCATTCTCCACATCAACATGAAGAGTCTGGTGGACGATATGAATCCATTCTCCACATCAACAGGAAGAGTCTGGTGGACGAGATGAATCCATTCTCCACATCAACATAAAGACTCTGGTGGACGAGATGAATCCATTCTCCACATCAACATGAAGAGTCTGGTGGACGAGATGAATCCATTCTCCACATCAACAGGAAGAGTCTGGTGGACGAGATGAATCCATTCTCCACATCAACATGAAGAGTCTGGTGGACGAGATGAATCCATTCTCCACATCAACATGAAGAGTCTGGTGGACGAGAGGAATCCATCCTCCACATCAACATGAAGAGTCTGGTGGACGAGAGGAATCCATCCTTCACATCAAAATAAAGAGTCTCGTGGACGAGAGGAATCCATTCTCCACATCAACTTAGAGTCTGGTGGACGAGAGGAATCCATTCTCCACATCAACATGAAGAGTCTGGTGGACGAGGGGAATCCATTCTCCACAGCAACATGAAGAGTCTGGTGGACAAGATGAATCCATTCTCCACATCAACATGAAGAGTCTGGTGGACGAGAGGAATCCATTCTCCACAGCAACATGAAGAGTCTGGTGGACGAGAGGAATCCATCCTCCACATCAAAATAAAGAGTCTCGTGGACGAGAGGAATCCATTCTCCACATCATCATGAAGAGTCTGGTGGACGAGATGAATCCATTCTCCACATCAACATGAAGAGTCTGGTGGACGAGAGGAATCCATTCTCCACAGCAACATGAAGAGTCTGGTGGACGAGAGGAATCCATTCTCCACATCAACCTGAAGAGTCTGGTGTACGAGAGGAATCCATTCTCCACATCAACATGAACAGTCTCGTGGACGAGAGGAATCCATTCTCCACATCAACATGAAAAGTCTCGTGGACGAGAGGAATCCATTCTCCACATCAACATGAAGAGTCTGGTGGACGAGAGGAATCCATTCTCCACATCAACATAGAGTCTGGTGGACGAGAGAAATCCATTCTCCACATCAACATAAAGAGTCTGGTGGAGGAGAGGAATCCATTCTCCAAATCAACATGAAGTCTGGTGGACGAGATGAATCCATTCTCCACATCAACATGGAGTCTGGTGGACGAGAGGAATCCATTCTCCACATCAACATGGAGTCTGGTGGACGATAGGAATCCATTCTCCACATCAAAATAAAGAGTCTGGTGGACGAGAGGAATCCATTCTCCACATCAACATGAAGAGTCTGGTGGACGAGAGGAGTCCATTCTCCACATCAACATGAAGAGTCTGGTGGACGAGAGGAATCCATCCTCCACATCAACATGAAGAGTCTGGTGGACGAGAGGAATCCATTCTCCACATCAACATGAAGAGTCTGGTGGACGAGAGGAATCCATCCTCCACATCAAAATAAAGAGTCTGGTGGACGAGAGGAATCCATTCTCCACATCAACATGAAGAGTCTGGTGGACGAGAGGAATCCATTCTCCACATCAACATGAAGAGTCTGGTGGACGAGAGGAATCCATTCTCCACATCAACATGAAGAGTCTGGTGGACGAGAGGAATCCATCCTCCACATCAACATGAAGAGTCTGGTGGACGAGAGGAATCCATTCTCCACATCATCATGAAGAGTCTGGTGGACGATAGGAATCCATTCTCCACATTAACATGGAGTCTGGTGGACGAGAGGAATCCATTCTCCACATCAACATGAAGAGTCTGGTGGACGAGAGGAATCCATTCTCCACATCAACATGAAGAGTCTGGTGGACGATAGGAATCCATTCTCCACATCAAAATAAAGAGTCTGGTGGACGAGAGGAATCCATTCTCCACATCAACATGAAGAGTCTGGTGGACGAGAGGAGTCCATTCTCCACATCAACATGAAGAGTCTGGTGGACGAGAGGAATCCATCCTCCACATCAACATGAAGAGTCTGGTGGACGAGAGGAATCCATTCTCCACATCAACATGAAGAGTCTGGTGGACGAGAGGAATCCATCCTCCACATCAACATGAAGAGTCTGGTGGACGAGAGGAATCCATCCTCCACATCAACATGAAGAGTCTGGTGGAGGAGAGGAATCCATTCTCCACATCAACATGAAGAGTCTGGTGGACGAGAGGAATCCATCCTCCACATCAACATGAAGAGTCTGGTGGACGAGAGGAATCCATTCTCCACATCAACATGAAGAGTCTGGTGGACGAGAGGAATCCATCCTCCACATCAACATGAAGACATCAAGATCAACTTCTCACGACTTCCCACACTGGAGTCATTTGACAACGTCATGCTGGGGTGTGAAAATGGAGGGACAACGCTTGGACAAACAGCTGCAAACAAAATAGCTCCCAAATCATCCGCTTCACTTCCTCTCTTGTGCCTCCTGGTAAGTGCGTTGTGTGTCACAGTAAACAGGTTGTCTGTGAGCTCCGCCATTTAAAATTGATTTTGGCTCGATGGGGATGCCATGTTGACAGAGCATCAGCTTCCTGCAAGCCCATGCATATATAGGCCTTTGGGCCAAGACACACGTGTCAAGATCATGTATAGGCCTTAGGGCCAAGACACACGTGTCAAGATCATGTATAGGCCTTAGGGCCAAGACACAAGTGTCAAGACCATACATACAGTATATAGGCCTTCGGGACGTGTCATGATCATGTATGTATAGGCCTGAGGGCCAAAAAAAATGCCAAGACAATGTATATATAGGCCTTATATTAGGGCCAAGAGACACGTGTGTTATTTGGACAAGCTTCACCATGTACTTCACTACTTTGGTCTTTGGGGTACGAAAAGCACATGTGTTTAGTTTTGGCCAAATGACTCGTTGTTTTGAACATCCTTGTTAAGGTGTTTCAGCAGATTCATGTATGACCGTGTATTTTGGCCTGAGGGTGAAGGTAACATGGTCGATTGTGTTTTGACCCGATTTGTTACTACATGCATTGGTCTTCAGACCTAAAGCAGATGTGCTAAGGTTTGTCCAAATTTGTTACATTTTTGTACCTTGATTATGAGATAAACAAACTACACATGATAAACATAACACGCTACTCAGTCATTGAAACACGAACTTGGTAATGACTCGGACTGTCACACACACGTCACCATCACATGCCAACAATCCCTCATGAAGCAGATCATGCTTCTGAATAAAACAATGTTTCCCTATATTTTCCTTTTATTATTCCCTTGATTTCATGTCGTCAGAGATGAAGTCAAACCTGAGCTGAATCGTCTCATCACGTGTTCAACAACGGATTATCGATTGATCCTTCACACTCAGGTTGCTTTTGAACAACCGCAAGAGCATCAGATGTAACAATGATGTTGTTGTCATGGAAACCCATGAAGAACAATGTGGATTTTAATATGATGGATACAACAGAAAATGAATTCAAATGCTAATTGCAATTCCTTCCTAAAACCACTTTCTGAGGTAAACAGGTGATAATATATAAATAAAGAAAATCAAAATGTGCTCAATTGTCATTGATAATACTAGGGCATGCCCGTACTATATATATATCTAAAATTATATCCCCCCCCTCTATTTACATGAAATGGTTTGGTCCATTCGCAAAGCCAAAGCGAACGGCTTGCGAGTACGGTGACAATCCCCTCCCCTCTATTTACATGAAATGGTTTGGTCCATGAAATGGTTTGGTCCATTCGCAAAGCCAAAGCGAACGGCTTGCGAGTACGGTGACAATCCCCCCCCCCCCTCTATTTACATGAAATGGTTTGGTCCAAAGCGAACGGCTTGCGAGTACGGTGACAATCCCCCCCCTCTATTTACATGAAATGGTTTGGTCCAAAGCGAACGGCTTGCGGAGTTTGGTAAAGAAATCGCCATAGCTCGGTAACTACTTGTCCGATTAATATGAAACCTTGAAAAGGCACATCCTCAGGTCCCCAGCAATATACCTGGCAAGTTTCAAGTATATCGGACCCGTGGTTGTCGAGAAACAGCGGTCACAGACACACAGACACACACACATACACACACACACACATACACACACACACATACACACACACACACACACATACACACAGAGATTACTGGAATTATAGATAGACCGATTAATATGAAACCTTGAAAAGGCACATCCTCAGGTCCCCAGCAATATACCTGGCAAGTTTCAAGTATATCGGACCCGTGGTTGTCGAGAAACAGCGGTCACAGACACACATACACACACACACACACACATACACACACACATACACACACACACACATACACACACACATACACACAGAGATTACTGGAATTATAGATAGATAAAAGTTCAACATAAAAAAATGATTTGTTGTGTATTTACCTCCACAACCAAAGGTGCATGTCGGCTATGTTTTCACCCATGTTTGTTTGTCTCTTTGTTTGTTTGTCTGTTTGTTTGTTTGTTTCTTTGTCTGTTTGTTTGTCTGTTTATTTGTCTGTTTGTTTGTCTGTTTGTTTGTCTGTCTGTCTGTTTCTTTGTCTGTTTGTTTGTCTGTTTATTTGTCTGTTTATTTGTCTGTTTTTTTGTTTGTCTCTTTGTTTGTTTGTTTGTCTGTCTGTTTATTTGCCTGTTTGTTTGTCTGTCTGTTTGTTTGTTTATTTCTCTGTTTAATTGTCTGTTTTTTTGTCTGTCTGTTTGTTTGTTTGTTTGTCTGTTTGTTTGTTTGTCTGTTTGTTTATTTGTCTGTTTATTTGCCTGTTTGTTTGTTTGTTTGTTTATTTCTCTGTTTGTTTGTCTGTTTGTTTGTTTGTTTGTCTGTTTGTTTGTTTGTTTGTCTGGTTCTTTGTCTGTTTGTTTGTCTCTTTGTTTATCTGTTTGTTTGTCTGTTTGTTTGTCTGTTTATTTGTTTGTCTGTTTATTTGTTTGTCTGTTTATTTGTTTGTCTGTTTGTTTGTTTGTCTGTTTGTTTGTTTGTCTGTTTGTTTGTTTGTCTGTTTGTTTGTCTGCTTGTTTGTTTGTCTGTTTATTTGCATGTTTGTTTGTCTAATTGTTTGTCTGTCTGTTTGTCTGTCTGTCTGTTTGTCTGTCTGTTTGTCTGTCTGTTTGTTTGTTTGTCTGTTTGTTTCTTTGTTTGTCTGTTTGTTTGTCTGTTTGTCTGTCTGTTTGCTTGTCTGTCTGTTTGTTTGTCTGTTTGTTTATCTGTTTGTTTGTTTGTCTGTTTGTTTGTCTGTCTGTTTGTCTGTCTGTTTGTTTGTCTGTTTGTTTGTTTTTCTTTTTTTCCTTTTTTTCTTTTTTTTGTATACTGAATCGAGGCTCGTGAAAGAGCCAACATTTATTTCACAAACAAATCAAACAGACAAACAAAATATATAAAAAGAGGGAGCGGAAGACAATATGGGGAGAGAAGGGGAAGCACACAAACACAACATTTGAGAGCATGGAAATGTGTGGGAGGGAGAGGGCTTGGGGGGAGGAGGCGTGGGAAGGGGGGGTGGGGGAGGGAGAAGTATAAAACACAAGGACACCAAGGACTTCCAGGACAGAGGTTGGTATTTCAAAAAAGTGGAATTGGGGTGAAATTAGCGGGGGTAGAAAACATCAAGGTTTTGGATGGGGGAAGATAAGAGATGGTGGTGAACAGCTGATTTAAAGACCTGGAGGGTGGAGTGGGATTGAAGAGTGAGGGAGTTTGTTCCAGAGGTGGGAGAAAAGAGGCATGAAGGAGTGAAGGTGAGCAGAGAGTCTTTATTTTGGCAGTTTAACCATAAGAGGGTTGCAGGCAGATCTTGTGCGACCTGTAGGAATATGTGGGGGACAGAGCCCAGAGAGATCTGGGGGGGGGCAAGGCAAGAGAGGAGTCGGTAGAAGACGGAAAGACCACCAACCTGCCTGCGGTGAATAAGTGAAAGGCCCTCGGAGATAGCGTCATCGCGGGAGATTCCAATGATTCTGAACGCTTTGGTTTCAACAGCGTGAAGACGAGCTAGGTGTGAGGCAGGAGCACCAGCCCAGAGGGGAGAGCAGTATTCCATTGAGCTGCGGATGAAAGCCTTGTATGTGGTGAGGAGCTCAGGTGTGCCAAGGAAGGACTTCGCACGATGGAGGATGCCCAGTCAGCGACTGGCTTTGGAGGCCAGATTTGAAATGTGGTTTTCCCAGGAAAGATCATGGCAGATAGTGAGACCCAAAAGCTTGAGTGACAGAACTTCTTGGAGAGGATTATTCAGAAAGTGGATGGGAGGGTTGTACAGTCGCTCTTTTCGGAGAGACATCGTAAGAGTGTGAGATTTGTCAGGATTGAAAGACATGTTCCACTTGTTTGCCCAGTCTGTGATTTTGTCCAGGTCTGCAGAGAGTGAGGAGGCTGCAGACTGCCGATCTGAGGGATGAGGAATGGAGCGGCAGAGAGTAGATTCATCAGCAAAGAGATGGAGAGGATTTTCAAGAGAGTCAGAGAGATCATTGATGTAGACCAGAAAAAGCACAGGGCCCAGAACACTGCCTTGGGGAACTCCAGCCTGAACAGGAAGAGGTGATTAGAGAAACCCATTCAGGGCCACACGTTGACCATGACTAGAGAGGAAGTCCACCAGCCATGCGTGGAGATTTCCATGGATACCAAAGGAGGAGCATTTGGTGAGCAGAGCGGGGTGCCAGACCGTATCGAAGGCACATGATATGTCAAGGGATACAGCTCTAATTTCCTGTTTGGCATTGAGGACCTCCATCCATTGTTGAGAAAGCAGAAGCAGCATGTCCAGAGTAGAGTGACCAGGTATGAAACCAAATTGATGATCAGAGATCAAGCCATTGGAGAAGAGGAAAAATTTCATATCCGAAGCAATGATGGATTCCATGACTTTGCTGATAATTGGGAGAAGGCTAATTGGTCTGTAGTTGCTAGGATCTGTTTTCGCACATTTTTTGTGCAAAGCGGTGATGTTGGCTGATTTCCAAGCAGATGGCAGATGACCTTGAGCAAAATAGAGGGTGAAGAGAACAGAGAGAGGGAGTGAAAGAGCAGCAGAACAGGATTTTAGGACCCGTGGGCTGATGTCGTCAGGTCCAGTTGCAGAATCAGAGTCGAGGGTTGTCAGAAACCTTTCCAACTTGTCAGGAGGAAAGGACACAGAGTCCAGGAGCAGCTGGGTATGACTGGGTACGGTGGGTACAGAGAGGGATGGGTTTGGGACACAAGATTTAAAGGCAAACACAGAGTTGAGGCATTCAGCTTTTTCACGTGCGGAGTCAGCCATGTAGCCGTTTGAGGTGAGGGAGGGGATGGAGGGGGAACAAACACCAGAAACAGATTTGACCAGATGCCACCAAGATTTGGAAGAGGGAGACAGATAAGAGAGATCGGTCTTGAGAATGGAGAGATATTGTTTCCTGGCTCTCCTGAGGGTGGACACACACTTGTTTCGGGCTTTGTGAAAGGAAATGAGATTTCCTTCCGTTGGATTTTCTTTCCAGGAGACGAAAGCAAGTTGTTTCTGGGCAACAGCCTCACCGCAAGATTCCGTGTACCATGGACGGGAGGAAGGGTATGACAACTGAAGACGAGATGGGATAAATCTGTGCATGAGAGAGAGCAATTTACTTTGGAAGAATTCCTAGGATGAGTTGATGTCAGAGGCGGTAGAGATGGGAGACCAGTCCAGATGATTGATGGCTGCTTGAAGACCGTGCCAGTTTGCCTGAGTGAAATGCCAGACTCGTCGATGCTGAGGAGGTTCTCTGAGAATGGTCAGAGAGATGTCCACTTTAACAAGCACATGATCAGATGAGCCGATTGGAGCAGAAGAGCAGCAGACATTTTCAGGGAAGTTAGTCATAACCAAGTCCAGAAGAGAAGATGCTCCGTTGACTGAGTTCTGGGTCGTGAAATTGACAGATTGTGTCAGTCCCAGTGAGTCTCAGAAGTCCTTTGCTGAAGAGCCATGGCTGGTGAGAGAGGTACCCACACCCAGCCAACTGGCATGGTGACAATTGAAATCACCACATATGAGGAAGAGAGAGAGTTGGGATGGGTAGATAGAAGTTGGTCCATATTATCAGACAGCGAGATGTAGATTGAGTCATCACTCTTTCGTGGACGGTACAACACACATATGAACAAAAGGTGGGAGCGAAGGGGAAGCCGTAGCCAAAGGTATTCCTGGGGGTGAGGTGGAGAGAGGGCAGTGCAGGGCGAGTGAGGAAGAGAGTTTTTTTATAAAGATAGCAAACCCACCTCTAGGACGAGGCTCAGGTCTATCATACCGGAGGAGGGAGTAACCTGGGAGAGATACCAAGGAATCAGAGACATCATGAAGGAGGAAAGTTTCTGTTAAGCAGATCATGTCTGGTTTGTCAGAAGCAACATGTATGGAGAGATCAGTCAAGTTTGAGCGAAGGCCCCGGATGTTTGAGGTCCATACCGTTAATGAAGAGGAAGGGGGAGCATCGGATACAGAACAGGGGTGGGGGGGAGGGGTAGGGTAAGATGTGGATGAGGAGGAAGTGGTAGGGAGAGCTGTTGAAGGTGTGTCAGAGATTTCAGAATAGCTTGGAGAAAGGGAAGAATGGGGCAGACAAAAGGTTTGATGGTGATTGGGTGAGGGACAGTGAGGTGTTATTTGAGGAGGGGGAAAAGCGAGGCAGAAGGTTGGGGGAGATGAAGGTGAAAGTTGGAAGGTGGAAGAAGCGGGGAGGATGCTTTGAGGAAGAGGGGTGAGAGGGGATTCTAGGAGGGGAGGAGCGAGAGAGAGAGTCTCGGAGGGGAGGGGTGTGGGGGGAGTTTAGGAGGGAAGGGGCAAGGGGGGAGATTTGAAAGGGATGGGTGATGGGGAAGATTTGGAGGGGAGGGGCAAGGGGGAAGATTTGAAAGAGATGGGTGATGGGGAAGATTTGGAGGGGAGGGGCAAGGGGGTAGATTTGGAGGGGAGGGGTGATGGGGAAGTTTTGGAGGGGAGGTTGATGGGGAAGATTTGGAGGGGAGGGGTGAGATTGGATTTTAGAAAGCGTACGATTAATGGGAAACGAACATTTATTGCAAAATTAGTTTCTTGTGACCTTCAAGTCTGTTTGTTTGCCTATTTGTTTGTCTGTTTGTTTGACTATTTGTTTGCCTGTTTGTTTGTCTGTTTGTTTGCCTATTTGTTTGCCTGTTTGTTTGTCTGTTTGTTTGCCTGTTTGTTTGCCTGTGTTTGTCTTTCTGTATATTTGTCTGTTTGTCTGTTTGTTTGTCTGTTTGTTTGTCTGTTTGTCTGTCTGTTTGTCTGTCTGTTTGTCTGTCTGTTTGTCTGTTTGTCTGTCTGTTTGTTTGTCTGTTTGTGAACTAGAGATCTCAAAAAGTTGTGGATGGATTCGGCCGAAAGTTGGTGGACACATTGGTTATGTGGCATGGACAAATGATTGGTTATGTGGCATGGACAAATGATTGGTTATGTGGCATGGACAAATGATTGGTTATGTGGCATGGACAAATGATTGGTTATGTGGCATGGACAAATGATTGGTTATGTGGCATGGACAAATGATTGGTTCTGTGTCATGGACAAATGATTGGTTATGTGTCATGGACAAATGATTGGTTATGTGTCATGGACAAATGATTGGTTATGTGTCATGGACAACTGATTGGTTGTGTGGTATGGACAAATGATTGGTTATGTGTCATGGACAAATGATTGGTTATGTGGCATGGACAAATGATTGGTTATGTGGCATGGACAAATGATTGGTTATGTGTCATGGACAAATGATTGGTTATGTGGCATGGACAAATGATTGGTTATGTGGCATGGACAAATGATTGGTTATGTGTCATGGACAAATGATTGGTTATGTGGCATGGACAAATGATTGGTTATGTGGCATGGACAAATGATTGGTTATGTGTCATGGACAAATGATTGGTTATGTGTCATGGACAAATGATTGGTTATGTGTCATGGACAAATGATTGGTTATGTGTCATGGACAAATGATTGGTTATGTGTCATGGACAAATGATTGGTTATGTGTCATGGACAAATGATTGGTTGTGTGGCATGGACAAATGATTGGTTGTGTGGCATGGACAAATGATTGGTTGTGTGTCATGGACAAATGATTGGTTGTGTGGCATGGACAAATGATTGGTTATGTGTCATGGACAAATGATTGGTTATGTGTCATGGACAAATGATTGGTTATGTGTCATGGACAAATGATTGGTTATGTGTCATGGACAAATGATTGGTTATGTGTCATGGGCAAATGATTGGTTGTGTGGCATGGACAAATGATTGGTTATGTGGCATGGACAAATGATTGGTTGTGTGGCATGGACAAATGATTGGTTATGTGTCATGGACAAATGATTGGTTATGTGTCATGGACAAATGATTGGTTATGTGGCATGGACAAATGATTGGTTGTGTGTCATGGACAAATGATTGGTTGTGTGGCATGGACAAATGATTGGTTGTGTGGCATGGACAAATGATTGGTTGTGTGGCATGGACAAATGATTGTGACGCTAGTCCACTCACCCGGTCTGGTGTGCATGTGACGCTAGTCCACTCACCCGGTCTGGTGTGCATGTGACGCTAGTCCACTCACCCGGTCTGGTGTGCATGTGACGCTCGTCCACTCACCCGGTCTGGTGTGCATGTGACGCTAGTCCACTCACCCGGTCTGGTGTGCATGTGACGCTAGTCCACTCCCCCGGTCTGGTGTGCATGTGACCCTAGTCCACTCACCCGGTTTGGTGTGCATGTGACCCTAGTCCACTCCCCCGGTCTGGTGTGCATGTGACGCTAGTCCACTCACCCGGTCTGGTGTGCATGTGACGCTCGTCCACTCACCCGGTCTGGTGTGCATGTGACGCTAGTCCACTCACCCGGTCTGGTGTGCATGTGACGCTAGTCCACTCCCCCGGTCTGGTGTGCATGTGACCCTAGTCCACTCACCCGGTTTGGTGTGCATGTGACCCTAGTCCACTCCCCCGGTCTGGTGTGCATGTGACGCTGGTCCACTCACTGTCCTTCATTTGAATTCAGGAGGTCACTCTGAATGACTATGGCTCTGACCCTTCTCCCTAAAAGTACTTATGAAAATTAAAACAAGAGGTATTGTACTTTTCAAAATCCAAGACTCTTGTACCTTAATTCGCTTCAAGATGTGAAAGCATGGTAAATTGCAAAGGTACTGAGTATAGAGCATACCTCCACCAGGCTCAACAGTTTAAAAAAAGATTGTAACCTATTGTTATTGTAACCTCTCCAACTCATCCACAAAGTTTCGTCCGAATCTGTCCATAACTTTTTGAGATATCCTGCTATATATCATATATGGTCCTATCAATAAATAGTGAAAAATCACTTGAAAACTTCTAATATCCGGATCCGGATCTTCACAAAAATCTCATCAATTTGTCCGTGTGACAAACCCAAGCTGTCCACAAAGTTTCGTCCGAATCCGTCCATAATTTTGTGAGATATCCTGCTCATGGACAAACACACAAGGGTGAAAACATAACCTCTGGGAACCTTTGGTGGTGGTGGTGGTGGTGGTGGTGGTGGTGGTGGTGGTGGTGGTGGTGGTGGTAATAAAGATGTATCCAGGAAAAAAACAAAAAGGTAACATCATATCTCCACCAATGGAAAAATGTACCATTGGAAATGTTTGAGCTGGAACTCCAATTTGCTGTCAAAGCAAAGTCATGGAGACGTTCATCATTCTGTGTGCAAATCGCTGTTGTTCCAGAATGTTCCATATTGCTTTTCCTTGGGAATAAAAATTTCATTTTGATTTGATTGTGGTCGACTTAGATTCCCAGCATCTTCATACTCGTTTTTGAACATGACAAGACAATTCAACGTATGTAAACTTTTCTCTGGCATCTCCAAACAAAAAGCAACGAACTTCGACGATATTCCATATTCATTGGAAATTCGTAATAATAAAGAGACATTTGCCTGCAAGGTTTCATGTGTTATTACCTCATAATTTATTTATTCTATGACGTCTCATTATGGAAACATGCACTAACCTGATTCCTGTACCTGTATGTATGTATATATATATATATATACCTGTCACTTTGCTGATGGACCAATTGTTTGGGGGGAGGGGGAATGGGGAGATGGGAGGGGGAAGAATGCGGGAGTATGAGGGGAGAGGGGAAGGGAGGTGAGGAATATACCTGCTTATATATACACAGTGCCTACAGAAAGTCTTTGGTTTTTATGGCTGACTTTCTCCACCCTTATTTACACCTCGTAAACCACAACTTCAAAGTGAAAAAAGATTCTACAAATTTCAGAAAATTAATTAAAAATACAAAACTAGGTTATCTTGGTAGGATAAGTGTCCAACTGTCCCCCCCCCCCCCCCCCGCCATATAATATAAATTGTAAATTAGCTCAGGTGTAACCAATCACCTTCAAAATCACACACTAAGTTAATTGACCTCCACCTGTGTTAAACTGTAGTGATTCTGATTATTTCAGAATAAAATCAGCTGTTCCTGTAGGTTTCCTCTGCTGGGTAGTACATTTCACAGGAAAGACTCAACAATGAGCACCAAGGACCTTTCAAAAGACCTCCGGGATAAAGTTGTGGAAAGGCATCAGCATCAGCATCAGGGGATGGGTATGAAATATTTCAAAGGCCTTGAACATCACTTGGAGCACAGTCAAGATAATCATTAAGAAGTGGAAGGTATATGGTACCACTAAGACCCTGCCTAGATCAGGCCGTCCCTCCAAACTGGATGACCAAGCAAGGAGGAGACTGATCAGAGAGGCCACCAAGAGGCCAATGGCAACTTTGAAAGACCTACAGGCCTTTATGGTAAAGACTGGTCACTGTGTGCATGTGACAATAATATCCCAAGCACTCCACAAATCTGGCCTGTACAGTAGGGTGGCAAAAAGTAAGCCATTACTCAAAAAATCCCATCTTTAGTCCCGTTTGAGGTATGCAAAAAACCGCTCCAGATATTCTGAAGCCGTGCGGCAAAACATTTTGTGGTCTGATGAAATCAAGATGGAACTGTTCGGTCTAAATGCAAAACATTACATTTGGCGCAAACCCATCACAGTACATAACCCAAAGGACAATATCCCGACTGTGAAGAATTGTGGTGGCAGCATCATGTTATGGAGATGTTTCTCATCAGCAGGGACTGGGGCACTCGTCAGGATAGAAGGGAAAATGGATGGCGCAAAATACAGGAAAATCCTAGAGGAAAACCTGCTGCCCTCTGCAAGAAAGCTGAAATTGGGACGGAAGTTAACCTTTCAGCATGACAATGACCCAAATCACACAGCGAAAGCAACACTGGAGTGGATACGGAACAAAAAGATAAATGTCCTTGTGTGGATCAGTCAAAGTCTTGACTTGAACCCAATTGAACATTTATGGCAAGATCTGAAGATTGCTGTCCATCAACGATCCCCATCAAACTTGGCAGAACTAGAGTAATTTTCACGTTTCACAAGTTGTGAACACGGGTCTCATAAAGTTTGACGAACGCCCAGAGAACTTCCGGCCATGGAAGTCCTCATTTATGAATGCTATAAGAAGATTGAACCTGACTGCTTGTGAGGAGCTCGCCTTGTAAGCCAAGTGGCTGGGAAATGATTCGTTGGAGCATGTGAAGAGAATGAGGTCGGTGCGTGTTAACAACCCCAAAACAGGACTGAAAATGGTCAAGGAAAAGTTTGAAGAGTGTTGTGGCTCCACTGAGATCAACGAGAGGTCTCTTTTCAAGAAGATTACGAACTTTCCAAAAATTACTAACAAAGATCACCAAAAGCTGTGAGAGCTTGGAGACCTGCTGCTGGAATTGGAGACCTGCTGCTGGAATTGGAGTCCGCCAGGGCAGAGGGTTACCTCCTGGGCCTCACCTACATGGACACTGCTCAGGGCATAACGCCCATTATGAAGAAGTCGCCCTACAGCTTACAAGAGAAGTGGATATCCCAAGGTTCAAGGTATGCAGAAGTGTACGACATTGCCCTTCTCTCCTTTCTCTTTCTTTTCAAGTTTCATCCATAGCCAAGCAACCAATGGACCCAAGCTTTGCCCTCTCCACATCCAGCTTGAGGCCCCCAAAGTATGAGAAGCTCACTACAAGATACAGCAGCTCAATCACACCCATCTCTGTGCACAAAACGGAAACGGAAGTACCTTACACGTATACACACCCTCAAGCAGACAGCACAGACAGGAGGATTAAGGATCCCGACAGGAAATGGCCGATCCATGACAATCCTCACCCTATCAAGAAGAGCCGCGGCTTCAGAGACGAGTCCCTCGAAGGCCGAAAAGCCTTCAAGGAGCATGGCATTTGCTTTCGGTGTTGTGCCTCTACAACTCACCTTGCGAGAAACTACAAGACATCTGTCAAATGTAAATGCAATAGCAAAACATGCATTGAGGCTCTCCAGACAGGTCCAGCCCCCTGGACTTCAAAGGCCTCTACCCCTGCCTCAAATTATGGTGGGGAGGAGGAAGAAAGCACATCTTCACCTGCAGTCACCTCCAAGTGCACCGAGGACTGTGGAGAAGGCCTCAGTGTAAGATCCTGCTCCAAGCTATGCTTAGTTAAGGTGCATCCCAAGGGACATCCCAGGAGGAAAGCAAGGATGTACACGATCTTGAGCAATCAAAGCAATAGATGATTAGCCAAGTCAGAGTTTTTTGATCTGTTTAACATCAAAGGTAACGTGTCTCCATACACTCTAAGAACGTGTGCTGGGGTAACCGAGACTGCAGGAAAAAGAGCCAACGGCTACTTGTTGGAGTCTGTGGATGGAGGACATGTTTGACTCTCCCACTCTCATCAAGTGCAACGAGATGCCAGATGATAGGACGGAGATTCCTACCCCCAAAGCTGCACGCCATCACTCCCATCTGAGGTCGGTGGCCGATCAGTTCCCAGCACTGGAACCTGATGCTCGAATCCTGCTTCTGCTGGGAAGAGACACCCTAAGGGTTCACAACGTATGTGAGCCACCACAATGCTCCTTACACCCTGAGACTTGACCAGGATGGGCTATAATTGGTGACGTTTGCCTGGGCAATGCCCACAAGCCAGTCACTGTGAACACCTTCAATACGAGTGTGCTTGAAAACGGACGCACATCCCTCTTCAGACCTTCAGCCCATGTCCCAACCACATTCACATGAAGACGAAATTCAGCTGCAAAGGTCACCTACAAGGCTGTTCTCAATGGGCCTTCATGGAGATGCCCATACAAGGCGTGGTCGACGACGACCTTGGAAGCAAGACCTTCGACAAAACAAAGGACGACAACAAAGTAGCCCTCTCCATCGAGGGCAAATTCTTCTTAAAGACTATGGATGAAGAGTTCTTCATGAGTGCTGGAGGAGTGAGTAATCTTGCATCCCTCTAGAGCTACTGCAAATGGCAGTCTGACTAGCCCAACATACAAGAGGGTGACCTTGTCTTGCTAAAGGACAATCAAGTCAAACGGAATGAGTAGCTTATGGGACTCATTGTCAAGACCATTCCCTAAAGTGGAAAACAAAGTCATCAAGGGAGGGACGGCCAAGGCCTTCCTGAGACCTGTCTCTGAGAAAATCCTTCTCTTATCACATGAACACTAGACAGGTAAACTGAGGACTCTTGAATAAACTTTCTTCATTGTCCTTTATCATGTACTAGGACGTGCCCGTACGTGGGTGCCCGTACGTGCGTGCAAAAAAGCGTGCGTGCAAACAACAACAAAAAAAAACTTTTAAACCACGTGGCAGTAACGACCACAGAACCCCCCCCCTCTATTTACATGAAATGGTTTGGTCCATTCGCAACGACCACAGAACCCCCCCCCCCCCCCCCCTCTATTTACATGAAATGGTTTGGTCCATTCGCAAAGCCAAAGCGAACGGCGAACGGCTAAATCGCCATAGCTCGGTAACTACTTCTCCGATTAATTTCAAACCTTGAAAAGGCACATCCTCGGGTCCCCAGCAATATACCTGGCAAGTTTCAAGTATATCGGACCGGTAGTTGTCGAGAAACAGCGGTCACAGACAAACACACAGACACACAGACATTCACACAGAGATTACTGGAATTATAGATAGATAAATAGTGGTATCTTCATGATACCTGGCGGGTAGTGTTATGCATTCGCTACCATTGGAATTGCTTACTTGCTGCCACCTGGTGGATGGTTTTAATGACTGCCTTGTCAGTGTTCTTTGTCGAGCCATTCTATTGGCTCTTCGAGATCATATGACCTAGAGGTCAGGGTGCAAATCCTCCATTTTGTGATTATGCAGAGACAGTGTCGTTTGCTATGCGCCATCTGCTGCAATCCGCTTTTCATTTGTGCCTTGGAAGTCGATGTCTGCAAGTAAAGCTTCATATTATGTTTAACGATTGTTACAGATGCGTACAATTATTGTTACCCTCACCTGAGGAGAGGGCATTGCGTTTGAGTCCATTTGTTACTTGCCGGAAAAAAATTCCGGCAAGTATGTTGGTTTGTCTGTCTGTCTGTCTGTGTCTGTTTGTTTGTCTCTGTCTGTCTGTCTGTCTGTGCGCAGTACTACGTCTACACGGTTGCACGTAGAATCGCCGTACTTCACACACATATTTATCTTGCCCTGGAATAGACTGTGCCCAATTTTTAACTCTCTCGGCCCAAGGCCTCCATTATGACGTCATAATTCGATAATTTGACAAGTACAAAACCTCATCCAATCAAGATGCAATTTCTTGTGCCATGTCGGCATAAACTGGTGGAGAAAAAAAATAATGATGATGTCATCGGTCACGTGGTTCGGCCGCCATATTTGTTTAACACAAAAGCCTTAAAAACCACTGAAAATACATCCTGGCGAGGGTTTGCAATGTCTGATTGCTCTTCTTCTTGTCAACTTAATGTTTTCTCTGTGGCTACAAAACAATACACCTTGCCATGTGATGCGTGCTTTGGAATGTCAGGTGGATATATTTATTTTTTCAGGCATGTATTTCGCTTTGAATTAAGTTCTGCATATTTCTACCTTCCTTGTCTTTGTAGTTCCATACTTGTTCCATCAAACGTTTGAGTTAGACGTGAATCCTGTCTCAGGTAATCATTTGGGACAGCGTTCATCTCTCAGTCCAGTTGTGCAGAGTCACACACAGTGAGGACAGAATAACCATGGACATATTGATAAACAAGACAACTTAACGTTCGAGCTTATCCCCATTCCCAACATCATCATTACCCCCAAACAGTCTCATCGACAGAACCGAGAATCTTATTTGCTTCTGCGCTTTCTCCTTTCTCTCAAATCCACCAATCTCCAGCTGCATATGTCTTACATATTCCTTGACCAACCAACTGTTGCCAGACAGGACATCCAGGTTAACATCCACCAACTGTAACCAGACAGGACATCCAGGTTAACATCCACCAACTGTTACCAGACAGGACATCCAGGTTAACATCCACCAACTGTTACCAGACAGGACATCCAGGTTAACATCCACCAACTGTTACCAGACAGGACATCCAGGTTAACATCCACCAACTGTAACCAGACAGGACATCCAGGTTAACGTCCACCAACTGTAACCAGACAGGACATCCAGGTTAACGTTCACCAACTGTTACCGAACAGGACATCCAAGTTAACGTCCACCAACTGTTACCAGACAGGACATCCAGGTTAACATCCACCAAATGTTACCAGACAGGACATCCAGGTTAATGTCCACCATCTGTTACCAGACAAGACATCCAAGCTAACGTCCACCAACTGTTACCAGATAGGACATCCAGGTTAACATCCACCATCTGTTACCAGACAGGATATCCAGGTTAACGTCCATCTGTGGGAAGGTGAACTTTGTGATACGTTGGGAAGGCGAGCACCTTTCTTGGGAAGCACCAACCTGACAGTTTATAGTTTGTCAGGAATGGAACCCACACCAGACATAGGTCACAGGTAAATGCACTACCTTTGTATCATCCTGCCGAATTGCTTCCTTGTCGAACCCAAGCTCTTTTTCTTATTCACTATCCACTCTCATTCCACCACCAGCTTTTCATTTTAAAAATCATTCCTTGGTGACCACACACCGAAATTAAGACGTCATGTTTTGCCTTTGCCATCAGTAGGTGTGATGAATTCACTTGATGATGAAACTCCATCATTGAAATGAGTGGTTTTCTTACACTGCGCTCGTGAAGCGAAAAGCGGTGTTAAGCATTCAGTGCGTACGTGTGCCGTGTCTGCATTTTTAAAATCCATTTTCTCGGCAACCGTTGATCCGATTGACACAAAATTTTACCATAGAAGCGCCTCCACCCTTTAGAATATTTTTATTCATAATTATCACGTCATAGGTCACGTGGTATGGTCTCCATCTTGGAAAAAAGTTACACCTCTATATCTCCCAAATCGCTCAATGGAAAAAATGGTGACATGGCTCATTGTCAAATACTCCCCATGGGGAATAAGATATGATGATGATGATGATGATGATGATGTCATCGGTGCCATAATTATGACGTCATAATTCGACAGGGACAACGCTTGGGCTGATCAGTTTGAAATTTATTGAGCATGATCTATGCAACAATTATATTAGAGAATATAAATAATTTATGTCATCGCTCACGTGGTCTGGCAGCCATATTGGATCAAAGAAAAAAGAAACGTTCAAAAACAAGAGTTGGCTCACACCAAGTTGACTGCGCAGGGTAAGTATTCCATGAATACCATCTTGTTGAAGAAGAGCAACTTCATATCCATTGAATCCTGATGAGACCTCATCGTTAACACTCAAGAAAGGACTTGTCAAAACCTGATGAGAATGTTAACACCAAAATCAGTTAGAGCTTAACCTTTGCATTGGGGAGTTGGGAAATCAATACAGTATACTTAACCCTTTATCTCCGTGGTTCTTAACCTGGGTTCGACCGAACCCCAGGGGTTCAGTGAGCCAGTCTCAGGGGTTCGGTGGAGGTCCTCCGAAACGCATTTCAATTTGTTTTTTTTTTGTTTTTTTTGTTTTGTATCAATTTTGAATCTATGTGTAATTACGCTTATTATTAATATTATTATTATTTTGCTATGTATGTTACGAACGAATGGAAATGTTATTTGTAATTGTATTCCCATCCCATTCATGGTTTCTATGGTCTGTGTTTAAGAAAAGTTGTTTCACACTGACTGCACTAATTATTCTGTTGATGGTGCTTACTTGCTTACTTACTTACTGGATTTTGGACTTTGCAGGTGTTCGGAAATTCCAGCGAATAGCCTCGATTAGCTTGCCGTGTGCCGTGCGTCATTTGTCGCGCCTTACTTTGGAGTTACTGATTAATTGAAAAGTAAGTTGGAAATGTTTGTGGATATGCAGGGCGGCTTCAGAGTTATATTAAAGTCAATATGATTGAATATGATTGATGATTATAAATATGATTATAAAATATGATTGAATTACTCAGAAAATTAGGTGGAGGTGATATAACTCCTGTGGTCGCAATTCAAAACTAACAATTCGCAGTTTTCTATGTAATATTATAATGGGATTTGAGGTGACACAGAGTTGAGTAGATAATAAATCCCGTCATCGTAACTATAAGTTATGTTTTCTTCGTTAAAATTTCTCAGTTTTCAGAGGGGAGATGATTATATTTAAGCATGTTCCTTTTATAATTTTTGTCATATAATTATTTGCCCGAACTCAATTAAGATCAGTTTTTTTTTTGTTTTTTTTTGCAGTATGTCAAGCAAAAAAAGGAAATGGTCGGAGGATTACGTGCGGTACGGGTTCACATGTTTGACGGAACGGGACGGAAGTCAGCGTCCTCAATGCATGCTTTGCAATGTCAAGTTGAGCAACTCCAGCCGAGCACCAGCAAAACTACGGGAACACTTCAAAAAACTGCACGGCGAGGGGCAGTACAAAGACGCAACGCTGGATGAATTCAAATTGAAGAGAGTCCGATTCGACGCAAGTGCTACCTTGCCCACTCTCGGCTTCGTTCCAATTGACAAACCAATCCTCACTGCGTCGTATGAAGTTGCGTACCTGATCGCAAAGCAGGGTAAACCGCACACCGTTGGCGAGACACTCATCAAACCGGCCTCGTTGAAGATGGCCAGCATCATGCTGGGAAAAGCTGCTGAAAACAAGTTGTCTCTCGTTCCACTCTCAAATGACACCATCAGATGCAGAATCGACGACATGAGCGACGACATCCTCGCCCAGGTAGTTGCAGATTTAGTCGCGAGCCTGTCGAAATTCAGCCTTCAACTCGACGAGACCACCGACGTTTCGAATTTGAGCCAGCTCATCTTATGTGTGCGTTATGTCAAAAGAAACGAGATCAAGGAAGTTTCTGTTCTGCACCTCTCACAACAACGACGAAGGCAGCTGACGTGAAGAAGCTTGTGGACGACTTCTTCAGAAGCAACGGCCTCTCGTGGAACATGGTGTCTGCAGTTTGCTTGGAGGGAGCTCCAGCCATGCTCCGGTTTTGGAGCGCTGGTGAAGGCCGATGCACCACACATCATCGTCACGCACTGCGTCCTGCACAGACACGTGCTGGCATCAAAAACCCTGCCTCCAAAACTGGCCAATGTTCTGAAAATCGTCGTTGAAACTGTGAATTACGTGCGAAGCCGTGCTCTGAATCATCACATCTTCATAGAGCTGTGCAATGAAATCGGCTCTGAATTCTAAGTCCTTCTCTACCACTCTAGCGTTCGATGGTTATCACGAGGGAAGGTAGTGAGCCGTGTTTTTGCCTTGCGTGTAGAATTAGCCCTGTTTTTGCGAGAACACCAGCATTGCCATGCAACGCACTTCCAAGAGTCAGAGTTCATCCTCGCCTTGGCGTACTTGGCTGATATCTTCGACGCACTCGATCATCTCAATTGCTAGATGCAGGGCGGTGGAGTGAATGTCATCGAATCTGAAGAAAAGCTGAGCGCTTTCCGAAAGAAGTTACCGTTGTGGAGGCGGCGAACAGAGAACGACAACTTCGCGAACTTTTCGCTACTGGACGAGTGCGTGAGCGGGATCGAAGATGAGTCTGAAGTTGGAGGCACTGCTGTACCGGCGGAGCTGAAGCAAGCGATTGCCACGCACTTGGATGAGCTGGGAAAGTCATTCGACGGCTACTTCCCCGACCAAGAGCAATACCCAGCATCAAGCCATGCCATGCCATGGGTGCGGCAGCCGTTTACTTTCGACGTTGCAATGGCAGATGTCAACGACAAATACCTCGACGACCTCATCGAACTTCAGCAGAGCCAGACTCAACAACAACTCTTCGGCACAACAACGCTCTCAACGTTTTGGTGCCGCCAAATGGAAGGGTATCCTCACATCGCGAAAATTGCCCTTGAGATCCTCACGCCGTTCTTTACAACGTATCTCTGCGAGCATGCGTTTTCGAAACTGGTGGACATTAAAACAAACAAAAGGAGCAGGCTTGCATGCGAAAATGATTTGAGGGTGGCCCTTGCCAAAACAAAACCACGCATTTCCCAGATCGCCTCCCGAAAAGAAGAACAGAAAACGCATTAAGATGCAATTCTTCTTAATTTTTTTGTCAAATTTGATGGGTTCCGCGAGTGTTCGGTGAGTTTCGTTCGGGTTTGGCGCCTTTAAAAAGGTTAAGAACCACTGCTTTATCTCATGTTGTTTACGTTTACCATCCACAAGCCCTCCCATAATCACCCAATGGTGGGATGCAACTCGCATTGCATTCAGAACCCTGGCACTGAGGGTACGACCATTACCTGAGATTATTGAGGACGTCCTCACGCCTACAGAATGTGCACAACTACATTATGTCACAACCATGAGGGAAGGGAAGGACAGACAGCAGAGGTTGGGGGTAATAAAGCTTTTACTTATTCATTTACCAACTCATCTATTTTTTTATTTTAATCTTTCCAGGATCGAGGCTCAAGGTAGGGCAAAACTACTTGTATAGAGAGTACTTGTTTTCGTACTTGTATAGAGAGTATTAGTTTCGAGAGTACTTGTATAGAAAGTACTTGTATAGAAAGTACTTGCATAGAGAGTACTTGTTTTCGTACTTGTATAAAGAGTACTTGTTTGGAGAGTAGTTGTATAGAAAGTACTTTTATAGAGAGTACGTGTATGGAGAGTACTTGTTTAGAGAGTACTTGTTTAGAGAGTACTTGTTTCGAGAGTACTTTTTTCATCCTTGTATAGAGTACTTATTTTCATACTTGTATAGAGAGTACTTATTTTTGTTCTTGTACAGAGAGTAGTTGTATAGAGAGTACTTATTTTCGTTATTGTATAGAGAGTAGTTGTATAGAGAGTACTTGTTTTCATACTTGTATAGAGAGTACTTGTTTTCGTACTTGTATAGAGAGTACTTGTATAGAGAGTAGTTGTGTAGAGAGTACTTGTACAGAGAGTACTTGTATAGAGAGTACTTGTATAGAGAGTACTTGGATAGAGTTCTTGTATAGAGAGTACTTGTATAGAGAGTAGTTGTATGGAGAGTACTTGTATGGAGAGTACTTGTATGGAGAGTACTTGTATGGAGAGTACTTGTATGGAGTACTTGTATAGAGAGTAGTTGTATAGAGAGTACTTGTATAGAGAGTACTTGCATAGAGAGTTCTTGTATAGAAAGTAGTTGTGTAGAGAGTACTTGTATAGAGAGTACTTGTATAGAGAGTAGTTGTATAGAGAGTAGTTGTATAGAGAGTAGTTGTATAGAGAGTAGTTGTGTAGTGAGTACTTGTACAGAGAGTACTTGTATAGAGAGTACTTGGATAGAGAGTACTTGGATAGAGAGTTCTTGTATAGAGAGTACTTGTATAGAGAGTACTTGTATGGAGAGTTCTTGTATGGAGAGTTCTTGTATAGAGAGTTCTTGTATCGAGAGTACTTGTATAGAGAGTACTTGTATAGAGAGTACTTGTATAGAGAGTACTTGTATGGAGAGTACTTGTATAGAGAGTAGTTGTATAGAGAGTTCTTGTATAGAGAGTACTTGTATAGAGAGTTCTTGTATAGAAAGTAGTTGTGTAGAGAGTACTTGTACAGAGAGTTCTTGTATAGAGAGTACTTGTATAGAGAGCACTTGTATAGAGAGTACTTGTATAGAGAGTACTTGTATAGAGAGTACTTGTATAGAGAGTACTTGTATCGAGAGTACTTGTATAGAGAGTTCTTGTATGGAGAGTTCTTGTATGGAGAGTTCTTGTATAGAGAGTTCTTGTATCGAGAGTACTTGTATAGAGAGTACTTGTATAGAGAGTACTTGTATAGAGAGTACTTGTATAGAGAGTACTTGTATAGAGAGTAATTGTATGGAGAGTACTTGTATGGAGAGTACTTGTATAGAGAGTAGTTGTATAGAGAGTTCTTGTATAGAGAGTACTTGTATAGAAAGTAGTTGTGTGGAGAGTACTTGTATGGAGAGTACTTGTATGGAGAGTACTTGTATAGAGAGTAGTTGTATAGAGAGTTCTTGTATAGAGAGTTCTTGTATAGAGAGTTCTTGTATAGAGAGTACTTGTATAGAGAGTTCTTGTATAGAAAGTAGTGGTGTAGAGACTACTTGTATAGAGAGTTCTTGTATAGAGAGTACTTGTATAGAGTACTTGTATAGAGAGTACTTGTATAGAGAGTACTTGTATAGAGAGTACTTGTATAGAGAGTACTTGTATCGAGAGTACTTGTATAGAGAGTACTTGTATAGAGAGTACTTGTATAGAGAGTTCTTGTATGGAGAGTTCTTGTATGGAGAGTTCTTGTATAGAGAGTTCTTGTATCGAGAGTACTTGTATAGAGAGTACTTGTATAGAGAGTTCTTGTATGGAGAGTTCTTGTATGGAGAGTTCTTGTATAGAGAGTTCTTGTATCGAGAGTACTTGTATAGAGAGTACTTGTATAGAGAGTACTTGTATAGAGAGTACTTGTATAGAGAGTACTTGTATGGAGAGTACTTGTATAGAGAGTAGTTGTATAGAGAGTTCTTGTATAGAGAGTACTTGTATAGAGAGTTCTTGTATAGAAAGTAGTTGTGTAGAGAGTACTTGTAGAGAGAGTTCTTGTATAGAGAGTACTTGTATAGAGAGCACTTGTATAGAGAGTACTTGTATAGAGAGTACTTGTATAGAGAGTACTTGTATAGAGAGTACTTGTATCGAGAGTACTTGTATAGAGAGTTCTTGTATGGAGAGTTCTTGTATAGAGAGTTCTTGTATCGAGAGTACTTGTATAGAGAGTACTTGTATAGAGAGTACTTGTATAGAGAGTACTTGTATAGAGAGTACTTGTATAGAGAGTAATTGTATGGAGAGTACTTGTATGGAGAGTACTTGTATAGAGAGTAGTTGTATAGAGAGTTCTTGTATAGAGAGTACTTGTATAGAAAGTAGTTGTGTGGAGAGTACTTGTATGGAGAGTACTTGTATGGAGAGTACTTGTATAGAGAGTAGTTGTATAGAGAGTTCTTGTATAGAGAGTTCTTGTATAGAGAGTTCTTGTATAGAGAGTACTTGTATAGAGAGTTCTTGTATAGAAAGTAGTGGTGTAGAGAGTACTTGTATAGAGAGTAGTTGTATAGAGAGTACTTGTATAGAGAGTTCTTGTATAGAAAGTAGTGGTGTAGAGAGTACTTGTATGGAGAGTACTTGTATAGAGAGTAGTTGTATAGAGAGTTCTTGTATAGAGAGTACTTGTATAGAAAGTAGTTGTGTGGAGAGTACTTGTATAGAGAGTACTTGTATAGAGAGTTCTTGTATAGAGAGTAGTTGTGTGGAGAGTACTTGTATAGAGAGTAGTTGTGTGGAGAGTACTTGTATAGAGAGTAGTTGTATAGAGAGTACTTGTATAGAGAGTACTTGTATAGAGAGTACTTGTATAGAGAGTTCTTGTATAGAGAGTAGTTGTATAGAGAGTTCTTGTATAGAGAGTACTTGTATAGAAAGTAGTTGTGTGGAGAGTACTTGTATGGAGAGTACTTGTATGGAGAGTACTTGTATAGAGAGTAGTTGTATAGAGAGTTCTTGTATAGAGAGTTCTTGTATAGAGAGTTCTTGTATAGAGAGTACTTGTATAGAGAGTTCTTGTATAGAAAGTAGTGGTGTAGAGAGTACTTGTATTGAGAGTAGTTGTATAGAGAGTACTTGTATAGAGAGTTCTTGTATAGAAAGTAGTGGTGTAGAGAGTACTTGTATGGAGAGTACTTGTATAGAGAGTAGTTGTATAGAGAGTTCTTGTATAGAGAGTACTTGTATAGAAAGTAGTTGTGTGGAGAGTACTTGTATAGAGAGTACTTGTATAGAGAGTACTTGTATAGAGAGTAGTTGTATAGAGAGTACTTGTATAGAGAGTTCTTGTATAGAAAGTAGTGGTGTAGAGAGTACTTGTATGGAGAGTACTTGTATAGAGAGTAGTTGTATAGAGAGTTCTTGTATAGAGAGTACTTGTATAGAAAGTAGTTGTGTGGAGAGTACTTGTATAGAGAGTTCTTGTATAGAGAGTTCTTGTATGGAGAGTTCTTGTATAGAGAGTTCTTGTATCGAGAGTACTTGTATAGAGAGTACTTGTATAGAGAGTACTTGTATAGAGAGTACTTGTATAGAGAGTACTTGTATAGAGAGTAGTTGTATAGAGAGTTCTTGTATAGAGAGTTCTTGTATAGAGAGTTCTTGTATAGAGAGTACTTGTATAGAGAGTTCTTGTATAGAAAGTAGTTGTGTAGAGAGTACTTGTATAGAGAGTACTTGTATAGAGAGTACTTGTATGGAGAGTTCTTGTATAGAGAGTACTTGTATAGAGAGTACTTGTATAGAGAGTACTTGTATAGAGAGTTCTTGTATAGAGAGTACTTGTATAGAGAGTACTTGTATAGAGAGTACTTGTATAGAGAGTACTTGTAAAGAAAGTACTTGTATAGAGAGTAGTTGTATAGAGAGTACTTGTATAGAGAGTACTTGTATAGAGAGTACTTGTATAGAAAGTACTTGTATAGAAAGTACTTGTATGGAGAGTACTTGTATAGAAAGTACTTGTATAGAGAGTACTTGTATAGAGAGTACTTGTATAGAAAGTACTTGTATAGAGAGTACTTGTATAGAGAGTACTTGTATAGAGAGTAGTTGTGTAGAGAGTACTTGTACAGAGAGTACTTGTATAGAGAGTACTTGTATAGAGAGTAGTTGTATGGAGAGTACTTGTATGGAGAGTACTTGTACAGAGAGTAGTTGTATAGAGTTCTTGTATAGAGAGTACTTGTATAGAGAGTTCTTGCATAGAGAGTTCTTGTATAGAAAGTAGTTGTGTAGAGAGTACTTGGATAGAGAGTTCTTGTATGGAGAGTTCTTGTATAGAGTACTTGTATAGAGAGTACTTATATAGAGAGTACTTGTATAGAGAGTACTTGTATAAAGAGTACTTGTATAGAGAGTACTTGTATAGAGAGTACTTGTATAGAGAGTACTTGTATAGAGAGTACTTGTATGGAGAGTTCTTGTATGGAGAGTACTTGTATAGAGAGTTCTTGTATCGAGAGTACTTGTATAGAGAGTACTTGTATAAAGAGTACTTGTATAGAGAGTACTTGTATGGAGAGTTCTTGTATGGAGAGTTCTTGTATAGAGAGTACTTGTATAGAGAGTACTTGTATAGAGAGTACTTGTATGGAGAGTTCTTGTATGGAGAGTTCTTGTATAGAGAGTTCTTGTATCGAGAGTACTTGTATCGAGAGTACTTGTATCGAGAGTACTTGTATAGAGAGTACTTGTATGGAGAGTACTTGTATGGAGAGTACTTGTATAGAGAGTAGTTGTATAGAGAGTTCTTGTATAGAGAGTACTTGTATAGAGAGTTCTTGTATAGAAAGTAGTTGTATAGAGAGTTCTTGTATAGAGAGTACTTGTATAGAGAGTACTTGTATAGAGAGTTCTTGTATAGAAAGTAGTTGTGTAGAGAGTACTTGTATAGAGAGTACTTGTATAGAGAGTTCTTGTATAGAAAGTAGTTGTGTAGAGAGTTCTTGTATAGAGAGTACTTGTATAGAGAGTACTTGTATAGAGAGTATTTGTATAGAGAGTTCTTGTATAGAGAGTACTTGTATAGAGAGTACTTGTATAGAGAGTACTTGTATAGAGAGTTCTTGTATAGAGAGTACTTGTATAGAGAGTACTTGTATAGAGAGTACTTGTATAGAGAGTACTTGTACAGAGAGTACTTGTATAGAGAGTACTTGTATAGAGAGTACTTGTATAGAGAGTACTTGTATAGAGAGTACTTGTATAGAGAGTACTTGTATGGAGAGTACTTGTATAGAGAGTACTTGTATAGAGAGTACTTGTATAGAGAGTACTTGTATAGAGAGTACTTGTATAGAGAGTACTTGTATAGAGAGTACTTGTATAGAGAGTACTTGTATAGAGAGTACTTGTATAGAGAGTACTTGTACAGAGAGTACTTGTATAGAGAGTACTTGTATAGAGAGTACTTGTACAGAGAGTACTTGTATAGAAAGTACTTGTATAGAGAGTACTTGTATAGAGAGTACTTGTATGGAGAGTACTTGTATAGAGAGTACTTGTATAGAGAGTACTTGTATAGAGAGTTCTTGTATAGAGAGTACTTGTATAGAGAGTACTTGTATAGAGAGTACTTGTATAGAGAGTACTTGTATAGAGAGTACTTGTATAGAGAGTACTTGTATAGAGAGTACTTGTATAGAGAGTACTTGTATAGAGAGTTCTTGTATAGAGAGTACTTGTATAGAGAGTACTTGTATAGAGAGTACTTGTATAGAGAGTACTTGTACAGAGAGTACTTGTATAGAGAGTACTTGTATAGAGAGTACTTGTACAGAGAGTACTTGTATAGAAAGTACTTGTATAGAGAGTACTTGTATAGAGAGTACTTGTATGGAGAGTACTTGTATAGAGAGTACTTGTATAGAGAGTACTTGTATAGAGAGTTCTTGTATAGAGAGTACTTGTATAGAGAGTACTTGTATAGAGAGTACTTGTATAGAGAGTACTTGTATAGAGAGTACTTGTATAGAGAGTACTTGTTTTCGTCCTTGTACAGAGTACTGCTCTCACATCTGGGGAGGTTCGAGCTCCACAAATTTACTGGACAGAATTTAATCCAAAGTAATCGGATTTATCACCTTTCCCAATTTGATCTGAAAACTCGACCCGCTCGGATTACACCACAAAGTTTTCTCTCTTTCTCTTTTCTACAGATATGTATTCTGTTTCTGCTCCCAAGAACTTGCTGCTTGTGTACCTTGTGTACCTCCGCCATTAGCGAGACCACGGAATACTCCGCCACATCACACGATTACTGTGTGGCCATTGACAACTCAAGGGTGGCTCGTTATGATGTTCGTTTCTTCCCCTCCACTGTCAAACTCTGGAACTCTTTCGCTTCCCATATTTTTCCAAGCACTTATGATCTTCTCCTTTTCAAAAATCAGATTTTTTTTTTACTTCCTCAAAGACTCCTCGACTATTCTCTCTTTCTTCACTTTTCTATCAATGCAGCTCTTTTATTTAAGGCCTGGTCTCGATGAGGATGAAATAGTCCGTGACTGAAACCTTCAACATAAAAAAGAAGAAAAGAAAAAAAGACAACCGACTGTGGAACAAACATCAAGGGAAGAAATTAACAGGAAAAGAGGGAAGAGAGGAGGGGAGAATAAACCAATACTCCCAAGTAAGATGGTTGGGTTAGGAAGGGTTAATGCAGGTAATAAAGACCATCGATGACAACTGGAGGTGACAATTCATGGTGGTGCACTGTGCTGTTGGAGCCGAAGAGAGATACAGAGCAGCATCTGAAAGGTGGTTTCATAGATGGGAGAAGCAAGGAATAAAATACCTGAGGTGTACAATCATCCTGCCTTTTTGGAAATATAACCATGAAAGGGTTACTGGAAGAACACATGCATCCTGGAGTTCATCCTGTGGACGGTCAGAGGACTGGGAGCACAGGGAGCAATATTGGAGAAGAGGTGGGAAAAATCAGACATACCACCTTCCTGTCTGTGATGTGAGAGTATGACAACATACCTTGTGCTTCGGCCTTGTCACAGAAGACTCCAATCATTTTGAGAGCTTTAGATTCCACAAAATCCAGGAGACACAAGCTGGAAGCTGCGCAGCCACCCCATAGTGTAGGGCGGTACTCCAATGAGCTGCGGACAAACGCCTTGCAGACTGTGAGTAGATCTGATTTTCCAAGCAAAGTTTTGTATCAACGAAGGATGCCCAGTCTGTGGTTGGCTTTGGAGACCAGCTTCGCTATGTGGTCGACCTAGGAGATGACATGGCTGATTGGTTGACCTAGAAGTTGAAAAGGATGAAACTCTTGCAGTGGGTGACCAAGGAAATGGATAAGTGGTCCTTTGTTGATCATTCTGGAGTGACAGGGTGAGAGTGTGAGATTTTCCAGCAATGAAGGACATGTTCCATTTTTCAGACCAGAGTCTAATAGTTGCCAGATACTCAGAGAGAGAGAGAGAGACATTCGGCTGCTGTCGGCCTATCAGAGGGATGGGGTTCTGTACAGGGTGGCCTGAAAGTTCTTCACCCCTCCCCAGTAAATCCTTCCTTCTTAAACTCTTGTAATATGTACAGTTTTTATTGTGCAGGTCCAACAATAATTAATCAGTCATTGTAATTGTGTTATGGTGGGCAGGAGGAGTACAGTGACTTCCAGGCCACTCGTTATAATGCAATGAGTTCGTATTCTGAAAAAAGAAGAAAGGTGATGAATATAGATGAGAAATAAGAATGGGCCCAGAACTGCCTTGAAGAACTCCCGCCTCCACCAAGAGAGGGGAGGATCCATTCATGGAAACGCGTTGACTGCATAAGTGGCGGAATTCAGAAACCCAGGAATGAAGGTGTTTTATTCCATAACGGGGAGCCTGGCAAGCAAAGCAGAATTCCAGACTTTGTCAAATGCCCGAGTTATGTCGAGCGAGATGGTTCTAACTTCTTGTTTGAGATTGAGAACCTCCAACCATTGCTGAGAGAGGAGCAGCAGTACGTCCAGAGGTGAGTGATCGGGACGGAATCCAAACCGACGGTCAAAGATCAGAGTTGAGTGATCGGGACGGAATCCAAACCGACGGTTAGAGATCAGAGGGCAGTGATCGGGACGGAATCAAAACCGATGGTCAAAGATCAGAGTTGAGTGATCGGGACGGAATCCAAACCGACGGTTAGAGATCAGAGTTGAGTGATCGGGACGGAATCCAAACCGATGGTCAGAGATCAGAGTTGAGTGATCGGAACGAAATCAAAACCGATGGTCAGAGATGTGAGTTGAGTGATCGGGACGGATTCAAAACCGACGGTCAGAGATCAGAGTTGAGTGATCGGGACGGAATCAAAACCGACGGTTAGAGATCAGAGTTGAGTGATCGGGACGGAATCCAAACTGACCTTCAGAGATCAGGGTTAAGTGATCGGGACAGAATCTAAACCGACGGTCAGAGATCAGGGTTAAGTGATCGGGACGGAATCCAAACCGACGGTCAGAGATCAGAGTTAAGTGATCGGGACAGAATCCAAACCGACGGTCAAAGATCAGAGTTGAGTGATCAGGACGGAATCAAAACCGACGGTTAGAGATCAGAGGGCAGTGATCGGGACGGAATCCAAACCGACGATCAAAGATCAGAGATGAGTGATCGGGACGGAATCTAAACCGACGGTCAGAGATCAGGGTTAAGTGATCGGGACGGAATCCAAACCGACGGTCAGAGATCAGAGTTGAGTGATCGGGATGGAATCCAAAACGACGGTCAGAGATCAGAGTTAAGTGATCGGGACAGAATCCAAACTGAAGGTCAAAGATCAGAGTTGAGTGATCGGGACGGAATCCAAACCCACGGTCAAGGATCAGGGTTAATTGATCGGGACAGGATCCAAACGGACGGTCAGAGATCACAGTTGAGTGATTGGGACAGAATCCAAACTGACGGTCAATGATCAGAGTTGAGTGATCGGGACGGAATCCAAACCGACGGTCAAAGTTCAGAGTTGAGTGATCGGGACGGAATCCAAACCGGCGGTCAAAGATCAGAGGTGAGTGATCGGGACGGAATCTAAACCGACGGTCAGAGATCAGAGGTGAGTGATCGGGACGGAATCTAAACCGACGGTCAGAGATTAGGCTGTTTGAAAACAGGAACGACTTGACATCAGAAGCCTTGATGGATTCCATGAGTTTGCTTGTAAATGGAAGTAATATCACTGGCCTAGAGTTGGGTAGGGTCTGTTTTTGCAGCTTTGTTGAGAATAAGAATGATGTTTTCTGAATTCCATGCAAAGGGGAGGAAGCCACAGGACAGACTCAATATGGCGGATTTCTTTTTTTAATTGAAATTCACCCTAAACAAGGCCGAGAGACACTAAATGTGAGGGGTTACAGAGAAAAAGAAGAGGGAAAACTGTCAAAACCTTCACCTGCTCGTGAAACAAGGAAACCACTTCACAGGATCAATGTGCACGACAGGGTAGCTAGGCCAGGCGGAAAAAAAATGTTCCTACAACAGGGAAGCAAGCACGGCAGAGCAGGATGTGATAGCATGACCACTGATGTCATCTGGGCCCATCGCAGAAGCAGGGTCAAGGCCTGACAGAACTGTCTACATTCTCTGGTGAGGACAGAATCCTGCAGACAGTGAGTACGAGGGGGGTAAAGATGGGAAAAGAGCGGGAGGGGTCAGGTATATGAGATTTGGAGGCAAACACAGACTTTAGACATTCAGTCTCATCTCAGGTAGAGTCTGTAGTAGAGATGTTTGAGGTGATGGACAGATCGTAGGAGGGCATACACCAGAAAGACTAACTTACCGCACTTCTTTTTATGCTGTTTGGAAATAAATCTTTGGAATAGTTCTTTTTATGGTGCTTCTTTTTTATTGATGGTGGACCATGTGCAACCTGCAGATATCTGGAGGGAACAAGGCATGGAAATAGCAAAGGGTGCACGAGAGAAAGGAGGCGGTAGAAGACAAAGAGACCACCAACCTGTCTGCGATGGGAAACTGATAGATCCATAGACTCAGCTTCATCGCGGGAGAATCCAATAATATTGAAGGCCTTGGTCACCACGACGTCAAGCTGAGCAACATGTGACGCAGGGGAGCCAGCACAGTTTTCCAGTAGTTCTCCATCAAATGACGAATGGAGGTCTTGAAGGTGGATAGGAGTTCATGTATGCCAAGGAAGGACTCTGTATGACAGACAATGCCCGGTCGGCGACTGGCTTTGGAGGGCAATTTTGAAATGTGCTTTGCCCAAGAAAGATCATGGCTGATAGTGAGACCCAGAAGTTTCAATGAATGAACATCCTCAAGAGGATTATTAAGAGTGGAGAGGAGGGTTTGCCAGACGTTCATTTTGGAGAGAGATTGGGCGAGTGTGAGATTTGTTCAGATTGAAAGACATATCCCATGTACAGACTTGGCATTTAATATGGAATTTTTTTTTTTTCTTGACTTGGGTTTACTTTCTTAACTCAGTATATCAATCTGGTGAGTTTCTTTTACACTTTAGTGATTTATTTGTTAAAAGAACCATGTCACTGATTGTCTGTCGCAGCAAGAAGTCAACAACAGGATTATATCACAGGTGGCGTGGCAAAATGTACGGGCAGGTGCATTTGACGATTGGCTTCACAGTCGGGTATACAAGGGTTGTTGCGTTCTGTATTAGTGGAAAACAACTGCTGCACGTCTCCAAAGGTTATTGCCGCTTCCTCTGGAGATGGTCCGTCAACTCGACAATGCTGTTTGTCATGGAGTGGTGGCTTTACGAAATTACAGCATGAAAGAGCGTGCTATTGCTCGGCAGTATGGCATCACTCAAGGTCAGGTGTCAAAGATCCTGAAACGAAATGCTCAGAGGGGTATCCCTACTCCAATACCGAGGCCAGGATGTCCCCGCAGAACCACAAGGAGGGATGATCGCCAGCTGCACCAGTTAGTCCGCAATGGCCGTACCAAGTCAGCTAATTGGCTTAGGGTTGAGTGACAGCAACTGACAAATGTGCCTGTATCCAGAAGGCGAGTCAACCAACGACTGGTTCAAGCAGGCAATCGTGCCAGGCGTCCCCTGAGAAAGCCACACCTGACCAGACAACACTGCCAGCGCCGATTGCAGTGGGCCAGAGAGCACCGTCAATGGCAGCCGGGACACTGGAATCATGTGATCTTCAGTGACGAGTCTAGATTTCTGGTCTATCGTCAAGATGGCCGCGTCCGAGTGCGCAGACAAGTGCATGAAGCCTACAACAAAGATTGTATAGTGCCAAGAGTCCAAGCTGGAGGTGGTGGGGTGACCGTTTGGGCTGCTTTTCATGCAGGGGGCAAAACTGACCTGGTTGTTCTGAATGGAAACCTGAACCAGTTCAAGTGCAGGGCCCTTCTGGAAGAAACATTGCTTCCATTTGCTCGTGCAGCCTTTCGAGGAAACTTTGTCTTCCAAGATGACAATGCACGGCCTCATCGTGCTCGCATGATCCAACACTTTCTTGCTGACCGTGGTGTAGAGCATATGGAGTGGCCTGCCATGTCCCCGGATATGAATCCGATAGAGAACCTGTGGGCAGAATTAACGCGTCAAATCGACCACTTGGACCAGCAGCCGACCTCTGTGCGTGAATTGCAGCAGGCTATTGTCACTGCATGGCAAGCGATTCCTGTCCAAACCTTGACAAATCTCGTGAACAGCATGCCTCAACGTGTACGTGCTCTCCTGAATGCTCGTGGGGGTTACACGAAGTACTGAACTGTAATTTTACTGTCCGTAATCCCAGTCGTAATTTAACTTTTGTTTTTGTTAAAAAAGAATTTGGCTAATGTGCAAAACAAAGAGATTCTTCTGGAAAACGTACAGAAGTTTAACACAGTACTGTCCATGAATTGAGTTCGATATCAGTTTACATCACTTTCAAGGATCAATTTATTTGCTTCGAAATGTCAAATGTGGTTTTTGTTTCTTTTAAAGGTCACATTAACAAAATCTCGAATAATTTCAACATAATTCCAATGAACTTTTGGTTCTAAGACATCTTGAAAAGTAAGTTCACTCCCACAAAAAAAATATTCCATATTAAATGCCAAGTCTGTATTTGACCATCTGGGGATTCTATCATGGTCTGAAAATAGGGAAGAGGTTTCGGCCTGCCTGCCTGAAGGATGTCACGGCAGAAGGTGAAGTCATCAGCAAATAGATAAAGGGGACTTCCCAGAGAGTCAGAGATCATTGAGCTGATCCTATTAAGAATATGACTGATCCTATTCAACATATGAATCCAACATAAATTCCACATTTCCACAAATTTCCCATTAATTCCCAGTCACCTTTAAGGTTTCGCTCTTTTACGTAAAGGAAATACTCCAGAAACAAGAGCACATCGTGCGTGACAGGTTACTCCTCTTTTTTTTGGCCATTTTCAGCCTTTTTCATACATTTTACGCTGCACTTAAAGATCCAATTGGTATTCTGCAAGTTTGCTAAAAATAAAGAAAGCTCAGCTCCAAGCATCTGGCTCAAGCAAACTCATTTGCATTTCGCAAACGCTGGTGGCAGCTGTTGACGAGAGAGCCGAGAAAAGCAAATAATGTGTTTGCTTGGTGTATCCAGCATGAACACGTAGCACATGTGATAATGCTGAGAAAACTTACGATGGGATGAATGACAGCCTGAAAAACAATAATTACAAACATGAGTGCACCTTGCAAGATGCCCCACTCCGATAATGCGTCATGGAGGTAGAAAGCAGCCTCTGCATGTGCCGCACATACCTGAACCCTTCCCAAGAAACTCCATAAGGTGACACATGTTGACAAAAGTCACATGTCGCACATACCTGACCCTTCCCAAGAAACTCCATAAGGTGACATATGTTGACAAAAGTTGCATGTCGCACATACCTGAACCCTTCCCAAGAAACTCCATAAGGTGACACATGTTGAGAAAAGTCATTTACATACTTTACCATGGCATTAGTGCTTGTACTTAGATAACGCCAAGATAGTAATTATCGGTACATATCGGTATGTGTATGTCTGCATATGTGCGTGCGTGCGTGCGTGCGTGCGTGTGTGTGACCCACTCCCCTCCCCACCCCCCGGTGTGTGTGTGACTGGGTTTTTTTTATAGAGGGCAGTCCGGTTTTCTAGAGGGCAGTCCGGTTTTCTAGAGGACAGTCCGGTTTTCTAGAGGACAGTCCGGTTTTCTAGAGGACAGTCCGGTTTTCTAGAGGACAGTCCGGTTTTCTAGAGGACAGTCCGGTTTTATAGAGGACAGTCCGGTTTTATAGAGGACAGTCCGGTTTTATAGAGGACAGTCCGGTTTTATAGAGGACAGTCCGGTTTTATAGAGGACAGTCCGGTTTTATAGAGGACAGTCCGGTTTTATAGAGGACAGTCCGGTTTTATAGAGGACAGTCCGGTTTTATAGAGGACAGTCCGGTTTTATAGAGGACAGTCCGGTTTTATAGAGGACAGTCCGGTTTTATAGAGGACAGTCCGGTTTTATAGAGGACAGTCCGGTTTTATAGAGGACAGTCCGGTTTTATAGAGGACAGTCCGGTTTTATAGAGGACAGTCCGGTTTTATAGAGGACAGTCCGGTTTTATAGAGGACAGTCCGGTTTTATAGAGGACAGTCCGGTTTTATAGAGGACAGTCCGGTTTTATAGAGGACAGTCCGGTTTTATAGAGGACAGTCCGGTTTTATAGAGGACAGTCCGGTTTTATAGAGGACAGTCCGGTTTTATAGAGGACAGTCCGGTTTTATAGAGGACAGTCCGGTTTTATAGAGGACAGTCCGGTTTTATAGAGGACAGTCCGGTTTTATAGAGGACAGTCCGGTTTTATAGAGGACAGTCCGGTTTTATAGAGGACAGTCCGGTTTTATAGAGGACAGTCCGGTTTTATAGAGGACAGTCCGGTTTTATAGAGGACAGTCCGGTTTTATAGAGGACAGTCCGGTTTTATAGAGGACAGTCCGGTTTTATAGAGGACAGTCCGGTTTTATAGAGGACAGTCCGGTTTTATAGAGGACAGTCCGGTTTTATAGAGGACAGTCCGGTTTTATAGAGGACAGTCCGGTTTTATAGAGGACAGTCCGGTTTTATAGAGGACAGTCCGGTTTTATAGAGGACAGTCCGGTTTTATAGAGGACAGTCCGGTTTTATAGAGGACAGTCCGGTTTTATAGAGGACAGTCCGGTTTTATAGAGGACAGTCCGGTTTTATAGAGGACAGTCCGGTTTTATAGAGGACAGTCCGGTTTTATAGAGGACAGTCCGGTTTTTTTTTTTTTTTTTTTTTTTTTTTTTTTTTTGTATACAATATCGAGGCTCGTGAAAGAGCGAACATTAATCACATGAACACACAGAAAGACAAACCGACACATAAAACATATAACATAGGGAGCGGTAGACAAGATGGGGAGAGAGGGGGAAGGACACAAACACAACATTTGAGAGCAGGGACCGAGAGACATGGAGACATCGAGAGATCTGAGAGAGGGCGAGGGCTTTGGGGGGGGGGGGGGCGTGGGAAGGGGGCAGTGGGAGAGGTATAAAACATATGGACACTGCCAGGACTTCCAGGAAAGAAGTTGGAATTTCAAACAAGGTGGATCTGGGGTGAATTAGCGGGGGTAGAAAAGATCAAGGTTTTGGATGGGGGAAGATAAGAGATGGTGGTGAACAGCTGTTTTCAAGACCTGGAGGGAGGAGTGGGATTGAAGGGAGTGAGGGAGTTTGTTCCAGAGGCGGGAGAAAAGAGGAATGAAAGAGTGAAGGTGAGCGGAGAGCCGAGATTTCGGCAGTTTAACTGTAATGTCCTTTTATAGAGGACAGCCCGGTTTTATAGCGGACAGTCCGGTTTTATAGAGGACAGCCCGGTTTTATAGCGGATAGTCTGGTTTTATAGAGGACAGCTCGGTTTTATAGCGGATAGTCTGGTTGTATAGAGGACCGTCCAGTTTTATAGCGGATAGTCTGGTTGTATAGAGGACCGTCCGGTTTTACAGAGAATGGTCCAGTCTGTTACAGAGAATGGTCCAGTCACACACTGAGAACAATCAATTCGCCGACTGGACGGTGTACAAAAACCGTGCGTGATGAACCAAATATTTCAAATTTTGATTCATCGGTCCATATACATTATACAGTCACGTGAAAAAGTAAGTACACCCCATGTAAAGTTTGGACTTTTTCAACATATTTCAACATACAGCTATTTGATCTTCATTTCAACAATATTCATAGATAAAGGTGATGTAATATAACAAATATCATGAAACATTTACATTTTGTAGTCCATTGCATAATTTAAATAAACATAAATGCAAATTTCGCATGTGGAAAAAGTAAGTACACCCTTGGCTCTTATAGGTGGTATTGCCCCCTTTGGCAGAAACAACCTCAAGTAGGCGTTTCTTATAACTGTCTACCAGTCTCTGACATCGACTGGGAGAAATTTTTGCGCACTCCTCCATGCAGAATTCATTCAGCTGTGCGATGTTTGAGGGATTTCTTGCATGCACAGCTCGTTTCAAATCCCCCCACAACATCTCGAAGGGATTTTGATCCGGGCTTTGACTTGGCCATTCCAGAACCCTCCATTTCTCTCTTTTCAGCCATTCCTTGGTGGATTTACTGGTATGTTTAGGGTCATTGTCATGTTGCAAGGTCCACCTCCGGTTGAGCTTCAACTTTCCGACAGATAGCCTCACATTATCCTCAAGCACCCTCTGGTACAATAAAAAAATTCATAGTGGATTATATGATGGTGAGCTGCCCAGGCCCTGATGCAGCAAAGCTGCCCCAAATCATAATATTTCCATCACCATGCTTTACAGTTGGTATCAGGTTCTTGTGGTCAAATGCTGTCTTTGGTTTTCGCCAAACATGTCTTCTGGTACTGTGGCCAAATAGCTCTACCTTTGACTCATCTGTCCAGAGCACATTGTTCCAGAAGTGCTGGTCTTTGCGTTGGTGTTCATTGGCAAACTTGAGTCTTGCCCTGATGTTCTTTCTGGACAGCAAAGGTTTCCTCCTGGCACACCTCCCATGTAGATCAAATTCGTGCAGCCTCTTTCTCATGGTAGACTCGTGCACTTTGACATCAACAGTGGCAAGAGCTACCTGTAGGTCCCGTGATGACATTCTGGGGCTCTTAGAGACTTCTTTCAGCATCTTGCGGTCTGCTCTCGGGCTGAACTTGCTGGGGTGGCCTTGCCTGAACAAGTTGGCAGTTGTTTGGAATCTTCTCCACTTGTAGATGATCTTCCAGACAGTCGAATGATTTATTTCAAATTGTTTGGAGATCTTTTTAAATCCCTTCCCAGACTCATAGGCATCTATAACCTTCTTTCTGAAGGCCTCAGAGAGCTCTTTTCATCTAGGCATGGTGACGCCGCACACTTCAACAACAAAGAGCAAACCAAACTAAATGTCTGAGGTTTAAATAAGACGGGTTCCTCCAAGATCCTCTATAACGATGTTCTAATCATTTGAACCAGAGCTGGTGCACCTGATTCTAATTTTAGGTATTTGAAGCAGTGATAAATGTGGGGGTGTACTTCCTTTTTCCACATGCGAAATTTGCATTTATGTTTATTTAAATTATACAATGGACTACAAAATGTAAATGTTTTGTGATATTTGTTATATTATATCACCTTTATCTATCAATATTGTTGAAATGAAGATCAAATAGCTGTATGTTGAAATATGTTGAAAAAGTCAAAACCTTACATGGGGTGTACTTACTTTTTCACGTGACTGTAGGATTTTCTTCCAGTCTTCAGGTGTCCACTGGCGGTGCTTCGTGGCCCAGCCTCTTTTTCTTATTTTGCCATCTTAGCAATGGCTTTCTTACGGCCACTCGACCTGTCAAACCTGCAGCTCGAAGTCTTCTCTTCACAGTTGAAACTGAGACTTGCTTACTTCGACCAGTGTTAAGCTGTGCTTGAAGCTGTTGTCCTGAGCTGCCTATCACGCAAGCTGTTGACTCTCAGAAACTTGTCTTCTGATTCTGTTGTGGCTTCGGGTCTGCCAGACCTCTTCCTGTCAGAGTTTCCTCCAGTTTCCAATATACTACTTCCTGCAGTGCAATATTGTTCAATTAATGCTTCCCTGGGTGCAATAACAGTCTGTTCCAATACTGCTTTTATACAGACAGGAGGTTTGTTAACAAGTAATCAGCAGAGGTTGGGACACCTGTAGGAATTGTTTGCATCAACTTTCAAGGCTTAATTCACTTACATTGCTGCAGAACAGCTGTAAGTTGTTAACCCATTACTTGTTACCTGAAGAAGGCCTTTTTTTTAGAATATAACTGTGCAATTTACATTATTTTCCTGTTTTTGCTAACCTAAACTTTTTTTAACCTCAAGCAGTTTACTGCTTACCTTTGTACCATTTCAGATTATTCACTGGACTTGAATTGCATAAAATTCAATAAAAACTGAAAAAATTGAGGTTTTCTAAAACTTTTGACCGGTAGTGTGTATATATTATTTATATATATATATATATAAATTATATATATATATATATTATATATATTATATATATATATATATATATATATATATATATATATATATATATATATATATATATATATATACACTGTATATATATATATACTGTATATATATATATATATATATATATATATATTATATATATTTTTTATATATATATATATATATATATATATATATATATATATATATTATATATATATATTTTATATATATATATATATATATATTAGGGTGGTGCTCAAAATAATTTATTTAAAATATTTACTGGGACATGGCTTTATGTTGTTCCTTTTGTTCCAAAATGAAAAGACACCAAATATGAAAGCATTCTGATTTTATTTAGGGGTGCCACATCAGCCTTCAAACTAAAGGTGTCTACAAAACTTTTCTATATATGGATCGAAAGCAAAACCAGAAGTTTGTTTTATGAAAATCCACCCTCCACTCACTTTCTTTGTATTCTAGCAAACACAAGTTACAATAGCTGCACAAATAGCACTATATTGCTATGAAAACTCAAATTCAATGATAACAATCCAAATGTTCAGTTCATAAAATGAAGAGACACCATATCACATAATATTAAAAAACCCAAATATAATGAGAAATGTAACTCCTATTTCTGGGCCTGTTTCACCACTGTTGCCTTCTTGGCATTGGGGTACATCTTCCTGTGAGCAGCAACAACTTGGACCAGAGCTTGCTTTTGCTCTTCATCCTTTGTAAGGAGCTTATTGTAGTCTTGTATCAATGCGACACCCCTTTCTGCCCTGTCGTTCACCACGACTAAGCCACTGGCGGCTTTCTTTGCTTCCTGAAAGCTGGTTTATTGCTCCCATGAACCAGGATCCTTATCCATCCAATCAGTTGGGGTCCCTAGGATGCTGAAGAAATGCTTGGTGTGTTTTGTTATGAGGCCAGCGATTGACAGGGCGGTTCCTCGTTTGATAGCTGGTCTCTTTGGAGAGGGGTTTTCGCCGTCATTTTTCAATGCTTCAATCATATTGATCTTGCTTTCTTTGTCAATTCTGGTGTCAAAGAATGCAAATGCCACTAGTACTGGGCTCATGTACCACGTGTGGCGGCCAAGTGCCTTCAAGGCTGCCTGAGCCATCTTCTGATTGATTTGTTCAAACTTTTCCAACTTCTTGAAGAGGTTAATGTCATTCAGGGGAGCCTCAATAGCTTGTGGAGCCCGAAACCAAGCCTGTACATACACAAGGCAGACAAAAATGTTGAAGGCTCGGAGTTCTCTCGCCTCTCGAAGTGTCAAGTGGAACTCTGACCGAAACATGAACACCTGTAGTGAATATAGTGCTTTTGCCATCCATCTGGCTCTGTGCATTGCTCCTGGAGCCATGATCCGGATTCCATGAGGTGGGATTCCTCCCATGTAGATGACAGTCAGTTCTAGGAGTTCACGATAATCATCTCGTGGCTGCTGATCTTTCAAACACACAAGAACGTTTTTGCTTCCAACACAGTGTCTACAGATCCCATTGAAGCCTTCCTCTCTGATAATTGATCGTGAAGAAACTTCCTGTCCTCGGGGTTGGTGATTATGGCCTCCGAATCCGCATGCCTAAGATCAAACGTCTTCTCCAAGGAGGCCTTGAAGGATGCTTCCTTTTTCTCTTGGGTCGCACCACCCCGCTTTGCACCTTTTTGGAGGCTCCTCCATTCTTCATATAGCCTCTCCAAACGATGGATGCAGTGCTGCTTCGTCGTTGTAGGTAGGTGAGCTTTTTCCCAGAACTTCACAACCTCTTCAATGGTGAGGGTTGCACTCTCCCGGGCAGTGCGATTCTCCTTCTTCAGGTGATGGAAAAACAGGACAAGAGATTGATGCACAGTCGGGAGCTTGGCACCTTTGATGGCATCTCCAGAAGTGGACCCAATGAGATACACATTATCCTGAGCCCGAGTTTTCAATGAAACACTGGTACTAGCACATGCCATATCTGAAAAATAGGCAAGAATGTGGGTAAAATCCTGTTAATACTTACTCCACAGGGTCACTCTCTAAGTCACTCTCTACAAAAGAGCCACAGTCAATAAGTTAGGCCTACATATTACACACTAAAAAAGCGTACCCCTGACCCCGGGAACCTGTACAAAACATGCATGAAAATTGCCCAGATAGTGATCATAGGAAGTCTCAAAACTGTATGTATAATATATTGTATATATATAATGTATAATGTGTATTTATGTATATTTATTATTTAATGTATATTTACTATATATTTATTTTTAATATTATATTTAATGTATATATATAATTATGTATTTATTTTGTGTATATACAGCCCAAAAATTGGGAATTCCTATTTTTGCATGGGGGAAAATTCATCACTGATGTGGCACCCCTAAATATTATTGCATTCCACTCAAATTTGGTGTGGTGTCCTTTGACAACAAAAGGAACAAAAATGGACCATGTCCCGGAGAAAATCTGCATTTTGCTTTTTTGAAGCCCACCCTAATATATATATATTTTATATATATATATATATATATATATATATATATATATATATATATATATATATATATATATATATACATATATATATATATATAGCAGGAGTATCCGGCATTGCCCAGTGTCAATTTAGTTGTTTTTTTCCCCCCATTTTTGTAATTGGATAAAACACTTCTCGACATCTCCTGAGGAAAAGTTATATTTAATATCATAACAACATATACACACATATACACACAGAGACACACAGAGACACACACAATCACACACACACATAATCACATGCACACACACAATCACACACACACAATCACAATCACATCACACACCATCACACACACAGCATCACACACACACCATCACACACACACCATCACACACACCATCACACACACACCATCACACACACACCATCACACACACACACACCATCACACACACACCATCACACACACACACAATCACACACACAATCACAATCACACACAATCACATCACACACACACACCATCACACACACACCATCACACACACACCATCACACACACACCATCACACACACACCATCACACACACACCATCACACACACACCATCACACACACACCATCACACACACACCATCACACACACACCATCACACACACATAATCACACACACACACAATCACACACACACACAATCACACACACACACAATCACACACACACACACACCCACAATCACACACACCCACAATCACACACACACACAATCACACACACACACACACCCACAATCACACACACAATCACAATCACATAACACACCATCACATCACACACCATCACACACACACCATCACACACACACCATCACACACACACCATCACACACCATCACACACACACCATCACACACACACCATCACACACACACCATCACACACACACCATCACACACACACCATCACACACACCATCACACACACACCATCACACACACACCATCACACACACACCATCGCACACACACCATCACACACACACCATCACACACACACCATCACACACACATAATCACACACACACACACACAATCAATCACACACACACACACACAATCACACCATCACACACACACCATCACACACACACCATCACACACACACCATCACACACACACCATCACGCACACACCATCACACACACACCATCACACACACACCATCACACACACACACACACACACAATCACATCACACACACACACCATCACACACACACCATCACACACACACCATCACACACACACCATCACACACACACCATCACACACACACCATCACACACATAATCACACACACACACACAATCAATCACACACACACACACAATCACACACACACCCACAATCACACCCACACACCATCACACACACACACCCACAATCACACACACACACACACACACACACACAATCACACACACACACAATCACACACACACACACAATCACACACACACACACACACAATCACACACAATCACAATCACAAACATTCACAATCACACACAAATACATCACACACAATCACATCACACACACACCCACAATCACACACACACACCCACAATCACACACACACACCCACAATCACCCACACACACCCACAATCACACACACACCCACAATCACACACACACCCACAATCACACACACACCCACAATCACACACACACCCACAATCACACCCACACCCACAATCACACACACACACACCCACAATCACACACACACACACACACCCACAATCACACACACACACCCACAATCATACACACAATCACACACACACAATCACACGCACACAATCACACACGCACACAATCACACACGCACAATCACACACACACAATCACCACGCCCACAATCACCACACACACACACATACACAATCACACACACACAATCACACACACACAATCACACACACACAATCACACACACACAATCACACACACACACACACACACACACACACACACACACACACACACACACAATCACACACACACTCACACACAATCACACACACATACAATCACACACACACAATCACACGCACACACACATTCACACGCGCACAATCACACGCACACAATCGCACGCCCACAATCGCACGCACACAATCGCACGCACACAATCGCACGCACACAATCGCACGCACACAATCGCACACGCACACAATCGCACACGCACACAATCGCACACACACAATCACACACACAATCACACACACACTCACACATGCACAATCTCACACATGCACAATCTCACACATGCACAATCTCACACATGCACAATCTCACACATGCACAATCTCACACATGCACAATCTCACACACACACACACACACACACACACACACACACACACACACACACACACACACACACACACACACACACACACACACACACACACACAATCACACGCACACACAATCACACACACAGCTCTCAGTATTGATGATATTTGAAAACTTCGCGGACCGATTATATTATGACAAAAGTTGCAGGGGAAGGTGCCTGAGGGACATGGGGCTTGGGGGAGGCGGAGGAGGGGAGGAGGAGAAGGTGCTTGAGGGGCATGGGGCTTGGTGGAGGAGGAGGGGAGGAGGGGAAGGTGCTTGAGGGGCATGGGGCTTGTGGGAGTAGCAGGGGAGGAAAGGTGTCTGAGGAGTATGGGGCTTGGCAGAGGAGGTGTGGAGGAGGGTTAGGTGCTTGAAGGGCATGGGGCTTGGGGGAGTAGGGGGAAGGAGGAGGGGAGGAGGGGACGGTGTTTGGGGAAGGGACGGTGCTGGTGGGGGCATGGTGCTGAGGGGGAACGGTGCTGGTAGGGACATGGTGCTTAGGGGGCATGGTTACCTCGTCCCGCAGGATGACCCAGACTAAGGTACACTAATCAATTTTGGATCCGAACCTTGAAAATACAGTTCCTGGTTCTTCTTACCTGCACTCTTCCAGGCTTCCAGCAGAGCCCGTTCGCAGTTCGCAGATCAAGGATGTCAGCACAGGTGTAAGGGATGCTACAAAACTAACTCCCGAGCTCACACTTCACTCCTCCAACCCCCGAGCTCACTCTTCGCTCCTCCAACCCCCGAGCTCACTCTTCGCTCCTCCAACCCCCGAGCTCACTCTTCGCTCCTCCAACCCCCGAGCTCACTCTTCGCTCCTCCAACCCCTGAGCTCACTCTTCGCTCCTCCAACCCCTGAGCTCACTCTTCGCTCCTCCAACCTCGAGCTCACACTTCGCTCCTCAAACCCCCGAGCTCACTTTTCGCTCCTCCAACCCCTGAACTCACTCTTCGCTCCTCCAACCCCTGAGCTCACTCTTCGTTCCTCCAACCCCTGAGCTCACTCTTCGCTCCTCCAACCCCCGAGCTCACTCTTCGCTCCTCCAACCCCTGAGCTCACTCTTCGCTCCTCCAACCCCTGAGCTCACTCTTCGCTCCTCCAACCCCCGAGCTCACTCTTCGCTCCTCCAATCCCGGAGCTCACTCTTCGCTCCTCCAATCCCGGAGCTCACTCTTCGCTCCTCCAACCCCTGAGCTCACTCTTCGCTCCTCCAACCTCTGAGCTCACTCTTCGCTCCTCCAACCCCCGAGCTCACTCTTCGCTCCTCCAACCCCTGAGCTCACTCTTCGCTCCTCCAACCCCTGAGCTCACTCTTCGCTCCTCCAACCCCCGAGCTCACTCTTCGCTCCTCCAACCCCTGAGCTCACTCTTCGCTCCTCCAACCCCCGAACTCACTCTTCGCTCCTCCAACCCCTGAGCTCACTCTTCGCTCCTCCAACCCCCGAGCTCACTCTTCGCTCCTCCAATCCCGGAGCTCACTCTTCGCTCCTCCACCCCCGAGCTCACTCTTCGCTCCTCCAACCCCTGAGCTCACTCTTCGCTCGTCCAATCCCGGAGCTCACTCTTCGCTCCTACATCTCGAGCACACTATTCGCTCTTACACCCCGAGCTAACTCCTCTCTTCGCTCTTGCACCCCGAACACACTCGATGTTACGCTCACCGCTCCTTTCTCCAACACAAACTCCCACTCGGCGGTTTCTGTTCAATCCTGTCTCCGTTAAAACGCGCTCAGTCCTCGCTCTTTCGATCCGAACATCAGCTGTTTCTCGAGCCCACGCTCCCCATACTTCGCGGGCAGGAGGAGCTTGTTGGAATCGGGGGGCGGGGACCGTAAACAGCCCCGCCCTCTTTCCAACGCCACAGGCAAAAGTGAAACTACGTTCGAGGGAAAAACAGAGAGCACGTGTTTCTAAATAAATAACGAAGCATTGACCCAACCACAACCCAGAAGCCACCTTACTCGATAATAGTAAAAGGATATCATGGTAAAGGAAGAATGATAGGAGAGAGAATCAACAGCAATAGGAGGAAAGGTGATGTTTCAGTAAAGTGGGGGGTGGGAGTGAAAATAGGCCACCGCTTTATTATTATTTTCATACATTTTACGAATTTAAACCATTTGGGGTATTATGATTGTTTAGGAGGAGGTGGGTAGTGAGATGTCACCGTTCTCGCGCCGCCATGAATTGATTACCGTCCAAGGGAGTAAAAAGCCAGTTCAGTCCATCCGTCCAGTACTGGTATTAATCAAGTGCTGGACAGGAATATATATATACGGTATGTATATGTATGTATATATATATATATATATATATATATATATATATATATATATATATATATATATATATATATATATATATATATTGTTGTGGATATGAGGACTGTATTTTTTTTATTTTGTGCTTTATTATTATTATTGTTTATTCTGCGCCTCCTGCCTTCGGAGTTGTGTAAAGATAAAAAGGGCGTCTCGGTAGTTATTCCATAAACACCACATTGCAGGACCCGATAAAACCCTTGTTCAGTCGCTTATATCTTATTATGTGTCTTAGGGTAAGGCTGTGTCTCCCATTAATTTAAATACTCCATTGCACCAAGTGAAATAAGAGTAGATCCCCTTTCATTTCATTTCAATGGCCAACTGCATTTTGGGCGGTTTTCTTCAACCACCATTGGCCACGAGGCAGGGTTGGGGAAGAAAGGCGGGTCCCCACCTCGTCGGAGAGGGGAGGAGTGGCCCGGCCCCGAACAACCAACCAAGCACGAGGGGTTTGGTTTGAGAGAGCGGAGGAAGAGCGATCGGGGAGGTTCGCAAAGGTTCAAGGGTGGGGTTATATATAGCCCATGAGAGACGCCCCCAAGAAAGAGAGTCGGTGAGATGAGTCCAAGAGATGAGACAAGGAGATGAGTCCAAGAGAGGAGCTGAAAGGCTGAGCTGAGCTGCGTGGTGAGGTGGAAAGGAAAGAGCTGGGTCGTCAGAGCAGGGCTGAGTTGTGAGGTTCCAAAAGCAGAAGATCATCCAGGGAAGCACAAAGCCTGATATTCGTCACCTTGCGCGCCAGCGGCAGCGTCTACAGCAGCAGCAGCAGCAACACTCGCCAGCCGCTTAGGGGCCTGGACGGCCGTTCGGAGCAGGGCCGCGAAGGAACGGCGGCTGCAGAATGTGCGAATCGTGCTGCCGGACCCAGTGGACTTTCCTCTCCTTCCAGCCAATTCCTATCATCATTCCCCGCGTGAGTCTGTGTCTTCGTTTGTTCTGTCCTGGGTATTAAGTAAGCCTGTTAGATAAGTTAATAATTTGCACTGTGTCACCTGCGTCTCATGTCCCTGTACATAATCGTAACTGCTCCTTTTTGCTTACGTGTACATAATAAACCCCGTTACTCTTCTGTACGTCTTCTTCTTCCTCTTTGCATTCGGTCACTTTAGAGTTTTCCAGATTGAGTATCTGTGGCGCGATACGGCCAACGTTTGGGTGAATCGGGTTTAGTCGGGGAACAACTGTTCGGCCGCGGTTATACCTCCGCTTGGTAAAATAACATCTAATCCGCGGACCGTAACAAATTGGTGTCGGGGAGTGAGATACGAGGCCCGAACCAATTTTTTAAAACATCTATAAAAAATTTGGTCAAAATTTGGAGCTGCTGGAAATTTGTGTTGTTTTAAAGCAAAACCCGAATTTTGAAATCGCGCCATGGCTGGTCAAGGCGACGGGATGCCGGTGGGAGAGATAGACGGGGTGGAATCGACCCAGTACCTCGGGGAAATGTATGTGGAGGAAAGGGAGGAGGAGAAAAATGGCAATGTGGTTGCGGAGGTTTCAGACGCGCAAAATGGCGCTCTCGCGCACGAGGTTACGGGTGCACAAAATGGCGCCTTTGCGCACGCGGTTACAGCGGCACCGAATCTGGCGGCGCCCGTGACCGTAGCAGCACCGGTGAATTGGGACCTCTTTATGATACAAATAAAGGCGCTCATGGTCCAGACAAGTGAAGACCTGAGGAATGAATTGGGGAACCGGATGGAGGCTCAGAATGAGCAAATGGGGGCAATGAGGGACGAATTGGGGGGCAAAATGGGGGCAATGAGGGACGAAGCGAGGGCTGATAGTGAGCGATTGGGGGGAGAAATGGGGGGCAAAATGGGAGAAATGGGGGAACGGCTAGAAGCTAAATATGAGGGGTTAGACAACGGGATAAAAGAGGTGAAAAATGGGTTAATGGGGTTAGAAAATAGGATGGAAGACAAATTGCGGGAAATACGGGAGCAATCCGCCCGGGAAATCGAACAGATGGGGAACCAGATAGAGGAGGTGAAAATCGGGTTAGAAAGTAAATTGGATGCTCAGAGGGATGAATTGGGACAGATGAGGGTGGCATCTACAAAAGAGATGGAGGAGATGAAAGAGGAGATACGACGAGGTGTGAGTGAGGAGGTCTCGGGGGTACGCGAGGAGGTAAAGCGAGGTGAAAAGCGTATAGAGAAAGAGGTGAGAAATGGAATGGCTAGGTTACAGGGGGGAATAGAAGACCTGATGGAGGAGGTGGAACAGCTGACGGAGGGACAAAAAGAACTAACGGAGCAGGTTCAAAGGAACACTGCGGTATTAGGAGGGTTGAAAGCGACACAAAGAGACATCAAGGACGACTTAATAGCAACACAGAGGCAATGTCAGATGGTACGTGAGGGACTGACAATGAGGTTGGACGAGGTGACAGAGATAATGGAGACGAAGGACCGGCAGGTAAGGACGCACATAGAGACGGTCACGGTAGCCTTAGAGGACGAAATTCAGGAGACGCACCGGGAAATAAAAGAGGTGAAGCAAAAGTTAAAGGAGGTGTTAGAGGGGGCGAGTGAAATTAAGAAGAGATGGACAGAAACTAAGAGAGAAATACAGGAGGAGGTGATGAAATATGTGCAAGGTCTGTGTTCAAATCATGATGGGGTGCTCACTAACCAAATAAAGAGTTTGCAGGTGGTGAAGGAGGTGCAGAGACGAGGTGCCAAAGTGAGTGGCGATATACGAGGAAATGCATATGATGTGAGGAGAGCTTCAGTCGGCTTGGGGGTTGCTTTGGACCCGGGTGTTCGTGAGAGGCCGTTGGTGAAGTGTGCGACAGGTACGGTGTGCGAAGGAGGAGGTGTGCGAGAATGTCCAACTCTGGGGTGTGTGAGGAAAAAGTGCGCGCCAAGGAGTGAGTGTGCTGTCGAGAGTGAGTTGGTCGTAGCGCGTGTGCGAGGGAGCACATGGAAGCGCGTAGTGAGGAGTGTTACAGAGGATGTAACGGAAGAGTGTACACCTGTGGTGAGTGTTACGGAGGAAGTAACGGGAGAGTGTGCGCAAGAGGATGCGCGAGAAAGGTGTGTAACGGACGGGTGCATGGGGAAAGAGTGCGCGGTCGAGAGTAAGGGAGAATGCACGCCTGTGGTGAGTGTTACAGAGGATGTAACGGAAGAGTGTGCGCAAGAGGGTGCGCGAGAAAGGTGTGTAACGGACAGGTGCATGAGGAAAGAGTGCGCTGTCAAGAGTAAGGGTGAGTGCGCTGTCAAGAGTGGTGGTGAAAGTAGTGCGAGTGACACGGAGCGTGAGTTGGTTGTGACAGGTGAGAGAGGATGTACACCTGGAATGGAAGGAAGCACACCTGGAATGGTAGAGCGTGTATGGGAATAAAAAAAATTTAAAAACCACCTTTAGAGGCCATTTTTTCCCTGCAAGCGGGGGTTGGCCTTTTTCGGGAACCGTGGTTGTTGTTGTTTTTCAGTCCCCTTTTTGAAGCAATGTTTTACGGCCGGATGCCCTTCCTGACGCCAACCCTTTTTGCCGCCTTTAACGACAAGCAGGGAATTACCAGTGTACTGGTACTCAATTAGCCGACCTCGGAAGGTATGACAGGCTGAGTCAGCCCCCCTGGCATTAATTCAGTGATTGACCAGGATTCGAACCCAGGATCCTAGGTATCCTAAGCCGGCACCCTAGCCGCTAGCCCAACACCAACACCAACAATATGGGAATGCACGCTGGAATTAGTAGTGAGGCACGTGGTTGGGTGTGCGAGTGAGAGCACACCTGTGATTGTCACAGAGGAGGTGACCGAGAAGGGGGAGCGAAGAGGTGTGTTGGTGAGGTGTGCGAACGACGAATGTGTGCCAAGGTGTTCGGTGGTCAGGTGTGTGACCAAGTCTGTGAGCGGAATGAGTGTACCTGGGTGTGTTAGAGAAGGTACGACGAGGAGCATGGGAACAGCTGGATATATGAGCAAGGAACGGGCTGCGGGGTGTAAGCATGCAGGTGAGGCATCGACGGTAACCGGGTTAGCGGTTAGAGCGACTTATAGCCGAATCGGGCCCTCGGTGCGTGCCGGGTTTCGCGTGCCACGAGGACCAGCGGGGATCCGAACCACGGCGGGTTCGAAAGGACCGCCGTACGCGATCCACGCTGGGCATCGCTTTGAACGGCCGCGTCCGTGCTCCACTCGGCGGAGCGGGCAGCCCGATAGGAAGGGTTGTCATGGCGACCCCTTTTTGTTGAGACGTTCCGGCAGGTCGAGATCGGGCCATTGGACGGCTCTGTGCCGAGATGGTGCGTGGGATCTCGGCCCGGGTAAGCCCCGTCCCTGCACCGAATGCGGGACGTATCCAGCCGCTGGCACCAAACAACCCGCATTCATTGCTCGGCTTTACGAAGCCGAGCTCTGGAAGTAAATTGGCGCACCGAGAGGCACTAGTAAGTAGACTGTGATGACGAAGATAGTATTTTGGCCCCGAAATTAGAAAAACAAAATTTGATGATTGGCAAAGGATTGGCAGAGTGATGATTGGTAATGGTACAGTGATTGGCAGATGATTGGCAAATTTTTGATTTGTGGAAATTGGACGAGCAAAATTTATAGTAAGAGCTGCCCCATGTGATGGGATGGCCAATCCACCATCCCTCACAGCGGGGGGGCAAAGGAGCACTAGTTTTATGGGGTTGATGGCAGTGAAAACTAGCCCGGGAGGGTTAGGATATATCGTGTGTAGGGCCCGAGAGATTGACCTTAGGTGACGTTAAGATTAGTTAGTGACAATGATACCTGTAGTGGGGATGCAGGTAGATTAGTGTGGATGATAATGACGTGGGAGCGCAATAGTTTAAAGGGGCGATTGGGAAGCGCAAGTTTCAGAGGGGAGTAGTAGATGAGATGATGCCGTGTGTTTGAGGATTGGAAGTGTATGGTGAACAGGTGTGATTGAACAGGTGTGATTGCACAGGTGTGCAACTGAACAGGTGAATGGAGCAGTGTTTGAGTGATGGTGTTGGTGAGGTGTGTTGTGTTGACCAACTGGTCCAGGAAGGAAGGAGGGTGCAGGTGGCACCAGGTGTGAGTGCACAGGTGTGCAACAACAGGTATGAGGAACAGGTGCATGGAATAAATGGTATGGAGTATTGGAATGGATGGTAGTGGAGTGAGTATGGTGGAAACTATGGAGTGGAGTGGATGGTGCGAAGGTGTGAATGGGGGAAGAGTGGACCCCCATCACGAATACCCAGGGCGGGTAGTGTAAGTGTTAGGTAGAGGGTATAGGTAAATTGTGGTTGGATATTGGCATCTGTGGTGCGGGTGGAAGAATGATGTTTGGATGGGTGCATTAGTGTTGTGGAAATGGCTGGGCGTGTAGCCTGTTAGTGTGTGTAGTTGGTTTGGGCACTCCACCACTGTGAGGATGTCGGCCAGGTGAGGCCGCAGGTGGGCTCTGGGAGCCGGTAGTTGTGGATGGGGCCCGAGGATCCGGAGGACGGACCCGGGTAGCCCAGTGCCAGAGGGCACCAGGGGGTGACAGAGCCAGGAGGGGCCTTCCCCAATTAGATAGGTTAGGGTAAGGAGCTAGGTAAGCTTGGGTGGCAACTGCAGTGGTGGAGGTGTGCAGGTGGGTAGACCTGCTGGGAGAGCTACACGTCACAGCCCAGAAATTGTGCAAGGGCACCGGGAGATGAATCGGGGGAGTGAGACCCCAAATTGAGAAGCACCACAGTTTGGTCAATGGGAATTGGTTTTTAGAACCCATAGTGTAAGTTGGCCAATGGATTGGCAGGGAAAGACCCCGGGTAGTGTAAAGTGTGTTAAAGTCATTTAGAGGATAGTTAGGATTAGGAAGTCTCCTCGCACCATCTACATGCACTCACCTGAGATGACGTACCTCCACACCATGCCAGGTTGTTTTGTTATTTTTTATGTGCAAATGTTTTGGATTGTGAGACGCATCATGACGTGGGTGTGACATTGTGCTTTGATGTTCCATCTCTTCCTCCTTATGAGGATTGATGATGAATTTGGTGATGGCAAATTTTGGTTAGAGGGATTGTGGTGACGAATTTGGTATTGGAGAAATATGGAGAGACGAGACATTAGCGCCGAATTTGTAAATGTGTAGATTTTGTAAATATGGGGTAAGGGCAAGGGTAGTGTAGGTGACAGGGGGGGGTGACGTACGGTAGGGACGAGCTTTCTCATTTCGCTCTCCGTACGCATTTCGCCTTGCATTGCCTTATTGACGTGTACCCTTGTGACCTTACCCCTCGCTCATTTGTCTTTCCCCTTTTGTCTCCCACATGACCTGTGCGCCATTGGGCACCGAGGGGAGCGTGCGTGAGTCGGCCATTGTGCGCCCGGAACTCTCAGAACCACCTGTCTGCATCGATGCACCACATGATGGACCACATGTCTGTGGCCGAGCACCACTTCTGGACCCCATGGGTTGGGGCATGGCCCCTCTGCTGGAACCGGCCATGAGGGCCCGAAATCTTGCTGGTGGACCTTGGCCACAGGGCACCGATGCCCCACAGGTGAACCACACGTAGTCGGCCTGGTGGGCCATAAAAAATAAAAGGGACACATTGGGTGCAAGTTCTAATACAAATAGGCCGCCAGCAAAGGAAAATGACAACAACTGGAAGAAATAATAATAGCCAGCAGAGGGAGCCGAAGAGCAAGAGACTACCTGCAGGGTTAGGGGTTGTTGAGTTTATTTTCATGCATTGAACACTGATGAACTATGGTGACCACACAGATTGGTGCTTGAGGGTGCTTTGGTGCATTATGGGTGCTTTCATGGTGCATTGATGCAGAGCAGACTGTCTCCCCCCCCAGAAAGAACGATCACAGGTCCTGGGTTAGTTTTGTAAATAAAAGTAGCGTCAATTGTAAATAATGCTCCCCACCGTCAGTGTGTAGTTTGAAGACCATTCCGCAATTCGGTTAACTGTGGGCGTGTCTGTTAGGCAGAGTGCAATGGAGCAGCAGGACATATTTATTTATGTTATATAACTGTCGCACTCAGGGTCAGGTTAAAAGTAGAGGGAACTACACCTACGTGTCACACTAAATAAAAGTTGTAGGCCCGGGCCGTGCCTAAGAGGAGGAGGGTGCAGTGTTGCGGATATGAGGACTGTATTTTTTTTATTGTGTGCTTTATTATTATTATTGTTTATTCTGCGCCTCCTGCCTCCGGAGTTGTGTAAAGATAAAAAGGGCGTCTCGGTAGTTATTCCATAAACACCACATTGCAGGACCCGATAAAACCCTTGTTCAGTAGCTTATATCTTATTATGTGTCTTAGGGTAAGGCTGTGTCTCCCATTAATTTAAATACTCCATTGCACCAAGTGAAATAAGAGTAGATCCCCTTTCATTTCATTTCAATGGCCAACAGCATTTTGGGCGGTTTTCTTCAACCACCATTGGCCACGAGGCAGGGTTGGGGAAGAAAGGCGGGTCCCCACCTCGTCAGAGAGGGGAGGAGTGGCCCGGCCCCGAACAACCAACCAAGCACGAGGGGTTTGGTTTGAGAGGGCGGAGGAAGAGCGATCGGGGAGTTTCGCAAAGGTTCAAGGGTGGGGCTATATATAGCCCATGAGAGACGCCCCCAAGAAAGAGAGTCGGAGAGATGAGTCCAAGAGATGAGACAAGGAGATGAGTCCAAGACAGGAGCTGAAAGGCTGAGCTGAGCTGCGTGGTGAGGTGGAAAGGAAAGAGCTGGGTCGTCAGAGCAGGGCTGAGTTGTGAGGTTCCAAAAGCAGAAGATCATCCAGGGAAGCACAAAGCCTGATATTCGTCACCTTGCGCGCCAGCGGCAGCGTCTACAGCAGCAGCAGCAGCAACGCTCGCCAGCCGCTTAGGGGCCTGGACGGCAGTTCGGAGCAGGGCCACGACGGAACGGCGGCTGCAGAACGTGCGAATCGTGCTGCCGGAGCCAGTGGACTTTCCTCTCCTTCCAGCCAATTCCTATCATCATTCCCCGCGTGAGTCTGTGTCTTCGTTTGTTCTGTCCTGGGTATTAAGTAAGCCTGTTAGATAAGTTAATAATTTGCACTGTGTCACCTGCGTCTCATGTCCCTTTACATAATCGTGACTGCTCCTTTTTGCTTACGTGTACATAATAAACCCCGTTACTCTTCTGTACGTCTTCTTCTTCCTCTTTGCATTCGGTCGCTTTAGAGTTTTCCAGATTGAGTATCTGTGGCGCGATACGGCCAACGTTTGGGTGAATCGGGTTTAGTCGGGGAACAACTGTTCGGCCGCGGTTATACCTCCGCTCGGTAATATAACATCTAATCCGCGGACCGTAACAATATATATATATATATATATATATATATATATATATATATATATATATATATATATATATATATATATCTATATTATAATAGCCGTAGATGATTCTGTCTGTCTGTCTGTCTATCTGTTGGGTGTCTGTCCGGGGTGTGGCTTACTCGGTTTGCAGAGTAGCTCCACCCATAGCTCCACCCATTCTGGGAGTGGCTATAAACAAATATCCACCATTTTATTAACTCGCATAGCTTTGAGTCCTGTTTTGTAGGCCCGTGGTGTCTTGCTCTCCCCCAGTTTTATTTCAAATCAAATTCGATAAATCATTTCATTTTTCACAGTCGCTAACATAGTTTTAGACTCGGTTGAAAAAAAACGGGAAGAAAATCCGATGAAAGTTGCCGTTTATAGAACGAAATGAATTCTCAAAGGCCTGTAACTTCAAGGCCATTGAGTCTCTCTCACGCCTTTATCTCCAATCTAACTCACCATATGATTTCATTTTTATCGATGGTTTTACTTTTAGACTCGGTGTCAGCAATAATTGAGAACAATCCACACACGCGGGAAAATGCAGAGATATATTTTTTAAAATCGCGTCATGGTGTATCATACACCGCCCAACATGACACCGCCGGCAATGTGTCGATATATATTAAAAATTCGCTTTTGCTTTTCCGTTATGATATATTACTATTTCGTTTGATGATAGTCGTCACAAAAACGTCAACAATGATGCCGACATATATTTCTTCGTTTTTATTTCATTCAACATATTAGCCGGAAGTAAAATATGTTTCAGGAAATTACCGAGAGATATTTCTTCGTTTTTTTTATTAGTTATGTGCGCATACACTTTAAATAGGTTTATTTGAAATCTTTAATTTTCCACAAACATTCCACACACGCGGGAAAATGCAGAGATATATTTTTTAAAATCGCGTCATGGTGTATCATACACCGCCCAACATGACACCGACGGCAATGTGTCGATATCTATTTTAAATTCGATATATCATTTCATTTTTCACAGTCGCTAACATAGTTTTAGACTCGGTTGAAAAAAAACGAGAAGAAAATCCGATGAAAGTTGCCGTTTATAGAACGAAATGAATTCTCAAATGCCTGTAACTTCAAGGCCATTGAGTCTCTCTCACGCCTTTATCTCCAATCTAACTCACCATATGATTTCATTTTTATCGATGGTTTTAGAGTCGGTGTCAGCAATAATTGAGAACATTCCACACACGCGGGAAAATGCAGATATATTTTTTAAAATCGCGTCATGGTGTATCATACACCGCCTAACATGACACCGACGGCAACGTGTCGATATATATTAAAAATTCGCTTTTGCTTTTCCGTTAAGATATATTACTTTTTCGTTTGATGACAGTCGTCACAAAAACGTCAACAATGATGCCGACATATATTTCTTCGTTTTTATTTAATTCAACATTATTAGCCGGAAGTAAAATATGTTTCAGGAAATTACCGAGAGATATTTCTTCGTTTTTTAAAATTAGTTATGTGCGAATACACTTTAAATAGGTTTATTTGAAATCTTTAATTTTCCACAATATAATTTACTTGCCATTTATCATTTGATGATTACGAGACAAATTCCTCTTGAGGATCGTGACAATTCATGCGCTGCGTGGAAACTTCTATTTCCAAAATGAATGAGACGATCGATGAAGAACGCAGACTTGAACAGGATGCAGCAAGAAAACGAATGAGACGGGCGAACGAGTCCATCGACGAACGTCAATGCAAACTTGCGGGGTCACCCGTGGGAATCCCACGGGCATGGATGTGTGTGACATTTCGACATATTGAGTTAGATGCTGCACATTCATTTTTACAAAATGGTTACTGGCAAGTCATCAGATCCAGAAATGGTGTAAAAACCACCGTTTAGAGGCCATTTTTCCCCGCAAAGCGGGGGTTGGCCTTTTCGGGGACCGTGGTAGTTGTTGTTTTTTTGTCCCCTTTTTGAAGCAATGTTTTACGGCCGGATGCCCTTCCTGACGCCAACCCTTTTTGCCGCCTTCAACGACAAACAGGGAATTACCAGTGAACTGGTACTCAATTAGCCGACCTCGGAAGGATGACAGGCTGAGTCAACCCCCCTGGCATTAATTCGGCGATCGGCCGAGATTCGAACCCAGGATCCTAAGCCGGCACCCTAGCCGCTAGCCCAACACCAGAAATGGTGTCATGAACACAATTTATTTACGCACAAGCACAAAAGCAAGACGGGCCGATTTCCGATTCCGACGGGCCGACGGGCGAGACGGGCCGATTTCCGATTCCGACGGGCCGATTTGGAGCAAGAAAAAGAACGAGACGGGAGAAAAAGGAGAGAAACGAGACGGGGAAAGCCGATTGGAGAGGCGAGTGAGGCGCGATTGGAGAGGAGTGTGAGGCGCGATTGGAGAGGAGTGTGAGGCACGATTGGAGAGGAGTGTGAGGCGTGATTGGAGAGGAGTGTGAGGCACGATTGGAGAGGAGTGATTGGAGGGGAGTGTGAGGCACGATTGGAGAGGAGTGTGAGGCACGATTGGAGAGGAGTGTGAGGCGCGATTGGAGAGGAGTGTGAGGCGCGATTGGAGAGGAGTGTGAGGCGCGATTGGAGAGGCGTGTGAAGGATTGGAGAGGAGAGGAGTGTGAGGGATTGGAGAGGTGAGGGATTGGAAAGGAGAGGGATGTGAGGGTTTGGAGAGGAGAGGAGTGCTAGGTGGAGAGAGGAGAGTGTCAGGTGGAGACAGGAGAGTGTCAGGTGGAGACAGGAGAGTGTCAGGTGGAGAGGAGTGAGGGGTCACATATTATGTGAAATAACTAAATTCACACCATTTCTGGATCTGATGACTTGCCAGTAACCATTTTGTAAAAATGAATGTGCAGCATATAACTCAATATGTCGAAATGTCACACACATCCATGCCCGTGGGATTCCCACGGGTGACCCCGCTATCTATATTATAATAGCCGTAGATGATTCTGTCTGTCTGTCTGTCTATCTGTTGGGTGTCTGTCCGGGGTGTGGCTTACTCGGTTTGCAGAGTAGCTCCACCCATAGCTCCACCCATTCTGGGAGTGGCTATAAACAAATATCCACCATTTTATTAACTCGCATAGCTTTGAGTCCTGTTTTGTAGGCCCGTGGTGTCTTGCTCTCCCCCAGTTTTATTTCAAATCAAATTCGATAAATCATTTCATTTTTCACAGTCGCTAACATAGTTTTAGACTCGGTTGAAAAAAAACGGGAAGAAAATCCGATGAAAGTTGCCGTTTATAGAACGAAATGAATTCTCAAAGGCCTGTAACTTCAAGGCCATTGAGTCTCTCTCACGCCTTTATCTCCAATCTAACTCACCATATGATTTCATTTTTATCGATGGTTTTACTTTTAGACTCGGTGTCAGCAATAATTGAGAACAATCCACACACGCGGGAAAATGCAGAGATATATTTTTTAAAATCGCGTCATGGTGTATCATACACCGCCCAACATGACACCGCCGGCAATGTGTCGATATATATTAAAAATTCGCTTTTGCTTTTCCGTTATGATATATTACTATTTCGTTTGATGATAGTCGTCACAAAAACGTCAACAATGATGCCGACATATATTTCTTCGTTTTTATTTCATTCAACATATTAGCCGGAAGTAAAATATGTTTCAGGAAATTACCGAGAGATATTTCTTCGTTTTTTTTATTAGTTATGTGCGCATACACTTTAAATAGGTTTATTTGAAATCTTTAATTTTCCACAAACATTCCACACACGCGGGAAAATGCAGAGGTATATTTTTTAAAATCGCGTCATGGTGTATCATACACCGCCCAACATGACACCGACGGCAATGTGTCGATATCTATTTTAAATTCGATATATCATTTCATTTTTCACAGTCGCTAACATAGTTTTAGACTCGGTTGAAAAAAAACGAGAAGAAAATCCGATGAAAGTTGCCGTTTATAGAACGAAATTAATTCTCAAATGCCTGTAACTTCAAGGCCATTGAGTCTCTCTCACGCCTTTATCTCCAATCTAACTCACCATATGATTTCATTTTTATCGATGGTTTTAGAGTCGGTGTCAGCAATAATTGAGAACATTCCACACACGCGGGAAAATGCAGATATATTTTTTAAAATCGCGTCATGGTGTATCATACACCGCCTAACATGACACCGCCGGCAATGTGTCGATACATATTAAAAATTCGATATATCATTTCATTTTTCACAGTCGCTAACATAGTTTTCGACTCGGTTGAAAAAAAACGGGAAGGAAATCCAATGAAAGTTGCCGTTTATAGAACGAAATGAATTCTCAAACGCCTGTAACTTCAACTTCAAGGCCATTGAGTCTCTCTCACGCCTTTATCTCCAATCTAACTCACCATATGATTTCATTTTTATCGATGGTTTTGGACTCGGTGTCAGCAATAATTGAGAACATTCCACACACGCGGGAAAATGCAGATATATTTTTAAAAATCGCGTCATGGTGTATCATACACCGCCCAACATGACACCGACGGCAACGTGTCGATATATATTAAAAATTCGCTTTTGCTTTTCCGTTAAGATATATTACTTTTTCGTTTGATGACAGTCGTCACAAAAACGTCAACAATGATGCCGACATATATTTCTTCGTTTTTATTTAATTCAACATTATTAGCCGGAAGTAAAATATGTTTCAGGAAATTACCGAGAGATATTTCTTCGTTTTTTAAAATTAGTTATGTGCGAATACACTTTAAATAGGTTTATTTGAAATCTTTAATTTTCCACAATATAATTTACTTGCCATTTATCATTTGATGATTACGAGACAAATTCCTCTTGAGGATCGTGACAATTCATGCGCTGCGTGGAAACTTCTATTTCCAAAATGAATGAGACGATCGATGAAGAACGCAGACTTGAACAGGATGCAGCAAGAAAACGAATGAGACGGGCGAACGAGTCCATCGACGAACGTCAATGCAAACTTGCGGGGTCACCCGTGGGAATCCCACGGGCATGGATGTGTGTGACATTTCGACATATTGAGTTAGATGCTGCACATTCATTTTTACAAAATGGTTACTGGCAAGTCATCAGATCCAGAAATGGTGTAAAAACCACCGTTTAGAGGCCATTTTTCCCCGCAAAGCGGGGGTTGGCCTTTTCGGGGACCGTGGTAGTTGTTGTTTTTTTGTCCCCTTTTTGAAGCAATGTTTTACGGCCGGATGCCCTTCCTGACGCCAACCCTTTTTGCCGCCTTCAACGACAAACAGGGAATTACCAGTGAACTGGTACTCAATTAGCCGACCTCGGAAGGATGACAGGCTGAGTCAACCCCCCTGGCATTAATTCGGCGATCGACCGAGATTCGAACCCAGGATCCTAAGCCGGCACCCTAGCCGCTAGCCCAACACCAGAAATGGTGTCATGAACACAATTTATTTACGCACAAGCACAAAAGCAAGACGGGCCGATTTCCGATTCCGACGGGCCGACGGGCGAGACGGGCCGATTTCCGATTCCGACGGGCCGATTTGGAGCAAGAAAAAGAACGAGACGGGAGAAAAAGGAGAGAAACGAGACGGGGAAAGCCGATTGGAGAGGCGAGTGAGGCGCGATTGGAGAGGAGTGTGAGGCGCGATTGGAGAGGAGTGTGAGGCACGATTGGAGAGGAGTGTGAGGCGTGATTGGAGAGGAGTGTGAGGCACGATTGGAGAGGAGTGATTGGAGGGGAGTGTGAGGCACGATTGGAGAGGAGTGTGAGGCACGATTGGAGAGGAGTGTGAGGCGCGATTGGAGAGGAGTGTGAGGCGCGATTGGAGAGGAGTGTGAGGCGCGATTGGAGAGGCGTGTGAAGGATTGCAGAGGAGAGGAGTGTGAGGGATTGGAGAGGTGAGGGATTGGAAAGGAGAGGGATGTGAGGGTTTGGAGAGGAGAGGAGTGCTAGGTGGAGAGAGGAGAGTGTCAGGTGGAGACAGGAGAGTGTCAGGTGGAGACAGGAGAGTGTCAGGTGGAGAGGAGTGAAGGGTCACATATTATGTGAAATAAATAAATTGTGTTCATCACACCATTTCTGGATCTGATGACTTGCCAGTAACCATTTTGTAAAAATGAATGTGCAGCATATAACTCAATATGTCGAAATGTCACACACATCCATGCCCGTGGGATTCCCACGGGTGACCCCGCTAGTATATATATATATATATATATATATATACACAAAGAATTAAGTTAAGCACCCCCCCCCCCCCGTTTTTTTACAACCTCGCACATTACAAGTTTGTTGTCGTCAAAACAGTGTAATATACCCATGATATTGCTATATTTTCTGGAGAAGTGATATTATGGTCACATAAAAACATAACAATCATGCCGTTTTCAATATTTTATTCTGAATAATTTAAGGTGAAATTTTTTGGGAATTTTAGGCATATTTTCACCTCAATTTAAGTATGGAGCTATAGGTCCATCACGGACAGTGTGGATGACGTTTATGTTTTCTAACGTACAGTCATTGTTCTGAGAAGACCTCTAGCGATCTTTGCGTCAATAACGTGTGTAGGACCCACGTGATCGGATCACTGACTCAACCAATCACTTTTTTTCACTTTGATCACTCAATTTCATCAATGGATAATTGCTAATGTCATACCAATCATTATTTGATCTCACATACCTTAGAATATATGCCAATGTATACATATACACAAAGAATATATATTAGGGGGTGCTTACCTTAATTCGTTGTGTAGGGGTGCTTAACTTAATTCTTTGTGTATATATACACATATATAGATATGCAGTGTCTGTCCGGTCCTGTGTTGTGTTGTCTTGTCACTGAACTACTCCCTCAAACTTTTCTGAAATCCTACCAAATTTCTGGTATGCACCTACCTCTCCAGTGTGTATGCCCTAAGGGTATTTTTTTTTTGAAAAATTTTGAAATTTGATTTTTTTTCATTTTTGAAATAAAAAAAAACTAAAATTTTCAAACTTAAATCTTCAACTTCAATTTCTTTTATGAAATGTATCATGACATATATTACTAATACATTTGTGCAAAATAATTTTTTGTATTATGATTGGTGTAAACCATGACAAAACAGCAACTCAGGTACAGTCATTTATCTATATGTCCACATGTCTGGGCAGTGTCTGTGTTGTCACTGAACTACTCCCTCAAACTTTTGTTTCCGTGGTTGTGAAGTGTTTTTAATTACTTGGTGGTGAGGTGTTTTGAATCACGTGGTGGTGAGGTGTGTTGAATCACGTGGTTGTGAGGTGTTTTAATAATGTGGTGGTTAGGTGTTTTCAATCACGTGGTGGTGAGGTGTGTTGAATCATGTGGTGGTGAGGTGTGTTGAATCACATGGTGGTGATGCGTTTTGAATCACATGGTGGTGATGTGTTTTGAATCACGTGGTGGTGAGGTGTTTTGAATTACGTGGTGGTGACGCGTTTTCAATCACGTGGTGGTGAGGTGTTTTGAATCACGTGGTGTTGAGGTGTTTTGAATTACGTGGCTGTGAGGTGTTTTTAATTACGGGGTGGTGAGGTGTTTTGAATTACGTGGTTGTGAGGTGTTTTGAATTACGTGGTGGTGAGGTGTTTTTAATTACGTGGTGGTGAGGTGTTTTGAATTACGTGGTGGTGAGGTGTTTTTAATTACGTGGCTGTGAGGTGTTTTGAATTACGTGGCTGTGAGGTGTTTTGAATTACGTGGCTGTGAGGTGTTTTTAATTACACGGTGGTGAGGTGTTTTGAATTACGTGGCTGTGAGGTGTTTTGAATTACATGGTGGTGAGGTGTTTTGAATTACATGGCTGTGAGGTGTTTTGAATTACGTGGCTGTGAGGTGTTTTGAATTACATGGTGGTGAGGTGTTTTGAATTACATGGTGGTGAGGTGTTTTGAATTACATGGTGGTGAGGTGTTTTTAATTACGTGGCTGTGAGGTGTTTTTAATTACGTGGTGGTGAGGTGTTTTGAATTACGTGGTTGTGAGGTGTTTTGAATTACGTGGTGGTGAGGTGTTTTTAATTACGTGGCTGTGAGGTGTTTTGAATTACATGGCTGTGAGGTGTTTTGAATTAGGTGGTGGTGAGGTGTTTTTAATTACGTGGTGGTGAGGTGTTTTGAATTTTCTGGTGGTGAGGTGTTTTTAATTACGTGGTGGTGAGGTGTTTTGAATTTTCTTGTGGTGAGGTGTTTTTCATAACGTGGTGGTGAGGTGTAATCGTTCCAAACTTCCAGTCTGCACCTAACCCTCCCCTATGTATGTGCTGATGGGTTCTTTTTTGAATTATTTTTTGTCAACCTAAATTGCTTATAAAAATGTAATATCACAAACACTACAAATAGATTTGTGTAAAATAATTGTTTGTATTATACAACAACAACAACAACAACAGGCATTTTAAGGCCATTTTCCCTGCTAGAGCGGGGGTTAGCCTTGCGGTCCCCATGACAATCTTCTCCATTTTGCCCTATTTTCTGCATCTCTCCTTGTTAACCCCCTTGCCCGCATTTCTTCTTCCACCATCTTTAGCCAAGTCTTTCTCGGTCTTCCCCGTCCTCTACTTCCTTCTACATTCATTTCCATCACTCTTCTCAACCAGTCACTTTCATCCTTCCTCAACACATGACCAAACCATCTCAACCTGTTCCTCTTCACAGCATCAATCACAGGCTCTATTCCCATCATCTTTCGCAATTCATCATTTGTCTTCCTCTCTCTCAACGATACTCCGCACATCCATCGAACCATTCGCATTTCCACCCTTTCCAGCCTTCGTTGCTGCTCTACGTTCATTACCCATGCCTCGCTCCCATAAATCATAACACTTCTCACACATGCAGCATACACCTTTCCCTTCAGCTTCAACGACACTCCCCTCCTCGTCAGCACGCCACTCAGTTCCCGAAACTTCTTCCATGCACATCTCACTCGAGCAACCGTTGCCGAGTCTGATCCACCTTCTCCATTCAGCATGTCTCCGAGGTAACAAAATGTTTTCACACCTTCCAGCTTCACGCCATCTCCAAGATCCAACTCAACATTTCCTCCATCTGCAGCTCCCTCTGTGCACACCTTACATTTGAATGTATCTGCCACACTGGTTAATGACCCTCTCAGACCACTACATTTTTGATGAACCCACTCAGCGCACATTGTACATTGAATGGAGTTCACTCCGACACCCTTCCTGCACACAGCACACGGCCACTTCCCAGTTCTTTCCACCTCACCACATGCTTTACCACTTGCCATCACCTTCGTTTTTCCGATATTCACCTTCAGACCTTTTGTCTCCATACATTCCTTCCACATGTTCATCTTTTCCTTCAGTCCATCCATACTTTCCGCAATCAACACCAGATCCTCTGCATACAACAACTCCCACGGTAAACCCTGCAGGCACTGACATAGTCGGAAATTCCTATTGAGGGGCCAAATGAAAGAGCTTAAGGTTCCCCAGCGGGATCAGCAGCAGAGTCCTGGAACCTTTTCAAAATGACAATAGATTTCGTTTTGATCTCCTGCGATGATTCGGCTGATTAACTTCAAAAAATACAGAAAATGCCGATGTTTCTAAACACGCAGTAAAGTTCAGAAGCACTTTTAATGTGATGTAAATAAAAACTTAAAGTTCATATTATTTTTGGAGATTTACATTTTGTTATGTGATGTAAATAAAAACTTAAAGTTCATATTATTTTTGGAGATTTACATTTTGTTATGTGATGTAAATAAAAACTTAAAGTTCATATTATTTTTGGAGATTTACATTTTGTTATGTGATGTAAATAAAAACTTAAAGTTCATATTATTTTTGGAGATTTACATTTTGTTATGTGATGTAAATAAAAACTTAAAGTTCATATTATTTTTGGAGATTTACATTTTGTTATGTGATGTAAATAAAAACATAAAGTTCATATTATTTTTTGTGATATTTTATAAAGTTCATATTATTTTTGGAGATTTACATTTTTTTATGTGATGTAAATAAAAACTTAAAGTTCATATTATTTTTTGTGATATTTTATAAAGTTCATATTATTTTTGGAGATTTACATTTTTTTATGTGATGTAAATAAAAACTTAAAGTTCATATTATTTTTTGTGATATTTTATAAAGTTCATATTATTTTTGGAGATTTACATTTTTTTATGTGATGTAAATAAAAACTTAAAGTTCATATTATTTTTGGAGATTTACATTTTGTTATGTGATGTAAATAAAAACTTAAAGTTCATATTATGTTTGGAGATTTACATTTTATGTGATGTAAATAAAAACATAAAGTTCATATTATTTTTTGTGATATTTTATAAAGTTCATATTATTTTTGGAGATTTACATTTTTTTATGTGATGTAAATAAAAACGTAAAGTTCATATTATTTTTTGTGATATTTTATAAAGTTCATATTATTTTTGGAGATTTACATTTTTTTATGTGATGTAAATAAAAACTTAAAGTTCATATTATTTTTTGGGATATTTTATAAAGTTCATATTATTTTTGGAGATTTACATTTTGTTATGTGATGTAAATAAAAACTTAAAGTTCATATTATGTTTGGAGATTTACATTTTATGTGATGTAAATAAAAACATAAAGTTCATATTATTTTTTGTGATATTTTATAAAGTTCATATTATTTTTGGAGATTTACATTTTTTTATGTGATGTAAATAAAAACTTAAAGTTCATATTATTTTTTGGGATATTTTATAAAGTTCATATTATTTTTGGAGATTTACATTTTTTTATGTGATGTAAATAAAAACATAAAGTTCATATTATTTTTTGTTATATTTTATAAAGTTCATATTATTTTTGGAGATTTACATTTTTTTATGTGATGTAAATAAAAACTTAAAGTTCATATTATTTTTTGGGATATTTTATAAAGTTCATATTATTTTTGGAGATTTACATTTTTTTATGTGATGTAAATAAAAACATAAAGTTCATATTATTTTTTGTTATATTTTATAAAGTTCATATTATTTTTGGAGATTTACATTTTTTTATATGATGTAAATAAAAACATAAAGTTCATATTATTTTTTCTGATATTTTATAAAGTTCATATTATTTTTGGAGATTTACATTTTTTGATGTGATGTAAATAAAAACATAAAGTTCATATTATTTTTTGTGATATTTTATAAAGTTCATATTATTTTTGGAGATTTACATATTTTTATGTGATGTAAATAAAAACTTAAAGTTCATATTATTTTTTGTGATATTTTATAAAGTTCATATTATTTTTGGAGATTTACATTTTTTTATATGATGTAAATAAAAACTTAAAGTTCATATTATTTTTGGAGATATTTTATAAAGTTCGTATTATTTTTGGAGATTTGCATTTTTTTATGTGATGTAAATAAAAACTTAAAGTTCATGTTATTTTTTGTGATATTTTATAAAGTTCATGTTATTTTTGGAGATTTACATTTTTTTATGTGATGTAAATAAAATCTTTAAATTCATGTTATTTTTTGTTATTTATTGACATTATTGACATTATTGACATTATTGACATTATTGACATTATTGACATGTTATTTTTTGACAAGAAATAGACTTATTGAGACTTAATCAAGAAATTCTCATGCTCTGAAGATTTTCCCACACTTATGATGTACTACGTCAAGGTTACGCGATAGCGAAATTTTAAGGTCAGATTCGGATTCGTGGGCACCAAATTAGTTAGAAACAGCTGAAAAGAAGTCAGAACCAATTTGGCTGTTGACCAATGTAATAAAACAAACGTATAATTCCTGTTTTGGTCCAAGCAGACCTGTAGGGCTGCAGATTGAGCATGAAAATGAGGGTGAAGTGGCACTAGCTTCCTCCCAGATAATTTTGATATTTTTATAAAGTATATGGGCCCTGACTACTTCACACACCAAAAATACCCAGAATCCCCTTCGGGGAACACGTTCAAGTGACGTCATCAAGATGGCCTCCATTTTTATTAAGTTTTTGTATTTTATTTTTACATTGAGGGTCCCTGTGTCCTGATCTGTAATAAAATGATACTAGCATCTGATTTAAATATTCTATTTAATAATATTTTAAAATAATATTATTAATTATATTTAATAATATTTAAAATAATATTTAAATCATATTTAAATAATTAATTAATTTAAATGCATGCATCGCAAATGCATGCATGCAATGCATTTAAATGCATTTAAATTAATTTAATAATTTAATTTAAATATTTAAATTATATTTAAATAATATTTAAATTAAACGCAGCTGATGCATTAAGATCAATTTCTTGGGTGTTAGGGTATTCAGTTGTAATTTTTCTATGTCTCTGCGAATAATACTGTTATATCGGGGGGTAGAGGAATATCTAGATCCAGGTAGATCTGCATAGGTAGGTACTCGACTGTCGTGATAGGGAATCTACCTGTATTAAGTTCTGTGTGTAGCTCGGATGTCGGAATAAGTTGTATCTGTGTCCCTGCCATGAGGAGGGGTGGGGCATGCTAATTAGTACAGGGATTATGGGTAAAATTCCCTCGTTTGTCGTTCCCTCTGTGAGCAATCCAGTGTCCCTTATGGCAACGCACTCCTACAGACACTTAGATAGATCACTTAGTGCACACGTTAATTAATTCCCCTCCGCCACAAAAAGACTTACAGGAAGAACAGGCAGGAAGCCAGATCGGGGAACAGCCCCGATCGGTGGCACAGCAATGAGCATCGTGCAAGGCAAGCAATAGCCACACACAAGAAACGTGTGATTGGTTGGTGGAAGGGAGTGGCGCACTGATTGGCCACCGACCGTGGACACCTCGGCCAATCAGTATGGAAGGCGTGAACACTTGGCCAATCAGTGCGGAAGGTGCGAACACTCAGCCAATCAGTGAGGAAGGCGCGAACACTCGGCCGATCAGTGCGGAAGGCGCGAACACTCGGCCGATCAGTGCGGAAGGCGCCAAACCATTACTTAAAAGCAGGTCGCTAGTTGGAGGACAAGCGCCGGTGACGTCAGAAGGCGGGAAAGACCACAAAGAAGGGATGGCCTGATTGGCAACGCGAGAGAATTGACATCAGACCACAGGGGACAAAACTTCTCGCTCGCGGGCATTCTGGGTTCGTTCATGCTTGTTCCCTGCATTCTCCCCTGTTTGGTTCGGTCATGGGCTTCCCTGGTCGGCTCCCTGGTTCGGTCGTGGTCTTCTTCCCTGCGTTCCTCCCGGCGTTCTTCCCTGGTGATTCGTCGTCTTCTCTGAGTTATTGTTGTAGTGCTTGGAGCGGTGCTTAGGCAACCATTGGGGCATCTGTGGAACATGATGGTGAGAATGATCTTAGATGTCTCGTTATGATTTGTGGACTCTCGGTTTGGGAAGAGAGCCATGGGATTGTTGAATCGGGAATGTGTAACGTGCCGAGCATATGGGCCATGCTCGGCTGGCATGTGTATGGCAAAGCACCCTTCTTTGGTGAGATTAGTGAAATGTGAAAAATAATTGGCACTGGTAATCTGTGGGTTAGATGCAAATTTAAGGGTGAATTTTGAAATGTCATGGTGGTCACTGACAGCAGTGACACCATTATTGATCCAGGTGTGTTAGACCAAAGTGTTGGAGGCTGTGATAAAATTGAGAGGTTAGCAGGACATAGCCTTCAACTGGCTGTGGGGGCGACTGTGCCGATATTTGGGATGAGGGGTCATGGGGATGGAGTTGTGTAGTTGCGGGTCAACGTGGTGCTATGGGTGTCCGAGGTGTTTGGACCATGTCTTCTGGGTGGGTCTCCTGGTGGAGCATGGCTGTCAACTGGACCTTGGTGTGGTCAAGTGTGGGTGGGCACTGAGGGCTGCAGTTCTGTGGACTGGGGGACGAGGGCGGCGTAGGTGACATGAGGGGAATGCCACGCACTGTGACCGTCTCCCCCAGGGCCGAGGTTGTGAGTGCGGTTGTGTTTGTTGGCAGCAGGTGCTCACTACATTGGCCAGCTGGGGCTGGTGCAGCCGTGTTCCTCGCAAGGGGGTTGAAGGATGGATGGTGGGTCATGCCCTTATGGACAGTCATGGGCCATGTTGGCGTTTCGACTGCTCAGCTTGTCCCGATGACCCTTGCACGGTAGAGGTGCGGAGGTGTCGTAGCCATGTAGTTGTTTAGAACGGTTCACCGTTGGATGCAGATCCACATACCTGCCAGTATAGTGGGGAGAAAAGTGAAATTTGGTGGAACTTGAATGGTCCAATGATAAATTTTGGGATTTTGAGGGTTGATGGCACTTTGGACCTGACCAACTGGGAATTACCTGCACATCAAGGTAGAGGTAAGGCCTTGATGGTTACTGTCCCAGGCTTCAGGACTTGCTTATGTAAATTGGGGACATGTAATTTGGAGTTGGGGGCGGGTGAGAGTGATGACATGGCCGGTGAGTGGGATGGAATGGGTGCCACACAGAGTCTTGTGGGTGGCGTTTGTTTTTGTGTTGTGGTTATGTGTTTTTATGTGGGCGTGAGGGTGGAGATAATGGATTGAGTGATGACTATTGTTTGTTTTTTTGGAAATATGTGATTTAAATGTGAATTGGGGATTTCACATGAGGCAGGCCATGACAACTTTTTGTAACATCTGCTCTTGCAATATGTGTTGGAGAATTGAATGGCACAACAACAACAACAACAACAACATGCATTTTAAGGCCATTTTCCCTGCTCGAGCAGGGGTTAGCCAATTTAATGGCAGCGGGGGAGGAAATGTGTTTTGGGGATTTTGTGGGTGGGGAAGGTGTGTGTGTCCGCAGGTACAGATCAAGCTCTGAGGAGCGATGCCTGCGCCCACCCCCCCCCCCCCCTCTGTTGCAATTACCCCTGGCAGCCATTACCCCTCATTACCCTTGTTGCAATTACCCCTCAATGGTCTCACGAGATCTGGAGACGACGTCACGGATTTTCGAAGCTCCACACGGTCTCCACGTTTTCAAAGTTAAGTCTGTTCACAATTGTTTTTTGTCGAAACTGTATTTTATCTTTCGGTGTGTGAACCTATAGTGTGTCCCTTGGAAGTTTCTCGGTGTTTATCCTTCATAAATTAATCGTTTCTGTTTGCCGTGCCGCGTGGGTTTTGCTAGGTTTTTGATTTTCCCTTCTCCCCCAAACTTCACTGAACATCTACTCTTTGTCTAACGTTGTAACCCCCATCCGCCCCCCCTCCCCCCCCCAAAAACAAACAAAAAAACTTTTATTTCCTTTTCTCCTCGTGTGCTTTTGCCTCTGTCCACGTGCGCTGTCCTGCCCCGCCCCCATTATCGCCCTGCCTTCCACCTTTTGCCCTGTTCAAGTGACTCGTGGTTGTCCCTCTAGGCTCCCTCTCCCTATTGGTATTTTTGGGAATATATGATTGTTTTTCACGGTTCTGTTTAAATATGTTTAAACTTTCCCCAGGAGTGTTGTATTCAGTCGTATATTACAACACGCTGTTTTTCTTCCTATTTAAAAGGCTCCTTTCAATTTCCTCTTCAACTCATTCCATTTGAAAAAAATATTCAATCTCTTATAATTCTTTCTCACAACATGCTCTAAATTCTCATTCGTTCCACCCCTCCTCCATCGTTCTTAAACGGATCGCTAACTTGAAAATCACAACAAACCCAATTTGTTATAAATGTTCATCTTAAATTAATCATCCACTTTCTAAACTCCCCCCTTGCTCCTCTCCTCCAAATCTCCCCCCTTGCCCCTCCCCTCCTAAACTCCCCCCTTGCCCCTCCCCTCCTAAACTCCCCCCTTGCCCCACCCCTCCAAATCTCCCCCCCTGCCCCTCCCCTCCTAAACTCCCCCCTTGCCCCACCCCTACAAATCTCCCCCCTTGCCCCTCCCCTCCTAAACTCCCCCCTTGCCCTTCCCCTCCTAAAGTCCCCCCTTGCCCCTCCCATTGAAAACTCCCCCCCAACCATCCCTCCCAAATTCTCCCTCCTCCCACCTCCTTCTCAAAGTTGCCTCCTCCCCACTTCGTCTCCCTTCTATCTCATACCTCCACCTCCCCCAACCATCTACTTTCCTCTGCCCCTCCTCAAACAACCCCTCACTGTGCCTCATCCCATCACCATCAAACCTTTCATTCTCCTCATCCTTCCCTTTCTTGTAACTCTTCTGTAATCTCTGACACACTATCAACTGCTCTTCCTACCTCCCCCTCTCATCCTTCATCTGACCCTACCCCTCCCCTGTCCTGCACCGGATGCTCCCCCTCCCTCGTCATTAACGGTATGGACCTCAAACATCCGGGGCCTTCACTCAAACCTGATTGATCTCCCCATTCAGGTTGCTTCTGACAATCCAGACTTCATCTGCTTAACAGAAACTTTCCTCCTTCAAGATGTCTCTGATTCCTTAATATCTCTTCCTGGTTACTCCCTCCTCCGGTACGATAGACCTGAGCCTCGTCCTGGTGGTGGGGTTGCTATCTTTATCAAAAAATCGTTTCCTCACTCTCCCTGCACTGCCCTCTCTCCACCCCACCCCCAAGAGTACCTCTGGCTACGGCTTCCTCTCCGCTCCCACCTTTTGTTCATATGTTTTCTGTACCGTCCTCCAAACAGTGATGACTCCATTTACATTTCTCTGTCGGACAACATGGACCAACTTCTATCAACTCATCCCAACTCTCTCTTTTGAGAGTTGGGATACAAGGAGTTGTTTGTGTTTGTTCCCCCTCCATCCCCTCCCTTACCTCAAATGGCTACACAGTTGACACCGCACGTGACAAAGCCGAATGCCTCAACTCTGTGATTGCCTCAAAATCTTGTGTCCCAAACCAATCTCTCTCTGTTCCCACCTTTCCCAGTCGAACCCAACTGCTCCTGGACTCTGTGTCCTTCTCTCCTGACAAGGTGGAGAAGTTTTTGTCAAACCTCGACTCTGATTCTGCAACTGGACCAGACGGCATCAGCCCACGGGTCCTAAAATCCTGCTCTGCCGCTCTATCTCACCCTCTCTCTGTTCTTTTCACCCTCTCTTTTGCTCAAGATCATCTGCCAGCATCTTGGAAATCAGCCAACATTAACGCTTTACACAAAAAAGGTGCAAATACAGATCCTTGCAACTGCAGACCAATCGGCCTGCTTCCAATTATCAGCAAAGTCATGGAATCCATCATTGCTTTGGATATCAAATCCTTCCTCTTCTCCAATGGCTTGATCTCTGATCATCAATTTGGATTCAGACCTGGTCAATCTACTCTGGACATGCTGCTTCTGCTTTCTCAACAATGGATGGAGGTCCTCAATGCCAAACAGGAAATTAGAGCTGTCTCACTTGACATATCACATGCCTTCGATACAGTCTGGCAGCCAGCTCTTCTCACCAAACTCTCCTCCTATGGTATCCATGGAAATCTCCACGCATGGCTTGCAGACTTCCTCTCTGGTCGTAGTCAACGTGTGGCCCTGACTGGATTTCTCTCATCTCCCCCTTCCTGTTCTGGCTGGAGTTCCCCAAGGTAATGTGCTGGGCCCTGTGCTATTTCTGGTCTTCATCAATGATCTCTCCGACTCTCTGGAAAATGCTCTCTGTCTCCTTGCTGAAGACTCCACTATCTGCCACTCCATTCCTCATCCCTCAGATCGGCAGTCTGCAGCCGCCTCACTCTCTGCCGACCTAGACAAAATCACAGACTGGTCAAACAAGTGGAACATGTCTTTCAATCCTGACAAATCTCACACTCTTACGATGTCTCTCCGAAAGGACCGACTGAAAAACCCTCCCATATACTTTCTCAACAATCCTCTCCAAGAAGTTCTGTCGCTCAAGCTTTTGGGTCTCACTATCTGCCATGATCCTTCTTGGGAAAACCACATTTCCAAGCTGGCCTCCAAAGCCAGTCGCCGACTGGGCATCCTCCGTCATGCGAAGTCCTTCCTAGGCACACCTGAGCTCCTCACCACATACAAGGCTTTCATCCACAGCTCAATGGAATACTGTTCCCCCCTCTGGGTTGGTGCTCCTGCCTCACACCTAGCTCGGCTTCACGCTGTTGAAACCAAACCTTTCAGAATCATTGGAATCTCCTGCGATGAAGTTAACTCCGAGGGCCTTCCACTCACTCACCGCAGGCAGGTTGGTGGTCTTTCTGTCTTCTACCGACTCCTCTCCGGCCTTGCTCCCCCAGCTCTCTCTGTGCTCTGTCCCCAAAATATTCCTTCATGTCGCACAAGATCTGCCTGCAACCCTCTTATGGTTAAACTGCCAAAATCGAGGCTCTCTGCTCACCTTCACTCTTTCAGTCCCCTTTTCTCCCACCTCTGGAACAAACTCCCCCACTCCCTTCAATCCCACTCCTCCCTCAAGGTCTTTAAAACAGCTGTTCACCACCATCTCTTATCTTCCCCCATCCAAAACCTTGATCTCTTCTACCCCCGCTAATTCACCCCAGATACACTTTTTTTTTTTGGGAAATTCCAACTTCTTTCCTGGAAGTCCTTGCAGTGTTCATATATTTTATACCTCTCCCACCTCCCCCCAAGCCCTCCCCCTCCCACATTTCTCCCGATGTCCCTGTTCTCAAATGTTGTGTTTGTGTCCTTCCCCCTCTCTCCCCATCTTGTCTATCGCTCGCCTTATTTTGTGTTTTATGTGTCGGTTTGACTTTTTGTGTGATTAATGTTAGCTCTTTCACGAGCCTCGATATTGTATACAAAAAAAAAAAGAAAAAAAAAAAAGCCAGTGGTATCTGGAAATTGGAGCTCGTCGGTGGAGGGTCTGTTTGGGCGCCTTGGGGTAAGGGAGACTCCTGGCGACCGGTGTAGCTGCGCTGAAGCAGGAGGCCACGGAGCCTGGTGTGTGGAGACCCCCATCGGCGGGGTAACGGCGGAAAGGGGCTGTTTGACTGTCACGGGACAAGAGGTAAAGCGGGGAGGGCAATGAAGTTGTAAGTCAAGTGACTTGTTTTTGGACTGCGGGCACCACAGCCTGAAGCGCCCCCACCATCTTACTTGTGCGGTACTCCCCGCTGCCTAGTAGAAATGAACGCACACACGAATATGACATCAATGACATGGTCCTGCAGGGGGGTGAAATAAATACGTGTATGGCTTTTTGTGCCTTAATGATTTTTGGAATGTGTATGAGTGGTTAAGGGTTTGTGTTGCATGAATGTGGGGGACATCAACCGAGCCATGTTACTCACCTGTAACACCTGGGCAGGGCCCGCGGAAATTTAGGGGTGCATTGGGATGGCCCCACAGGTAAGGTTGCGTCTTGTGGCATCCACCGGGGGATGCGGCCTGTAGGAAGGGGTTGCACAAATGTTTTATTAGAGTTTTGAATTTTTGAAGTTTTGGTTAAGGTTAAGGTTTGTGGTTAAGGTAGTTTTGCGTGTTGTTGTTTGTTTCCTCCCTCCACAGGAACGACCAATTATAATTATTGTAAATATTTGATTGCATGATTGTTAAGGGGATTAGCATGTCAAGGAGAGCAGGTAGGTAGCTCCGGCTCACTTCCCACAGCCCTCTTGATTTATTTCATAGGTGAATTAAGTGTGAGACAGTAAGTGTTAAGACTGGAATGATAGCGCCTGCAGTGAACCGAGCAGGAGCTACGGTTCCAGAGGAGGGGGGGGGGGGGGGGGCTGTGTTATGTCAGGGGGTAGAGGAATATCTAGATCCAGGTAGATCTGCATAGGTAGGTACTCGACTGTCGTGATTGGGAATCTACCTGTAATAAGTTCTGTGTGTAGCCCGGATGTCGGAATAAGTTGTATCTGTGTCCCCGCCACGAGGAGGCGGGGCATGCTAATTAGTATAGGGGTTATGGGTAAAATTCCCTCATTTGTCGTTCCCTCTGTGAGCAATCCAGTGTCCCGTATGGCAACGCACTCCTATAGACACTTAGATAGATCCCTTAGTGCACACATTAATTAATTCCCCTCCGTCACAAAAAGTCTTACAGGAAGAACAGGCAGGAAGCCAGATTGGGGCACCGCCCCGATTGGGGGCACAGCAACGAGCATCGTGCAATGCAAGCAATAGCCACGCCCAGGGAACATGTGGTTGGTTGGTGGAAGGGAGCGGCGCACTGATTGGCCACCGACCGTGGACACCTCGGCCAATCAGTGCAGAAGGCACGAACACTCCACTCGGCCAATCAGTGCGGAAGGCGCAAACACTCGGCCAATCAGTGCGGAAGGCTCAAACACTCGGCCGATCAGTGCGGAAGGCGCCAAACCATTACTTAAAAGCAGGTCGCTCGTTGGAGGACAAGCGCCGGTGACGTCAGAAGGCGGGAAAGACCACAAAGAAGGGAGGGCCTGATAGGTAGCACGAGAGAATTGACGTCAGACTACGGGGGACAAAACGTCTCACTCGCGGGCATTCTGGGTTCGTTCGTGCTTGTTCCCTGCATTCTCTCCTGTTTGGTTCGGTCGTGGGCTTCCCTGGTCGGCTTCCCTGGTTCGGTCGTGGTCTTCTTCCCTGCATTCCTCCCGGCGTTCTTCCCTGGTGGTTCGTCATCTTCCTTGGTTTCTTGTCGTGGTGCTTGGAGCGGTGCTTGGTGCTTGGAGCGGTGCTTGGTGCTTGGAGCGGTGCTTGGTGCTTGGAGGGTGATTGGTGCTTGGAGCGAGGCGTGGTGCTACGAGCAGACGGGACCTCGCGTGCGACTGATGCCACGGGCGAGCGAGGCGTGCCGCTGAGCGGGTCGCTCGGGGCCTAGCAGGGCGTGAACGAGGAGGACAGAGGCCTGCTTCGAGCGAACACTGGGGCCAGGACGATTCCTGACGGACGCTACAGACTACAGACACAGATAAGCTCGCACCCACAAACGCGCACAACACGACGATTTCTTTATTTAATTCATCCCCCTGTGCTGTTGTCTAAGTGAGGTGTGCGGGATCCCAATTTAGAGTTAGGTTTTATCATCGCGTTCCATTGTTATCGGGTTCCGTAATAAATCTTTATTTTTGTACATTTTACCCCCGTGTCCGTTTTGAGTTCATTCCCTACAGGATCGTGGGCTGCCGTCGGGGCGTCAGGTAAGAGCTTGCCGCTTCTTCCTCTTCCTTCTCTCCCCCCGTGCTTTTATAGTCGAATCCGTCATTGATCGTCGCATCCATTAAGCCCATTTGGTCATCCGCGATCCTACGGTATTAACCGAGGGATTCACACGACAATACTAACTGCACGGTGAAGTATTTGGGAATCATTTTTGTTATCAGAACCATTGTTGTAAGCACATTCTCACGAACTTCTGCTGGCTTCATATTCGCTGCTGTTTTATTCCTTTCTGTTTATTCTCTGGTTCTCCACAAATGAAAGTGTTCATCCCAGTAAAAGGCTGATGTTTTTTCTCTTGACAGTAAAACTACTATATAAACGGTTAGGTACCACGTCAGCACCTGTACACAATGCCAAACTTTACAATTTTGGCAGCCATTTTGATGTCATTTAAGCATGTTCCCCCAGGGGTATTCTGGGTATTTTGGGTTTGTGAATGTGTCAAGGCCCCTACTTTATAAAAAAAATACCAAAAGTAGCTGGTAGGAAGCTAGTTGCCAGTTCCGCCATTTTTAAGGCACTTTTTGACAATAATCTGCAGCCCTAAAATGGTTACCTGCTGAAACGACATCACGATGCCAGTGCACGATCTCCTGAGCACTGCTACACCACTGACAGACAGATTCAATGGTGGAAAGGCCCTGACAGATTATCTTATGAGCTACATCAGATGATCGAGTTACCGATTGAAACCTACGTCATATTTCACTCGAGAACATTCCAATACTCCCATAACAGTGACAGGCATTTCTGGTGGTGGGATGCCCCAAACAGACACCCCCAAATAGGTCACCTATAAAATGAGCTACATTAGCTGTTCAGGTTACCGATTGAAACTAGTTGAGTAAATATAAATAAGATGAAAAATCGAATAAGATTATCTGTGGTTTCATTTTGAACACAACATTTTACACCAGACACTTTTTTGTTCCATTCCCGACAATCTGTTTATGACGCAACACCGCCATCTGGTGATGCTTTGTGAGCATCGCGGACAGTTGTGCACAGGTATCCATTGATTTGTGGTTCATGTAACAGGTGCAGGCTGACTCTATAACACGTGGTATACTGGGTTAGCGTACAGACACATCCCCGAGATCTCTCATCGATTCCTATTGAGTGGAGATTTAGTGTCTTTCATACTCATACAGAGTTTTATCGGATGTGGATCACGAGGTGTCGAATCAGCTACAAACATTGTTTCCTTGTTACAGTCGAGGTGTTAGCCTTCAATGGTCACCCCCAGGATGGTGGAATTGTATAATAAAATATACCCCTGTCACCAAAGGTGTGCACACATTATGTTTTTCACCCGTGTGTGTCTTTTTTGTGTGTGTGTGTTATGTCCTCGACCGTTCAGTGTAGGTTTCATAGCTCTTCCATGAGCCTCGACAATATATATCTAAAGAAAAAACCAGGGATATGCCTATCCTACCCCAGATCTTTGCACATTGAACTAGAACAGAACTCGGTAGAGATCAGGTACCTCCACCAGACTGAACAGGTTACGTTTTCAATCCCACAGATGTGAATTCAGACCTGAACCAAAACCGAATAATCTCGTTCTCGATATCTAGCGATAGATCGTTGTGCGATTTATGGTGATTTGTGCCAGGAGGGTGATAAAATGTAAAATGAAGTTTAGTTGTTGGCCACCGGAAACGCCGTGAAGAGAGCAGGGTTTTGGGGTGTTCTCAGGCCCAGCTATTAACGGTAAGTGTGGATTCGCTTCTTCACCCCGGAAGACTGTTGCCTTTGGGTTCGGTTGTTATTCAGTTTGGACTCGAATGACCCTAGGACTCGTGTGAGCGCATGTTGCTGCCCCTTTTTCTTATCTTGTGTTCCCTTCAAATCAAAACATTAATTAAACGATTGGAAGAAGACCTCGAGTTGGTGTGCAACATATGGCGGCTACATTTGGCGTCACGGACAGGATTTTGGTTGGAACACATCATCAAAGGGGCAGTAACAGGAAGCCGACGAAAATGGCTGAGCCTGTGGAAGGTGCGCAGACGGAAGGATTGGAAGCTCGGTTTGAAGAGCTCAGTCTGATGGTGGCACGTCAAGCGGAACAGATCCGCCAGCAGGAGGCTCAGGCCAGCACAAGTCCTACCATATTCATTCCGAGGGACCGGAAAGTGCCAATCTTTATTGGAACCAACAAAGGTGGCACTACAGTTTGAATAATGGTTAGACATTGTTGAGAGTGCTTTTCGTACCTGGCATATGCCCATAGCAGACCAAGCAGATGCAGTCATTGACTACCTAAGTGGGCAAGCTCGACAAACTGTCAAACTTCTGCCAGAACGCGAGAGGTCAAATATCGAGACTGTTTTCCAGGCACTTCGCGGCGCTTATGGAGACAAGGTGCCTGTTGGTGGTCATTTTCAAGATTTCTATGAACATGTGCAGAAGACACACGAGACTATTCGTGCTTATGCCTATGACTTGCAAGAAACCATGCAAAAGATCATGCGAAAGGATGGCTGTAGGTTACCGGAGTCAGAACTTGCACTTAAGGAGCAGTTCACTGCAGGTCTCTGTGACCCAACAGTTCGGAGTGAAATTAAAATGAAGCTACGAGAATCCAGAGATTTCTGTCCACAATAAGGCTCTGACATGTGTGCCAATTATTGGATCACCAGAGGTGGTGGACAATTCAGATCTGCTGAAGAAGTTGATTGGTCAACAAAATGACATTTTAATGCTGTTGAAGCAGAACCAGAGGCCTCCACACTCACAACGAAAGTCACAATGGCAACCGACGAAGAGGATTGTGGATGGAAAAGGACTATTTGTGTTTCAAATGTGGGCAGCCAGGACATTTCAAAAGGGACTGTTCCCTGATCAAGGAAGCTATGGACAAACAGGCTTTTTAAGGACCTCCACTGTTGCGAGCCGGACAGTGGGGAAAGAAGTGTCAACAGGCTTCATTGAAATGGGAAACGACTTTCTTGACAAGTTAATTGGAGAATGCGCATTAGTGACGGTGGAATTTGGGGGTGTACCAATTGAATACCTGATGGACACTGGCTCACAGGTTACCACCATAAGTGAGACATTTTTCAATAAGAACCTTAGACCTAAAGGGTTTATTCCCAAGGAGGTAAGATTTTTACATCTAAAAGCAGCAAATGGTATCGATATACCCTAGGTGGGCTGCTGGGAAACGGATGTTGTCCTTTTTGATATGGTGCTTAAGGATCAAGCTGTGTTCATTGTCAAAGATAATCCGTATGTAGATCAGGTACCCAGTATAGTAGGTATGAATATTGTGAGAAATTGTAACGTTTCTCTTAAAGGCCTGAACATGTCTGGTGCCAAATCGTTATTTGGGAAATTAAATTGAGTTTGTGCGAGGCCCAGTGGTCAAATAGGTTTTATTAACCTATCAAACAAAGGACCGGTTAGTATTCCGGCCAGAAGTGAAGTACTTGTCAATGGGTATTGCAGAGCCGGCCAGTGGGGTGAAGAGTATACCGGTGTTGTTGAACCAACCTCTCGTAGCCCCTTACCTGGTAATGTGTTAGTGGGAAGGGTTTGTGCTACAGTGCAAAAGGGACTCGTGTCAGTTAGACTAATGAACATTGGTGACAAGGCAATTTGTCTCCAACCTAGGACAAGGTTAGCAGAGCTCCATGTCGCTGATTATGTTGAGCCTCCAAGTTAACATAGAGGTGAAGGGTCAGAGCATTGAGGTGGGGCTGACTATTGAATGTGCTGGGGAGAGGACCATACCTATCGGAGTACCGGTGAACCTTGGGGCCACCCAGCTGACAAAATGGCAACAGCAGAGGTTGAATGTCCTCTTGGACAAGCACAAGGGCGTTTTTTCCCCAACATGCAACAGACTTTGGCCAAACAGACACGGCCACACATCAGATAGAGACTGGGGAAAATTCACCTATAAAGCAGAGACACCGGAGAGTATCGCCACACATCATCCAGGAATTTAAACAGCATATCCATGATCTAATTGAACAGGGCATCCTAAAGAAAAGCAACAGTCCTTGGGCCTCTCCAGCAGTCATAGTACATAAACCAGATGGTTCTTTTAGATTTTGCTGTGACTATCGTCAACTTACTTCAACTGCGGCTTAGGATCCTAGGATCCTGGGTTCGAATCCCGGTCGATCGCTGAATTAACGCCAGGGGGGTTGACTCAGCCTGTACATCCTTCCGAGGTCGGCAAATTGAGTACCAGTTCACTGGTAATTCCCTGCTTGTCGTTAAAGGCGGCAAAAAGGGTTGGCGTCAGGAAGGGCATCCGGCCGTAAAACATTGCTTCAAAAAAAGGGGACCGAAAAACAACAACAACCACAGTTCCCGAAAAAGGCCAACCCCCGCTTGCGGGGAAAAATGGCCTCTAAAGGTGGTTTTATCGTCAACTAAATAAGGTGACCAGGAAGGATGCTTTTCCCATCCCCAGAGTTCAGGAGTCACTCGATGCCCTTGGTAATGCTCAGTTGTTTACGACACTAGATTTGACATCCGGGTACTTCCAAGTGAAGATGGATGATGCGGATCAGGCCAAGACAGCTGTGACGACTCCTTTTGGACTTTATCAGTGGACAAGAATGCCGTTCGGGCTCTGCAATGCTCCAGCAACAGTTCAACGGGTGATGGAGTGTTGTCTGGGGGATTTGCAGTGGGAAAGTCTTTTGATCTACTTGGACGACGTCCTGATTTATAGCTCGGATTTTGAAACCCATCTGCAACGCTTAGATCAGGTCCTCACCCGTCTACAGGAACATGGGCTGAAGCTGAGACCGGAGAAGTGCTTTGTGCTACAGGAACAGGTCAAATTATTAGGCCACATTGTGTCAAGGAGAGGGATTGAGACTGATCCGGGAAAACTGAGGTTTTGCGAACATGGCCAGTGCCAAAGAATCCAACAGAGGTGAGGAAAGTACTTGGGTTTATGGGCTACTACCTTCGATTTGTACCACGGTTTGCCCAAATAGCAGCCCCACTGCTCAAATTAGTGGGGAAAAGGAAGAAAGGTAAAACGCCAACTGGATTTTGCATGGACCAAAGAATGTCAAGATTCATTTGATGAATTATGTGATCGGCTGGGTAATCCACCAGTCCTGGCATATCCTGACTTTGCAAAACATTTCATTGTCACAACGGATGCCAGTTTCAAAGGGTTGGGTGCTGTGCTGTCGCAGTACAAGGAGGGTCGAGAACATCCAGTGGCATATGCTAGCCGTGGTCTGCATCCGACAGAGCATAACGATAGGGTTTATAGTGCCTTCAAATTGGAACTCCTTGCGCTTAAATGGGCTGTAGGTGAGAAATTCAGGGAGTACTTGCTGCATTCCAAGTTTGTGGTTTGAACGCCACGTTCCTAAAGGCGTCCATGTAGTGAACTTACCTACACGGATTAACCGTGAACGTTGTCTGGGAGATTTGCAGTTCCTAAAGGCGTCCATGTAGTGAATACTTCCAGGCCTCACCACCCAACCACCATGGAACCTGGCTCTCAGCTCGGCCTCCTGGAAAAAGTGCTGTAGATTTGCTTGACTTTGGAATTTTGATCACCACCCCATAACCTTCATTCAAAAGAAACTAAAAGTAAAATCAGAGGGTGCTGAGATGGAGTTTGGCTTTGCAGGAGTCTAACTGGGAAATTGAACATGTAAAGGGCAGGGACAACGTCGTTGCTGACGCTTTGTCCAAAGTGAATTAACCTTGGAAATCTCTGTGGGTTGTTCGAAGTTTTGTTGCTTTATTTTTGGGGGAATATTGAGTATGGTTGCTCACGCGAATTGATGATTTGGTTGTGAGTTTACTTTTGTTGGTTTCAAGAATTTGCCTGCAAAGAAAGTTTTCGCTATGTTCAAACTTTCTTTCTTGAGGGGGGGAAGTGTTACGGATTCGGCACTAATTATTATTGTTGTTATTATTATTATTATTGTTGGTTGTAAGTATTGCGGTTATTGTTGTTTAAGGGAAATGGTTATTGTGGTTAAAAGGTTAAAAGCGCTCATGAAAAAGAGACAGGAAGCCAGAAGAGGGAGGAAGAAGAGGAAGGCGTGAGGACAGTGAAAAGACGCGTTTGTAGAAGCTCCGGACCTAGCGTGGTCGAGCGTACATCGCAAGTGAACTTTGAGTCCTTGAAAGGAATATAGTGCGATTGGTGTTATCACTGGAGTAGTGAAAAAGCCTACAAAGTCAGGTACAGGCGTGAGATTCCGGAGAATCCTCGCCGAGAGGCTGCGGCTCGAGTAAGAGCCGTCTGCCATTTTGGGAACCTCGTGCGTCGTTCGCGGAACAAGGTTTTGCCGTGTCCGCTGGTCTCGCCCTCCGGTGGTTTGCCAAGGATGTGTGTGCGCGACAGCGGCGTTTAAAGAATACGGTGCGGGTCGCCGGTTGAACGGTGAATGTGCACGTTTGGATCGCATCTTTGGGATTCCTCTTTCCACCGCTAATTTGCAGTTGGTTGTGACGACGTGACGGTCCCCGCCTTGACTACACCTCCTTACTCGCCTCATCGCCTCTTCGCCGGGAGCACCATTGAGTTACAGAGACATTGAGGAGTGTTCGGTCATATTCACTGGGAGAGCAGTGAGTTTTATTACTATAATAGATGGAACCATCTTGAGATATCGATTGTATTGTGGATTGCTATAATTGTTGTATTGCTATTCCTGTGTGCTTTTTAATATATTATTTGTTGGTGGATAACCATTGGTGTGGTTTCAATATTGATTTTGACACGGAATAACATATTTTTCTGCCGTGGTTCCTCTCGGGGTTCTGGGGGTATACCGGGACCAGGAGGTCGGGGAGGAACACGTAACAATAGACAGGTGTGTGCCTTTCCAAATCATGTCCAATCAACTGAATTTACCACAGGTGGACTCCAATCAAGGTGTAGAAACATCTCAAAGATTATCAAGAGAAATGGGAGGCACCTGAGCTAAATTTCAAGTGTCATAGCAAAGGGTCTGAATACTTATGTAAATGTGATATTTCAGTTTTTTATTTTTAATAAATTTGCAAAACTTTCTAAAATCCTGTTTTCTCTTTGTCATTATGGGGTATTGAGTGTAGATTGATGAGGAAAAATGAATTTAAACGATTTCAGCATAAGGCTGCAACATAACAAAATGTGAAAAAAGTGAAGGGGTCTGAATACTTTCTGAATGCACTGTATGTATGTATGTATGTTTATGTGTGTGTTTATGTTTGTGTGTATATGTTTGTGTGTGTGTGTTTATGTATGTATGTTTATGTGTGTGTGTTTGTGTGTACATGTGTTAGTGTGTGTGTACGTGTGTGTATGTGTGTGTGTTTGTGTGTACATGTGTGTGTGTATGTTTGTGTGTGTGTATGTTTATGTGTGTGTCGAGATCATGCCTTTTATTGTGCCTTAATTGTGGTTTGCATTTAATAATGGTTGCTTTGTGAAAAGGATTAAGCTTACTATGTTCCCTCTTGTTTTGAACTATGTTTTATTGTCCAACTGTGCCAAAAAATGTAGAAAGATAGTGAAACTGCTTGCTCTGTTAGACCCCCTAGTGAAAACGCGTCTGTCTGTCCTTGACCAAAAGCCAACATGGAAGATAAGTTTTGAGAATGTCACGGTGCTCTTTCTCCCTCCCGCATCTTGCCCTTTGCTCATGCCAAAGAAGATAGGACAAGGGTGGGGGTACTGGTCAACGTTTCCCCCATTGTGTATTATACTGCTGAAACTTGCCAAAATTAGCGGAGATTTTTATCACACTCTGCAAGTATATAAGGAAGTTCTTTCTGTAAGGAACTCAGGAATGTATGTGGCCATGCTGTTCATTTGTGAATGGTATGACTCTTACACCCTCCACAGCGCTGTGATATTGGTTCATCATTAAATCTTGTTATCTCTTGAACTCAAGGTGTGGAACATGGTTCTATTCTCGACAGTTTTGGTGTCAGAAGTGGGATCCGACTCTGAGCGATATTTGGGAGGCAGACCCTGTGGGGACTCAGCGGAGAGGCTGGCCAGCACTGATTCGATTAACGTGAGTTTTCATACTGAGGGGTCTTTCCAAATTGAGCTCCGTTCACTCACTCAGGCTGTCTGTCTTCCATTTCGTCGTTCCGTGCTTGGATCACGAACAAATTGGAATCTGGTGTGTAAGTACAGGCCTATTTGGCTCGGGTAACAAGTTGTCTATTGATGAACCAAGAAATGGGGGTCAGTTAGCAAAAAGGGGGGACTTCTTGGTAAAGCCAAGAACTTCCCAGGCAGGGCAGTCTAGAGACAAGATGGAGTTGATGGGGTTGATAGTAACCAGAGAAAGTATTGGCTGCGGACTAACGGAGGGGACCCAAGGAGGATGGCCAGGATAAGTGTTAAGCTAAGTTAAGAAGGGAGAACCCCTTTAGGAAAGCCCTGGCATAGGTGATAAGTTAGACAAGTTAGAAGCGCTATACAAGCATTGACCGCGAGTTAGCGCCGCGGGAGGACCGGATGAGGGAAATATCGGCGCGGTAAACTAAAAGGCAGGATTTTTCGGTGGATGGCCTCGGGGCGCTTCCTTGCGCCTTGTACGCATCACGAGCTGCTTCTTGCAAATGGGGGTCGTGCTGCCGTGCGCTGGGAGCGACCGCCTGGGCGCATGGACGGGAAAATGTTCCGTGCACGTTAATTAAATATCTTAAGGGAGATTAAGGTATGTCGGAGTAATACTCAATCTGAAGTAAACTAGAATGATTTGAGTTCTGGAGACGGAGTGCGTGTATTCGACGCATTCGGGTGGCCGAGTCAGGCGAATAAAGGATTAAAATGAGCCAGGTAAGAAAATGATGCAACCAGCCACATCGGGAGGTTGCACCTTTATAAGGATATGGAAGAATAAGGATAAGAATGGGTAATAGATATTGGTGTTAAGAATACTCCGGCGTGAGTACTGTGTTAAGAGAAGGGTATTACAGATCGGGGGGCGGCCCGATCTTCGACCCGCTGGAGGGACTAGCCCAAGGAAGGTAGGACGATGAGTATTTTAAGTTAAGCTACGCACTGGATGTGTGTATCTGATAAACCCCCCCCCCCCCCCCCCCCCTCAAGGCCTTCTTTGTCCTGTCTCAGGATTTAAGGCATGCACATCCGGTGCAGTTTTTACCCAAAGGAAGGAGTTCTGACAATATGCTATAGCTAGGTCAAGTATTAGCTCTTTCTGGACAAAAGATGAGGTTAGATCTGGAGAAATAAAACAGAGAGGATTATAATGTACGAGGTGTGTGGAATCCAGCTGTGAACACGCGAGCCGAGACATGCAGGCAGGTTACCAGGGCAACGGAGTAGCTGCCTCGCGGGGAACAGCGAGGTGGGACAGAATCGAGACAGGAATGCGGACCATGCTGTGCACAAGCAGGGGACGCATTCGTGTGTGTGAACAATGCGAGTGATGAGGTAGCTTGAAGTGATGTGTTGGAGTGAGCACATGTATGTTGTGTGCTGAGTGGAAGCAGTGCTGCATTGTCGAGCATGCTTCCCAGGAAGACTTTGGGATGCTAGAGTTGGAAGCGTTTTGTTTTGTATCTCAAGGGAGATATTGGTTATTTCTTATATGTGGAAATAGGAAATGTTTATGTGATTTTTGGAGAAGGATAAATTAAACTGGAATCAGAAAAGCGCAGGTATCAGTTTAGATTTTGAGATGCCATGTGGGACTCAGTCTGCTGGGGAAAATTGGCAGGGAATAATGAGTATGTTATGGAGAGCATGTGTAGACAGGGCTTTAAAACAAGTGTTCAATTACATCCCCACATTAACGGCTCTCCAGATGTAGCAAGGGAGAATGGGAGTAAAAGTCAAAAATGATAGGCTGTCAACCGACTGGGTGTTTATTCAACGGCATGGCCGGGGCTTGTATTTGGCCGACTTGGGATGGCAGAATGCGTTGAATGAAGGCAAGAATGACATGTGATGCTGGCGTGTGCCATTTATGGGTGCTGAGTGTACATGACTGGTGGAGCGGGTGCGAGGATGCACGCTTGGATTAAAACATGTATTTAATTATCTGAGGATGTGTGCCGAGGTGCAGTGTGGATCAATTAAGGGAGAGGGCACTTCGACTTTGTACATCCGTAGACTTTGCCATGCGTGTGAAAGCGCAAGTCGATGATAATAATGTCTTGTCCAGCACAATATTTTCGCAACTATGGAATGTGCTCGAATTCCATGTTGGTGCAATGCGAGTGTGATTCCTGCCATGCATGCCGCGAGAGATACATTGTTTGTGATGGGACTGTGGCGAAAGGTTGGATAGCAATGTGTAGAATATAAGATGCGTCGGTACATTTGTGTTGATCGATGCGCCGAAAAAGAAGTTGGAGGCGCGTGATGGAGTTGCAGGTGCGGACCAAAGCGGTGTCCGCGGTGTTTACTGGGGGTCGAAAGTCACTCCCTCAGTGTCTGCAGACTTGTCGTTCGGCAGTGTCGAAAGACAGGTTCGATTGTCGGTCTGTCTGCTTGATTTTCGGGTCTCACTCTGAGTATATGGTATATACTCTGAGTATATGGTCGTTTTCTGTTTTGTGCTTTAATGGTGGTTGATTTGACTTCCCTGAAAGGGGGACAATAAATATTTGGTGTTAGCTGTTGTCATTTCGGATGTTTGCAGTTGTAATGTGGAGCCAGTCTGTCTGTCCGACTGGGTGTGTCTGACTGCGTCTGCAGATATGGATCAAGGAGGAGCAGTGTCTGCGGTGTCTGTTATGGTGTCGAATGTCATTCACTGTGTCTGCTGACATGTCGTGTGACTATGGTGACTATGATGGTGTGTCCTGGCAGGAAGAATCGTGGCAGCCTACAGATTTGAATGGAATGGCCTCTGTGAGACCATCCTGTTAGTACGTTGGGGGTTCGTCTGTCTGTCTGTCTGTTAATGGAAACTCAGAAAATTGAACTGGACTTCGACAGAAGGCAGGTGGGTGGTCACCTGCTGTGAATTGTGGTGGAACATTTGTGATGTCCCCTAATACGAGGGGACGAATTGGTTTGTAAATGTGTTGTGCAGGTACTTTCTCTGTAGGTAGCCAAATTCTACCTGGGGTAAGTCAAGGTGGAGGGGAGTTGTCTCTGATGCCTTGCTCCACAGGGCAGTACTATTGTTGTCAAGTCTCATGTAACCTTGGTTAACGTATATCTACGGACAAGAGCTGCACTTTATTTTAGTAAGTGACTGGGAAAGTTTGTTTTAAAAAGTGCCAGTGGAGTTGTTTAGAGTTATGGAGGTCACAGCTCGCTGGAACCTCTTTGTTTATGTTTGGCTGGCTTACACTGGCTAGTGTATGGGAAAAAGGGGGACTGAAAATGCTTTGAATTTGCAGCCTGGCGGACAAGAGCTGTGTTTGGGAAGGTTAGAATCCAGCATTTTGCAGCCCTGAGCAGAGGGGATTGCCCATTGGGCATGTTTAGAATTTAACAGAGTGGTGGAGGTCTGTGGAAATATGAATCCAATGTTTGATGTATACTGGTTGGTGTGCTCTGAGTTCGAAGGAAGATGATGCGATTATTTCAGATTTATCATAGTTAAGTTTGAGGAAGTTGATTTGAAGCCAGGATTTATTTCAGTGATGCAGTCCGTCAGGATAGAGTTGAGCAGTGGATTTGTGTCTGTCAGAGGTAGGATTTGAACCAAGAAAGGGCGGTGCCGGTAATGTTAAAGGTACGATTCCAGGGAGGGCTATTCGGGTACTTTGAAGTGATTTACATCGGAATGCATCTCTTGGAGGACTCCCGCTGTTCAAGGGAGGAAAGGTGTGAAATAGTGACGTCACCCTCGCTGGAAATGTGGTTGGGAATGGCAGGATTGACGCGAGAGTCACAGTGGGTGAAAAAATTGACCAACATGAGAATTAGGTCTATTTCAATAAATAGATCAGGTTATTTTATTTTTATTATTTGTTTATTGGGCAGCTATTGGGCCAGAGGCTAAAACAGGTGTCTGCAACAGGTGCATGGGATGCTAAGAGAGATATTAGAGGACATTGGATTAACTTTAAATTGAAATGAAAATTGAACAGGTGGATTAGGAAAATGGGTTTGTTAAAATAATCGTGGCATCTGTGGGATGCAACAATTTTGTGCCAGAATAGTGTATGGGGAACCGTCGTCTGGGAAGCGTCGTTAAATGGCAGTAGGTTTAAACAGGTATTGAAAGGGTTCGTGCAATGTCATTTTGGGCACCACTCGACACAAGAGTGGTAGAGAGCTGAAGTGAATTCTGCCAATATGGTGCAATAGGGTGACAACTGAGTTTTGTTTGGAAAACTATTTGTTTGCAATCTTGGTTCGTACATAAGCTGGCAAAGAGATTATGCCAGTCTGAGGGAGTTTGTGTCCTTTGGATGGGAGCTGGAGCCTTGTAGGGTTGGGGCTTGTGGCTCGCCATTGTCTGTCTGCCAGTTATGGTGGGCAGAGGGAAGAGGGAGTGATACTGCTCTGGCCTCTTGCTTGGCAGAATTGAGTATTGCTGGTTCTACCCCTGTTCAAAATTGAGCTCTCGAGAGCTGATTAACATTAGGATGCATCTCTCAAGGGACCCCTGGGTGGTCTCGAGAGCTGAGGTGTGAAATATGATGATTTTGTCTTGTGGACACTTTGTGAGTGGCTAGACACGCGCCTGAAAGGGGAAATTGTATTCATAACTCATGTGGGTTGTGTCTGAAGGAAAGGTTTGGGAGGAAGTGTGAAGAAGGTCGTGGAAAGTGCAAAGATGATTGGATTGGAAAGTCGACTCAGATGGATTATTTGTCAATGACAGGTGACTGCAGGAATTGTTGAGGAAGTAGAGGAAAAGGTTGTAAAATGTTAATGGAAAAGACAGGAAATAAAGGAAAGTGGTTAGTTATGGACTGTTGTTTTTGAGATAAGAAGGTGATACAAGGGGTTGGCTTGCACTGGGGGGGACCAATGAATGTAAAGTTGTGAATTTCGTTTAATAATGTTGCGTTAGATTGCTACATGCAGAATGACCCCAATCGAGGAGGTGATTGGGGACTGGTGAAGATTGGATCACGGCTCTGCAGACCAGGTGAACAAACTCCACCAGGTATGTGGGAATCACATCAATTGAATTATTGCTCAAAGGGAGGTGATAGAGCAAAATGAAGAAAATTGTCATGGGGACCGCAAGGCTAACCCCCGCTCTTGCAGGGAAATGGCTTTGGGAGGATAGTTGTTGTTGTTTTGGTAGACTCTAGGACTAGGTTCTAAAACCTAAGGCAAAATGCATAGGAAGGTAAAGTTGGTGATTGCGGATGGAGATTAGCTAGAGAACTTGGAGACGATTTCGTTATTTTTCAGATAATTTTTCCAGTGGGTTTATACTGGTGTGAAATTCGCGTATCTAGGAAGGAAGGGAAAAAATGTCCAGGTATTGATAGGATAACAGTGAAATTTTGAAGGGGAGAATACCGATTATTTCCATTGACCAAATGGGGGGGAAATGGTTGGTAAATCATGTATTATTAGATGTAGGGAAGATGATTAAAAGGAAGGTATTTTCGGAAATTGGTGAAAGTAAATATGGCATTTGAATTTCCAGACACGACACAGGAAATGCGGCTATGAATAAGCCAACCATCTGAGAGATAAGGTAACGAAATGCCAATTGGTGGGACGGGGGGCTAGGAATTTGATCATGGTGTGTGTAAGAAAGTATTTTTCAGGATGGACGATGAAGAAACCGCCGCCGGAAGACCATGATCTTGACCACAGAGGCCGTCGACCTGAATGGGTCCTACAACAAGGCAGATGTGACCGGCGCTTCAGAAGATTGTATTGATTTTTGTGATGACTGTGATACTTGTGTGGTAAACCCCTTGCGTGTACTGGCTAACGCCTCTTATGTATTACAAGCTCACAGCTGTACACCCCCTTCCGACCCAACTATGGATCTGATTGCGACGCTGGGTCTGGCAGTCGAGGGACCCGACATGGATATCCTAGACCCGCAAGCCGACCAGGCGTCCATGGGAGACTTTGACATAAAGGAAGTCCCTCTCTTTGCTTCAAATGTTTCGGATCTCTTTGCTTCAAGTGATTCGGATTTTAACGCTCTGTACCCTGACCAGGAACATGAGACACAAGATACTGACAACATTATGTATTCCCCAGAACAGCAGCACGTGAGAGATCTCATGGGCATGATCGTTGATTAACTTCGAAGATCTGCAAGGACCGCATCTGCAAAGGGTGGGGGGAGCAAGTTCCGCAGGGGAGGTTGCTGGCCCCCTGGCGGAGCAGAACCTCATCTGGACCAGACGCCTTCGTTGTGGATCCGAAACGTTAATGGACTTTCATGTTCTGAGCCTTCATGTTCCAAACACGCACAACATGACACCTTTCAAACATGCATGCAAGGTACTTTATGTGCGTGGCATGCCCTTGGAGGACACACATACAACACTCAATAAAGCCCGATGTGGCCACATATAACACTATTCTCTTTTGCTTTGCAAATAAAGCCGATGTGGCCTGGTCTCTGTGATACGTAGTCTCATAGAGACCAAATGGGGGAATGTCGAGATCATGCCTTTTATTGTGCCTTATGTAATTGTGGTTTGCATTTAATAATGGTTGCTTTGTGAAAAGGATTAAGCTTACTATGTTCCCTCTTGTTTTGAACTATGTTTTATTGTCCAACTGTGCCAAAAAATGTAGAAAGATAGTGAAACTGCTTGCTCTGTTAGACCCCCTAGTGAAAACGCGTCTGTCTGTCCTTGACCAAAAGCCAACATGGAAGATAAGTTTTGAGAATGTCACAGTGCTCTTTCTCCCTCCCGCATCTTGCCCTTTGCTCATGCCAAAGAAGATAGGACAAGGGTGGGGGTACTGGTCAACGTTTCCCCCATTGTGTATTATACTGCTGAAACTTGCCAAAATTAGCGGAGATTTTTATCACACTCTGCAAGTATATAAGGAAGTTCTTTCTGTAAGGAACTCAGGAGTGTATGTGGCCATGCTGTTCATTTGTGAATGGTATGACTCTTACACCCTCCACAGCGCTGTGATATTGGTTCATCATTAAATCTTATCTCTTGAACTCAAGGTGTGGAACATGGTTCTATTCTCGACATGTGTATGTATGTGTGTGTGTGTATGTTTATGTGTGTGTGTGTGTGTGTGTGTGTGTGTGTGTGTGTGTGTGTGTGTGTGTGTGTGTTTGTGTGTACATGTGTGTTTGTATGTTTTTGTGTGTATGTTTTTGAGTGTGTGTGTTTATGCGTGTGTTTGTGTGTACATGTGTGTGTGTACGTTTATGTGTGTGTATGTTTGTGTGTTCATCTTGCCCAACTCAGAAGGGTGCCAGGCCGAGTCAAAGCACATATTATCATTTAACGGCACGGCGTGCTCCCATGCACACACATCATGACACTCAGTGTGCGCACACACTCACGTGTATATGTACCACACCTCGTCTTTCTTCTGTGCACAACCACGATTCAAGAATGAATGCGACTGCAAGTGCTAAATCATTCGGATCATTGTGATGTAGCGTTGCAGCGAAGTTGAGGCCTTTGATTGAAACCCCAGTTTGTGATGATACCAATATGAATGATACTTTTTGGTGAGGGTTTAAAAGCAATTAAACTGTTAAAACTTTTATTTGTGTTGGGAAAACAAATTCCATCACAAGTGTGAGGTAGAACAAACGAACAGTGCAAATCATTTCCTTTTTTTTCTAAATCTAAATATATCTATCACTTCACATTGTGTAAAAGTGCAAGGCAGTCAATAATAACTGAAATTTCGTTGCAAGAGAACATTGTTCCTATGAACGACCACAACCTCCACAACTGGCTTTTCATTAACATGCCAGAAAAAGGTGGCAGGTAAATAGAAAAAAAAACGTGAAACATTTTCAACAGACAAATGACACATGCAGACAATGAATTCAGAAAGGCTGCATCAATGTCCGACAATAAATGCTCTGATGGACCTGTGTTTCATCATGAGCACAACATGCGTGCGCTGCTCTGATGGACCTGTGTTTCATCATGAGCACAACATGCGTGCGCTGCTCTGATGGACCTGTGTTTCATCATGAGCACAACATGCGTGCGCTGCTCTGATGGACCTGTGTTTCATCATGAGCACAACATGCATGTGCTGCTCCGATGGACCTGTGTTTCATCATGAGCACAACATGCGTGTGCTGCTCTGATGGACCTGCGTTTCATCATGAGCACAACATGCGTGTGCTGCTCTGATGGACCTGCGTTTCATCATGAGCACAACATGCGTGCGCTGCTCTGATGGACCTGCGTTTCATCATGAGCACAACATGCATGTGCTGCTCCGATGGACCTGTGTTTCATCATGAGCACAACATGCATGTGCTGCTCCGATGGACCTGTGTTTCATCATGAGCACAACATGTGTGCGCTGCTCTGATGGACCTGCGTTTCATCATGAGCACAACATGCGTGTGCTGCTCTGATGGACCTGCGTTTCATCATGAGCACAACATGCATGTGCTGCTCCGATGGACCTGTGTTTCATCATGAGCACAACATGTGTGTGCTGCTCTGATGGACCTGTGTTTCATCATGAGCACAACATGCATGTGCTGCTCCGATGGACCTGTGTTTCATCATGAGCACAACATGCGTGTGCTGCTCTGATGGACCTGTGTTTCATAATGAGCACAACATGCGTGTGCTGCTCGGTTTGATATTATCAACAAGAGCTTAAAATCCGATGATGTGCAGAACACCAGACAAAATGGCTGATACACATGGAATCCCCCAACGAACAACAACCACTGTGCATGTTGTAGCAGTAAGGCCTGCAACTACCAACCTTTGAACTACAAGCCCTTCTACATCATCAAAACTGCAGTAAAGGTGTGTTGTAAAAGGTTAGGATTTGAAGGAGGTGAGGTAGTTGGAGGGGTCGTTGTTTACATATAAAGTGTAAATTGTGATACTTCCCTTCGTCGTCTTCCCTCCATGTTTCCTTCCAACCTGCCCTTCCATTTTATTGCACTTCGCCAAACTCCATTATTACCTTCCCTTTCCTTTTTTAGATTCATCGCAATCCCCACAACCGACACCATCTCTGACCCATTAGAAACAACATACAATGTAAACCTGGGAATGTGCGACGTGAAACATTCTCCACCAAGACCTTGATAAAGGTCTTGCAACTCATTAAATGCTACAATTGTTCCATCAAATGAAACCATTATTTGACACAAGGTGCGCTTAAACGACATGAACATGGGAAAGGGGCGGGGGGGGGGGGGGGGAGAATAACCTGAACATGGGAATGGGGGGGGGGGGGTGGAACATTTGAGAGAAAGAAAACTGATCCTAGGGTTTCTTATCAGACACAGGAGTATTTGGCATGGGAGGCTTCTTGCTTCCTGGGGTGGTGCTGCGTGGAGGCCGGAATGGTCTCTGCATACCGACTGTGGCCGTTGTTGTTAGTGTTGTCAAAGGTGGTGGTGAAGGAATCCGATTCAGCAAACTCAGGCTTTTCTTGCAGCGTAACTAAGAAGCACACACATTTGTTTTTGGGAAGTACAGTTTCAGGCGCCATTAATCGAGTATTTTCACAAGTAGAAGTTTACTTATCGTATCCTGAGTTGCCATGACAAACCAACGAGACAATATTGAACTGTAATTATTGCTCACCAGACCAGACCAGACAGAGGAGGGGGATTAACCCCTCCATGAAGCTCAATTATATCAGCCAATTGGGTTTCTAATAGACAATGTGACCTCGTGTTGATTCACCCAAAAAGAGATCGTTTGGAGGTTCGAATCAAAATCCTCAATACATCCACCTTCGGCCTTCAGGTGGATGTGAACCCACAACCTCTGGGACGTCAGTCCAAAGTCTTCCATGGACTATCATGACTAAACTTGTTTTGTATGCAGAGTCAAAGCTCATGAAAAAGCTGGGACACAGAATACAAAACAAAAGGAGCAGCAGCAGAAAGTGTGGGGGACACCAACAGCGGGTCCCAGGGACAAAATAGACGGACACCGACAAGCAAGGGACAATATGAATGAATGAGTGGTAGCGGAAAATGCAGGGGCTGTACAAGATGGAGACAGACATATGAATGAGTGGCAGCGGAAAATGCAGGGGCTGGACAAGATGGAGACAGACATATGAATGAGTGGTAGTGGAAAATGCAGGGGCTGGACAAGATGGAGACAGACATATGAATGAGTGGCAGCGGAAAATGCAGGGGCTGGACAAAATGGAGACAGACATATGAATGAGTGGTAGCGGAAAATGCAAGGGCTGAACAAGATGGAGACAGACATATGAATGAGTGGTAGTGGAAAATGCAGGGGCTGGACAAGATGAAGACAGACATATGAATGAGTGGTAGTGGAAAATGCAGGGGCTGGACAAGATGAAGACATACATATGAATGAGTGGTAGCGGAAAATGCAGGGGCTGGACAAGATGGAGACAGACATATGAATGAGTGGTAGTAGAAAATGCAGGGGCTGGACAAGATGGAGACAGACATATGAATGAGTGGTAGCGGAAAATGCAGGGGCTGGACAAGATGGAGACAGACATATGAATGAGTGGTAGCAGAAAATGCAGGGGCTGGACAAGATGGAGACAGACATATGAATGAGTGGTAGCGGAAAATGCAGGGGCTGAACAAGATGGAGACAGACATATGAATGAGTGGTAGCAGAAAATGCAGGGGCTGGACAAGATGGAGACAGACATATGAATGAGTGGTAGTGGAAAATGCAGCGGCTGGACAAGATGGAGACAGACATATGAATGAGTGGCAGCAGAAAATGCAGGGGCTGGACAAGATGAAGACATACATATGAATGAGTGGTAGTGGAAAATGCAGGGGCTGGACAAGATGGAGACAGACATATGAATGAGTGGCAGCGGAAAATGCAGGGGCTGGACAAGATGGAGACAGACATATGAATGAGTGGTCGCGGAAAATGCAGGGGCTGGACAAGATGGAGACATACATATGAATGAGTGGTAGCGGAAAATGCAGGGGCTGGACAAGATGGAGACATACATATGAATGAGTGGTAGCGGAAAATGCAGGGGCTGGACAAGATGGAGACAGACAAAACTCTCAGGAAGGAAAAAAAAAAATGGAAATTTCGGGGTGTTTGATGGGAATAGAAAAGATCATGGCTTAATTATTTTTTAATGTGTAAAATGGATCAGGATCAAAAAGGCCACCTGGCCCCCTTTGACCAAGTCAAGTGCACAAACCCCACCACCTGGAAGGTGAAGCAACAGCATCTTTAGCCCAGTTGTTGCACTTTAAATTGAAATTGTTATTTGCTAACTCAGGTGATAGTTTCACAGCAAAACAAGGTGACGGGATTGCCGATACAGTGGTTCAGAGATGTACATCCAATCAATCCTCGGTGAAGGTGTTTTAAATCACCACTTTAGCAAACACCAAGTAAACAATGTGAAAATGATACCTGTTTGGCATTCCCATGTAAACACTCAGCACATGAGATAAGTTCCCACCCAGAAATTGTGGGGATCTGTCGAACGTCCACTCACCACCTTGTATTTCATGCTAACGTACAACGATGTTGTCCTTGTATTAGATATGACAGGTGTACAAACTTCTCTACGAGCCCAGATTCATTTTCAGGTTGTCCGTCCGTCCGTCCGTCCATCCGTGATAGGTTTTCGTTACCGCGATAACTTGAGAACGGCTGAAGGGATCTTAGTCAAACTTGGTGCAGGTATGAATAATGAGGTAAAGATGAAACGATTCCATTTTGGGGTCACAAGATGTAAAGGCCAAAGGTCAGAGGTCATGTAAGTGATAACTTGTGAACCAGTGATGGCATTCTGACCAAATTTGGTTCAATTATGAATAATGATGTAAAGATTAACTCATTAGACTTTGGGGTCAAGACGTCAAAGGTCAAAGGTCAAAGTCTGTAATAGGCCTATAAATTGAGAATGGCTAAAGGGATCTAATTCAAACTTGGTACAATTATGTAGAATGATGTAAAGATTAACTGATTCGATTTTGGGGGCAAGACGTCAAAGGTCAAAGTCTGTAATCGGTCTATAACTTGAGAACGGCTAAAGGGATCTAATTCAAACTTGGTACAGGTATGTATAATGATGTAAAGATTACCTGATTGATCTCGGGACCCAAAAATCTAAAGGCTAAAGGTCAGAGGTCATGTCAGGTAAAAATGTGATATCTTGAGAACAGCTGAAGGGATTTAAAGCAAACTTGGTACAAGTATTATAATGATGTAATAATGTGGGCGGAGGCATATCGGTCGACATCGTGATGTCAAAGAGTGCTGCTCTAGTTACCTTCGCAAAAGCGGAAGGTTATCTTTTGATCGCTGTGTATTTATTTGTATGTCTGTGTGTGTGTGTGTATGTTATTCGCATAACTCAAAAAGTATTCAACCGAATTGCATGAAATTTGGTGGGATGATTGGTTATTATACGGGACACATTTGATTAGATTTTGGGAGCAATCGGGTCAAAGATCAAGGTCAAGGTCACGAAAAGGTCAAAATCGTATTTTTGTTGTTCTGTTCCCTACACTCCCATGCCAAGTACAGAACAGTAGCTGCGGCGAAGGTATGCGCTCTACCGAGTGCCCGTTCTAGTTTAAATTGCTTCACTATAATGTTCTTCAGATATTAAGCTGCTTCCTGATTTGGTTTGCATGTCTTACATCAATATTTTTTCTTTAATGATGAAGACTTGCGTTGCAAACCCTGCACTTGTCATAAACAGCAGCATCGGACAGCCACTTGAAACAGCTTTATTACTCCCGCCAGGGAGTAATGCATTCACTCGTGTCCGTGTGTGTGTGTTTGTGAACAAGATATCTGGAAAAGTTCGGAACGGATTTGGATGAAAGTTGGTGGGATGATTGCCCTTGGGATAAGGAAGAATTGATTAGTTTTTGGTGAAGCTCAGGATATTATTCCCGATCCAGGAATTTTTTGAAGGCTTTTTTTACCATTGGAAGATAGGGCTCATTTTTTAAAATCATTATCTTCTATATATTCTATATTTAACATTGTGATATGAAAATAGTTTTCATATTTGTTGTAAATGTAGTTTAAACTCGTGGTTATGCGTTAGAGCGGTGTATTTTTTTTAGCAGCGTCGTCTTCAATGTTCATATTTTTTTTCTAATAAAGACATATTCTGTCATTTTAAAACTACCAAAGTGTGTATTAGGTTTCCCCGTTTCATAAAATGTATAGTTTGATACGTATAATGCTTTAAAAGTTTTTTTTTTTTTTTTTTTTAACCTGAGAAGAGATATCAACATTTAGCTCAGCGATTGTCATTCGCGGTGTCAGTATTTGATGAACTTATAAAGACTTAGTTCCAGATTTGTCAATGGCTGAGGTATATTAACAAACGAATAAAACAGATTTGGCAAAATTCCAACTTTTTTTTTAAAGATCGCATATTCACCCAGGGGTTGTGAGAGGCTGAAGAAGAAGAAACCTCGCATGGGCTTCCCAGACCAAATAAATAATTCTGGTTTTGGCACTGCGATTTTCAGGTTTATTACTCCCGCCAGGGAGTAATGCATTCACTCGTGCCCGTCCGTGTGTGTGTTCGTGTGTTTGTGAACAAGATATCTGGAAAAGTTCTGAACGGATTTGGATGAAAGTTGGTGGAATGATTGCCCTTGGGATAAGGAAGAATTGATTAGTTTTTGGTCAAACTCAGGATATTATTCCGGATCCAGGATTTTTTTTGGGGAATTTTTTTGGGAAAGATTTTTTCTGTTTGACTGCATTAAAGCTTTTATTCTTATTCTTAAATGATGTTTTTCTCCTCCAATTCCAAGATATATCAAAATAAATTCTCTGACAGTAAGGGCCTGCTTTCTTTTTCATTTATTGTTTTGGGGAGAAGGGATGTTAAACAAAACGTATTATTCCAACTAAACCCACGGCGGGAGTATGCGCTCTACTGAGTGGCGTTCTAGTTCGTTAATTTAATGTGAAAATGAAAATGCAATTTGAAAAAAAAAGGAGAAGAACATTTCAGATTTCATTTGAAACAAACAACTGCAATATCAGATCATTTATAATCGATGTATATAAATGTGATCAGGCTCTGTGCAAGTGCTAAGAATCTGTAGTTTTACTTCTATCAAAATGTTCAAAAGATGCTTTTGCAGCAGAAGATATTTCTACTTCAATAAAAATCCTCAGAGGTGAATTGCAGCCACCTACCTTGTCCTTCATAACAAAAGGTGTGTTTGGAGAGTTTGTTGTCTCGGGTGTACAAGGACGCAGCAAAGTACCACTTGGCCTTTGGGTGACTGCTGTGGTGTTGACTGTTTGAATTTGTTTCTGCAGACCACGATGAAGAGATCCCGAAGGCCTCCCAATATTTAATAACTTAAACAGTTTGTCTGAAGCAGCTTGGATGAAAGTGTCAACATCCTGGAAAAGGAGAAAGGAAAATGTCAATAGCAGGTCCACTGTTAACATGCAACAATGTCTTTAATATATAACCCCAAGTGGTGTCATGTCCCGGTGTGTACCCTGGTTAGAATAGGTACACCGTATCCCTGCGTGTCGTAAGAGGCGACTAAGACGGTTGTCGTCAGGAAGGGCATCCGGCCATAAAAAAAAAAAACCATTGCCTCAAAAAGAGAACCATGACAATTACAACTACATATGGGCAGGGTACAGCCCGAAGTGGAGATCGGTTTCTGAGGTTTGGGACATGGAATGTAGGGACAATGACAGGGAGATCAGGAGAAGTGGTGGAAGTATTGGTCAGACGAAGAGTGGACATATGTTGTGTGCAAGAGACGAGATGGAAGGGAAGTGGTGTGAGAATGGTGAAGGGTAGGCAGGGACAGAAATACAAGTTTGTGTGGCAATGGTGCCCGGAGAGCGTGAATGGTGTTGGTGTCCTGTTTTCTGAGGAGTTTGTAGACAGTGTAGTGAGTGTGACTAGAGTGAGTGATAGTTTGATGATGGTGAAAATGATGATTGGAAAGCTCTTGGTGAACATCATCTTGGGATATGCTCTGCAGGTTGGTCGAAGCGATGAAGAGAAGGACATACATGTTCTGGTGTGCTATAGAGAAGCTGATGGAAAACGTGAAAGATGAGGAAGTTGTTGTGGTAGGAGGAGACCTAAATGGACATGTGGGAAGGAGTATGGGCGGTTTTGAGGGAGTTCATGGGGGTTACGGATATGGTGTGAGAAATGGAGAAGGTGAAAGGATTTTGGAGTTTGCTGATGGAGCTGATTTGTTCATTTGTAATACTCAGTTCCAGAAAGAGATTAATAAGCTTGTTACATACACGTCAGGTGGGTCGACGACAACCGTTGACTACCTGATGGTGCGTAGGCAAGATAGGGGGCACCTCCAGGACACAAAGGTGATACAGGGGGAGGAGGTTGTTTCACAGCACCACTTGGTTGTCTGCGACATAAGGGTGAAAGGTGCGAGGAGAGCTCGGCGGGTGAAGTACCAACCGAGAATGAAGGTGTGGAGGTTGAAAGAGGTGACCGTGAGGGAGGCATTAAAAGAGAGGCTGAGTAGGGTAGAGGATGATGTGGTTGAGCTTGAACGTGGTTGGATGTCAATGAAAGATAGTCTGTTGGGAGCCGTTGGTGAGGTATGTGGATGGACAAAAGGACCACCGAGGCACTCGGAAACATGGTGGTGGGATGAGGAAGTTGGAAAGAGGATTGACGAGAAGAGGAAGAAGTTCAAGGAGTGGCAGAAGGCGAGGGTACGGGAGCAGAACCAGCAGAGCATGAAAGTTAGAAGGCTGCAAAGAAAGAGGTAGCAAAGGCGCAGGAGGCATGTAGGAAAATGTTCAGAGAAAGCTTGGATTCGGAAGAGGGTCAGAGAGCGGTATTCAGGATTGCAAAGCAGATAGCGAAAGAGAGGTGTGATGTGATGGGGGTGAGTTGCTTGAAGGATGAAGTGGGACAAATCGTTGTGGACCCAGATGGAATTAAAGGAAGATGGAAAAGATATATGGAAATGCTGTTGAATACAGAGAATGAATGGGATGGCAACATAGAGAGTAACCCAGTTTTAGGACCGGCAGAGAAGAAAACTGAGAAGGAAGTTGAGGAAGCGATAAAAGCAATGAAGAGTAGAAAAGCGGGAGGGCCGACGGGAATTGTGGGAGACATGTTGAAGGCAGCAGGAAGTTGGGGTGTGAAGAGAATGACAGAGATCTGTAATCTGGTGGTGAAAGAAGGCCGCCTTCCAGTGGATTGGGAACTGAGTACCCTCGTCCCTCTATACAAGGGGAAAGGTGACCCTCTGGAGTGTGGCTCGTACCGAGCAATAAAGTTATTGGAACATGGAATGAAGGTATTGGAAAGGGTGTTGGAGAGGAGGATAAGGAAGAAGGTGAAGATCGACGAAATGCAGTTTGGATTTATGCCAGCAAGAGGAACGACAGACGCGCTCTTTATTGTGAGGCAGTTGCAGGAGAAGTACATTGAAAAGAGGAAGAAGTTGTTTCTTGGGTTTGTTGGTCTGGAGAAAGCATTCGATAGGGTTCCACGCGAAGTATTGACATGGGCATTGAGGAAGTTAGGAGTGGAGGAATGGTTGATCAGAGTGGTGATGGCAATGTACAAAAGAGCGTGCATAGCTGTAAGGACGAAGGACGGGAACAGTGGTGAGTTTGAGGTGAAGGTGGGAGTGCATCAGGGGTCGGTACTAAGTCCACTACTATTTGTAGCTGTGATGGAGGTGCTGGCTCAGAACGTAAACGAGGGTTTACCGTGGGAGTTGTTGAATGCAGATGATCTGGTGTTGATTGCGGAAAGTATGGATGGACTGAAGGAAAAGATGAACAAGTGGAAGGAATGTATGGAGACAAAAGGTCTGAAGGTCAATATAGGAAAGACGAAGGTGATGGCAAGTGGTAAAGCATGTGGTGAGGTGGAAAGAACTGGGAAGTGGCCATGTGCTGTGTGCAGGAAGGGTGTCGGAGTGAACTCCATTCAATGTACAATGTGCGCTGAGTGGGTTCGTCAAAAATGTAGTGGTCTGAGAGGGTCAGTAACCAGTGTGGCAGCTACATTCAAATGCAAGGTGTGCACAGAGGGAGCTGCAGATGGAGGAAATGTTGAGTTGGATCTTGGAGACGGCGTGAAGCTGGAAGGTGTGAAAACATTTTGCTCCCTCGGAGACATGCTGAATGGAGAAGGTGGATCAGACTTGGCAACGGTTGCAAGAGTGAGATGTGCATGGAAGAAGTTTCGGGAACTGAGTGGCATGCTGATGAGGAGGGGAGTGTCGTTGAAGCTGAAGGGAAAGGTGTATGCTGCATGTGTGAGAAGTGTTATGATTTATGGGAGCGAGACATGGGTAATGAACGTAGAGCAGCAACGAAGGCTGGAAAGGGTGGAAATGCGAATGGTTCGGTGGATGTGCGTAGTATCGTTGAGAGAGAGGAAGACAAATGATGAATTGCGAAAGATGATGGGAATAGAGCCTGTGATTGATGCTGTGAAGAGGAACAGGTTGAGATGGTTTGGTCATGTGTTGAGGAAGGATGAAAGTGACTGGTTGAGAAGAGTGATGGAAATGAATGTAGAAGGAAGTGGAGGACGGGGAAGACCGAGAAAGACTTGGCTAAAGATGGTGGAAGAAGAAATGCGGGCAAGGGGGTTAACAAGGAGAGATGCAGAAAATAGGGCAAAATGGAGAAGATTGTCATGGGGACCGTAAGGCTAACCCCCGCTCTAGCAGGGAAAATGGCCATAAAATGCATGTTGTTGTTGTTGTTGTTGGTGTCATGGGCCTTGTGAGAATCGGCCACAGCGATCGAGGCAGTGGTCTGTTAACTTATACACCGCCAAAATATCTATGTGGCATTCTGTCAAGCAGGGTGTAAGCCTTAACTCCATGTCATTAGAACTTTGTAATTACTTTCTTTTAACTGTGTGTGTGTGTTGAGTGTGTGTGTTGAGTGTGTTGGTGTTGTGTGTGTGTGTGTGTGTGTGTGTGTGTGTGTGTGTGTGTGTGTGTGTATGTATGTATGTATGTCTGTATGTGTGTGTGTGTATATATATATCAGGAGAAAGATTATTGGTTTTGGGTCGTTTATAATCACATATACATATCTTTTCTGCATATCTCACAGGATTGTGAGTTGGATAGGCGACCATGACGGACCACGACCTGCTCATGGTTACATATCTTTTCCGCATATCTCACAGGATTGTGAGTTGGATAGGCGACCATGACGGACCACGACCTGCTCATGGTCACACATCTTTTCCGCTTATCTCACGGGATTGTGAGTTGGACAGGCGACCATGACGCACCACGACCTGCTCATGGTTACATATCTTTTCCACAAATCTTTCTGCAGAGTCAACATCACTTGGTTTGCTATGGAGGTTTAAAGGCTTATTAAACCAAGAGATAATTGAGAGAGGCAAAGCAATAACATACCGATATGTGCTGGACGCTTTTAAGTGATAAAAATTATATAAATAATGGGTATATGTTGCCTCGTAACACGTATATCAAGAGCCAGATGGTAGACAAACCTGAGCATGTGCAGTTTTATCACAAAGAAGCCAAACACGAATTTCACACTAATCTTTCACAAAGTGGCCAACAAAAAGATTGAAAACGTAATTGAAACGAAAACTAAAAAAAAAAATCATGAGAAAAAAAATGTTCACATACATTTCAAGATAGGCAAAGACACGCACCACGTTGCAAATCTTTTAACAATCCTGGAAATACAATCATTTTAACGATGCATCGTTCCTCTCTACTCACAGGTACAGCTTTGGAAAGCTTTGCACACGCCTCTCGCAAATGGACCTGTTTAGGTCCGAGGGAGAAGGACGCGATCTCTCCAGCAAATAATGCTGGCAAGCTGGAGTGACGCTCTCCGGTCCACTGCAGGTTCGAGACGGCTAGCAGAGCCCCAGGGCGCACCAGCTCATGGGCCGCGTGTTGTTCCAAGCCACCCCATACACGTAGAACCACAAGCTCTCCCTTGGGAGATCCCAAGTACACTGCCTGCATTTGAGCTGAGGGAAGCAATAGAAGGTGAAGTGATGCAGCCAGACGTGATGGCAGATTTACCTTTAGCAAACGTTCATTCGGTGCAATAAATACCTGATAAGAAAGGAAGAGAATAACTATTATGAGATTGGTAAAATGAAAAATGCAAGCAAGCACACCCTCCCCCAACAAGATTGTTAAAAATAAAAACTTTACCTGTTCAAGCTTCCAGAGAACAACAAAAACAAGAAATTTTAATTAAAACAAAAGCCGCGTCGATGTTACACAATGCCTAGATGCAGCTGTGCCTATAACGTCGATGTTATAGGCACAGGACATTCCTATTGATTCGATTACTTGATGTTATTTTTGTGCAAAGTGAAAATATATCTCGGCAATTTCCCGTGTGTGGTGACGAATTTTTAATATATCTCGGCATTTTCCCGTCTGTTATTTCAGGCGGTGTATGACTGACCATCAGCGATTTAAAAAAAAAAAATCTCGGCAATTTCCCGTATGTGGCGACACATGAACGAAGCTATGCTCCTCTCTCCACATTATTGTGACGACGTATAAATTAAATATTTCATCGTGACGATTGTCATCAAATGGACGAATTTTTAATATATCTCAGCATTTTCCCGTCTGTTATTTCGGGCGGTGTATGACTGACCATGCCGCGATTTAAAAAAAATATATCTCAATGGACTTGAAGTTACAGGCCTTTGAGAATTCATTTCGTTCTATAAAGGGCAACTTTCATCGGATTTTCTTCCTGTTTTTTTTCAACCGAGTCTAAAACTATGTTAGCGACTGTGAAAAATGAAATGATATATCGAATTTGATTTGAAATAAAACTGTGTGAGAGAGGAAGACACCATGGGCCTACAAAATAGGCCTCAAAGCTATGCCAGTTAATAAAATGGTGGATATTTGTTTATATGAAGCCTCTCCCAAAATGGGTGGAGCTATGGTTCCCAGAATGGGTGGAGCTTTGAGGTTTTGTCTTTTCTGCAAGAACAACAAGAAGAAGAACAAGAAGAAGAACAACAACAACAACAGCAGAGGGCACTCTATGACCAGCGTCTGCGACGCGGCTAACAAAAACAATAAATTTTCATTCACATGAAATATAAATCAACTTTTTAAATTCTTCAAACATTATTTCCCTCAGACTTGGAGAACATATTCCTAGTCAACCTCTTTTTTTCATGATTTCAACCGATGCTCTGATATTGGGTCATGTGACCTCAAAATTAAACTATTGTGATAGTCCAATAGGTAAGAATTTGGGACTTGTACTTCAGTAATGAAAACGTTTCTTTGAATTTCACTGTTATTTTGGACACCACCTTGATTTGACCCACATTTGGACACTAAGCTTCAATTCTGACTTTTTATGACCGACAGATATTACGTGTTCGAAAAAACATTATGTTTAGCCGCTCAGAGTGGTAGCAACAAGTGAAATTTGAGGTATTAGTTCATGGACTATTTGATATTTCTTTATTTGGAATTCTCCCTCACTTTCCTTTTTGAGTCAAAGTTTGTAATTGAGCCTGGTGTTGGCTTAGCGGTTAGGGTGCCGGCTTGGGATCCGAGGATCCTGGGTTCGAATCCCGGTCGATCGCTGAATTAACGCCAGTGGGGTTGACTCAGCCTGTCATCCTTCCGAGGTCGGCAAATTGAGTACCAGCTTGCTGGGATGAATGATCACGGTGTGTACCCCAACTTAGAATAGGTACACCGTATCCCTGCGTATTGTAAGAGGCGACTAAGGGTTGGCGTCAGGAAGGGCATCCGGCCATAAAAACATTGCCTCAAACAGGGAACCATGATTGTCATGGGGCCCGCAAGGCTAACCCCCGCTCTAGCGGGGAAAAATGGCCTTAAAACGATCATTCATTCATTCATTCAGTCAAAGTTTGTAATTACTTGTCCAACTAAGTTTTTTTTTTTTCCATGGCGGTGGTTCATATGCACAAGGTGTGTCATATATAAATGTAATAACTAGCTACCGATAAACACTTTGTCCAACACCCCCAACATGAGCTTGAATGGCGATAGCTGCTTGTGCTTTACCTCGCGATGCTCTTTTGGACATGATCATCACTGGGAAAATGAATATCACACGAGGAATCTTAAAGGGAATACAGGGAACTACCCCTTTCAATCAGTTGTTGTCCTCAGTTGCATTTGTACGCAATCCTCAAAATGTTGCTGAATTTCAGTTGCATGAAGACGGCTTCTGAGGTCGTTCAATTGAAACAAGGTGGTAAATTTTCTTCCCCAATGTGGCCTAATTACATAGGATGGCTCAGATGAATCCTGCAACAATCTTGTTTTGTCGGAGACTTGCGCACACGAGGCGACTGTCGACGACGCCATTGTTGTTGAACAAAATAGCGATGAAGAGGAAAAGCAGGGAGAGAATGAGAACAGCGTAAGCTCCGAGCACTGCTGCCTTGGGAATAGTGCTGGCACGTCACCCACGGCATGCTAGGAGAAAAAGGCGGCTGTAGGTAAAGCCCTGGGTGGAGAGAAGGCCGGCTCAGGGAGCATTCAACAACTTGCTGGTGGAACTTGCTGTGGAAGATAAGACAACTCTCAATGTATCTATATTTACGGCCGCCATCTTAGAAAAACGTTGCACCTCTGTATCTCCGTAACGTCTCCATGGAAACAATTGAAACGTGGCTCAATGTCAAGTACTCCCCTCACGGAATGACATATGTTAATGATGATGTCATGAGTGCCTTCATTATGGCGTCATAATTCAACAAGTACAATGCTTAATCCGATCAGTATGAAAACGGGGGAAGAATTTGGTAGACGCAATTAAATTGATGACATCATAGGTCAGTGGTTTAGCAGCCATGCTGGATTGAACATAAAGAAACTTTAAAAACCTTCTACAGAACGGCTGACCAGATCGATGCCAAACTTCATGCGCATGATCTACTAGTCTTGGGGAATATAGGGTGCCCATGAATAAATCTCAGGTCACATGGTCTGGCAGCCATATTGGATTTAACCTAAAACCTTTAAAAATCCTCTCCAGAACGGCTGGACTGATCGCGGGAAACCTTCACACAAATGTTCCCCAAACCTTTGGGATACCATGGAGTTCACGAATAAATCATCGGTCACGGGGTTGGGCAGCCATATTGGGCCTAAGGTAAAATCTTAGAAAATCTTCTCTGAAACCGCTTAACCAATCAATGCGAAACTTAACTAATAGATCAACTACCCATGGGAAATATCGTTTGATAAAAGTGAAACATTGGTCACTGGTCTGGCAGCCATATTGGATCAAAGAAAAACAAAACCTCAAAAAAAAGAAAAAAAAAGTTGGCTTGCACTAAGTCCTTCTCAAAACTGTGCAGGGTAAGTATTCTATGAATATCATCTAGTTAATAGATATATAGTCACACAGCTTCACCGCCCCATGGCTATATATATATATATATATATATATATATATATATATATATATATATATATATAGATATATATATATATATATATATATATATATATATATATATATATATATATATATATATATATATATACAGACTTGGCATTTAATATGGAATATATATTTTTTCTTGACTTGGGTTTACTTTCTTAACTCAGTATATCAATCTAGTGAGTTTCGTTTCCACTTTGGTGATTTATTTGTTAAAAGAACCATGTCACTGATTGTCTGTCGCAGCAAGAAGTCAACAACAGGATTATATCACAGGTGGCGTGGCAAAATGTACGGACAGGTGCATTTGATGATTGGCTTCACAGTCAGGTATACAAGGGTTGTTGCGTTCTGTATTCGTGGAAAACAAGAGCTGCACGTCTCCAAAAGTTATTGCCGCTTCCGCTGGAGATGGTCCGTCAACTCGACAATGCTGTTTGTCATGGAGTGGTGGCTTTACGAAATTACGGCATGAAACAGCGTGCTATTGCTCGGCAGTATGGCATCACTCAAGGTCAGGTGTCAAAGATCCTGAAACGAAATGCTCAGAGGGGTGTCCCTACTCCAATACCGAGGCCAGGACGTCCCTGCAGAACCACAAGGAGGGATGATCGCCAGCTGCACCGGTTAGTCCGCAATGGCCGTACCAAGTCAGCTAATCGGCTTAGGGCTGAGTGGCAGCAACTGACAAATGTGCCTGTATCCAGAAGGCTAGTCAACCAACGACTGGTTCAAGCAGGCTATCGTGCCAGGCGTCCCCTGAGAAAGCCACGCCTGACCAGACAACACCGCCAGCGCCGATTGCAGTGGGCCAGAGAGCACCGTCAATGGCAGCCAGGACACTGGAATCACGTGATCTTCAGTGACGAGTCTACATTTCTGGTCTATCGTCAAGATGGTCGCGTCCGAGTGTGCAGACAAGTGCATGAAGCCTACAACAAAGATTGTATAGTGCCAAGAGTCCAAGCTGGAGGTGGTGGGGTGACCGTTTGGGCTGCTTTTCATGCAGGGGGCAAAACTGACCTGGTTGTTCTGAATGGAAACCTGAACCAGTTCAAGCACAGGGCCATTCTGGAAGAAACATTGCTTCCATTTGCTCGTGCAGCCTTTCGAGGAAACTTTGTCTTCCAAGATGACAATGCACGGCTCATCGTGCTCGCATGATCCAACACTTTCTTGCTGACCGTGGTGTAGAGCATATGGAGTGGTCTGCCATGTCCCTGGATATGAATCTGATAGAGAACTTGTGGGCAGAATTAACGCGTCAAATCGACCACTTGGACCAGCAGCCGACCTCTGTGCGTGAATTGCAGCAGGCTATTGTCACTGCATGGCAAGCGATTCCTGTCCAAACCTTGGCAAATCTCATGAACAGCATGCCTCAACGTGTACGTGCTCTCCTGAATGCTCGTGGGGGTTACACGAAGTACTGAACTGTAATTTTACTGTCCGTAATCCCAGTCGTAATTTAACTTTTGTTTTTGTTATATAAAAAATTTGGCTGATGTGCAAAATAAAGAGATACTTCTGGAAAACGTACAGAAGTTTAACACAGTACTTTCCATGAATTGAGTTCGATATCAGTTTACATCACTTTCAAGGATCAATTTATTTGTTTCAAAATGTCAAATGTGGTTTTTGTTTCTTTTAAAGGTGACATTAACAAAATCTAGAATAATTTCAACATAATTCCAATGAACTTTTGGTTCTCAGACATCTTGAAAAGTAAGTTCACCCCCACAAAAAAAATATTCCATATTAAATGCCAAGTCTGTATATATATATATATATATACATACACATATATACATATACACATATATATATATATATATATATATATATATATATATATATATATATATATATATATATATATATATATATATATATATATATATATATATATATATATATATATATATACACACACACATACATACACTACCGGTCAAAAGTTTTAGAACACCTCCATTTTTCCAGTTTTTATTGAAATTTACGCAGTTTAATGTCTCAATGTACTCTGAAATTAAGCATAGAACAAATAAGCAATTGGAGATAAAAAAGAAATCGTAGAATCATTTTGTTTAACAAAATTTAATTTAAATTTTTGACTCAGCAAAGTAGCCACCTTTTGCAGATATAACCGCCGAACACACTCGTGGCATTCTTTCTACAATGGAAATCAAATATTGTTCGGGAAGTTCTTCCCAACACTGTTGCAGAAGTTCCCACAAATGTGATGCACTTGTAGCTTGCTTTGCTTTCACCCTTCTGTCCAGTTCATCCCAAACCAGATCGATGGGGCTTAAGTCTGGAGACTGTGCTGACCATTCCATGATTTGAAGCCTACCGTCTTGTTCTTTTCCTCGAAGGTAGTTTTGACATAGCCTAGAGGTGTGTTTAGGGTCATTATCTTGCTGTGGGATGAACCCCTGACCAACTAGGCATATACAAGAGGGTACTGCATGGCACTGCAAAATGCTGTGGTAGCCCTTTTGGTTCAGGGTGCCAGTCACTCTGTGCAAGTCGCCGACTCTGGATCCAGCAAAAGAGCCCCAGACCATCACGCTTCCTCCTCCATGTTTGACAGATGGTGTCACCCACTGAGGAACCATCATTTCGCCGACTCGATGGCGTACAAAAACCCTGCGTGATGAACCAAAGATTTCAAATTTTGATTCATCGGTCCATAAGACCTTCTTCCAGTCTTCAGTAGTCCACTGGCACCCTGAAGTAGTCCACTGGTGCTTCATGGCCCAGGCAAGCCTGTTTTTCTTATTTTGCCATCTTAGCAATGGCTTTCTTACTGCCACTCGACCTGTCAAACCTGCAGCTCAAAGTCTTCTCTTCACAGTTGAAACTGAGACTTGCTTACTTCGACCAGTGTTAAGCTGTGCTTGAAGCTGTTGTCCTGTGAGCCGCCTATCACGCAAACTGTTGACTCTCAGAAACTTGTCTTCTGATTCTGTTGTGGCTTTGGGTCTGCCAGACCTCTTCCTGTCAGAGTTTCCTCCAGTTTCCAATATACTACTTCCTGCAGTTCAGGGAGTTCAGTTATCAGTTATCCCTGCGCAGTTGTTATCCCTGCGCATCGTAAGAGCGTGACCAAGGGTTGGCGTCAGGAAGGGCATCCGGCCATAAAAACATTGCCTCAAACAGGGAACCATGATTGTCATGGGGCCCGCAAGGCTAACCCCCGCTCTAGCGGGGAAAAATGGCCTTAAAACGATCATTCATTCATTCATTCATTCTGCAGTGCAATATTGTCCAAATAATGCTTCAGAGGGTGTACTAACGGTCTGTTCCAATACTGCTTTTATACAGATAGGGGGGTTGTAATCAAGTAATCAGCAGAGGTTGGGACACCTGTAGGAATTGTTTGCATCAACTTTCAAGGCTTAATTTACTTACATTGCTGCAGAACAGCTGTAAGTTGTTAACCCATTACTTGTTCACTGAAGAAGGCGTTTTTTTTAACAATATAACTGTGCAATTTACATTACTTTCCCGTTTTTGCTAACCGAAACTTTTTTTTTAACCTCAAGCAGTTTCTGCTTACCTTTGTACCATTTCAGGTTATTGCTCAACTGGACTTGAATTGCTTAAATTTCAATAAAAACTGGAAGAATTGAGGTGTTCTAAAACTTTTGACCGTTAGTGTGTGTGTGTGTGTATATATATATATACATACATACATACATACATACATACATACATACATACATACATATATATATATATATATATATATATATATATATATATATATATATATATATATATATATATATACAGTATATATATATACATATATACATATATATATATATATATATATATATATATATATATATATATATATATATATATATATATATATATATATACATATATATATATATCTATACAGACTTGGCATTTAATATGGAATATTTTTTTTTCTTGACTTGGGTTTACTTTCTGAACTCAGTATATCAATCTTGTGAGTTTCTTTTACCCTTCGGTGATGTCTTTGTTGAAAGAACCATGTCACTGATTGTCTTTCGCAGCAAGAAGTCAATAACAGGATTATATCACAGGTGGCGTGACAAAATGTAAGGACAGGTACATTTGACGATTGGCTTCACAATTAAATCGGGTATATAAGGGTTGTTGCGTTCTGTATTAGTGGAAAACAACTGCTGCACATCTACAAAAGTTATTGCCGCTTCCTCTGGAGATGGTCGTCAACTTGACAATGCTGTTTGTCATGGAGTGGTGGCTTTACGAAATTGTGGCATGAAACAGCGTGCTATTGCTCGGCAGTATGGCATCACTCAAGGTCAGGTGTCAAAGATCCTGAAACGAAATGCTCAGAGGGGTGTCCCTCCTCCAATACCGAGGCCAGGACGTCCACGCAGAACCACAAGGAGAGATGATCGCCAGCTGCACCGGATAGTCTGCAATGGCCGTACCAAGGCAGCTAATCGGCTTCGGGCTGAGTGGCAGCAACTGACAAATGTGCCTGTATCCAGAAGGCTAGTCAACCAGCGACTGGTTCAAGCAGGCTATCGTGCCAGGCATCCCCTGAGAAAGCCATGCCTGACCAGACAACACAGCCAGCGCCGATTGCAGTGGGCCAGAGAGCACCGTCAATGGCAGCCAGGACACTGGAATCCCGTGACCTTCAGTGACGAGTCTAGATTTCTGGTCTATCGTCAAGATGGCCGCGTCCGAGTGCGCAGACAAGTGCATGAAGCCCACAACGAAGATTGTATAGTGCCAAGAGTCCAAGCTGGAGGTGGTGTGGTGACCGTTTGGGCTGCTTTTCATGCAGGGGGCAAAACTGACCTGGTTGTTCTGAACGGAAACCTGAACCAGTTCAAGTACAGCGTCATTCTGGAAGAAACATTGCTTCCATTTGCTCGTGCAGCCTTTCGAGGAAACTTTGTCTTCCAAGATGACAATGCACGGCCTCATCATGCTCGGATGATCCAACACTTTCTTGCTGACCATGGTGTAGAGCATATGGAGTGGCCTGCCATGTCCCCGGATATGAATCCGAAAGAGAACTTGTGGGCAGAATTAACACGTCAAATCGACAACTTGGACCAGCAGCCTACCGCTGTGCGTGAATTGCAGCAGTCTATTGTCACTGCATGGCAAGCGATTCCTGTCCAAACCTTGGCAAATCTCGTGAACAGCATGCCTCGACGTGTACGTGCTCTCCTGAATGCTCGTGGGGGTTACACGAAGTACTGAACTGTAATTTTACTGTCCGTAATCCCAGTCATAATTTAGCTTTTGTTTTTGTTGAAATTTTTTTTGGCTAATGTGCAAAATACAGAGATACTTCTGGAAAACGTACAGAAGTTTAACACAGTACTGTCCGTGAATTGAGTTCGATATCGGTTTTCATCACTTTCAAGGATCAATTTATTTGCTTCGAAATGTCAAATGTGGTTTTTGTTTCTTTTAAAGGTCACATTAACAAAATCTAGAATAATTTCAACATAACTCCAATGAACTTATATATATACACAGACTTGGCATTTAATATGGAATATTTTTTTTGTGGGGGTGAACTTGCTTTTCAAGATGTCTTAGAACCAAAAGTTCATTGGAATTATGTTGAAATTATTCGAGATTTTGTTAATGTGACCTTTAAAAGAAACAAAAATCACATTTTACATTTCGAAACAAATAAATTGCTCCTTGAAAGTGATGTAAACTGATATCTAACTCAATTCATGGACAGTACTGTGTTAAACTTCTGTACGTTTTCCAGAAGTATCTCTTATTTTGCACTTTAGCCAAAATTTTTTTTAACAAAAACAAAAGTTAAATTATGACTGGGATTATGGACAGTAAAATTACAGTTCAGTACTTCGTGTAACCCCCACGAGCATTCAGGAGAGCACGTACACGGTGAGGCATGCTGTTCACGAGATTTGCCAAGGTTTGGACAGGAATCGCTTGCCATGCAGTGACAATAAGCCTGCTGCAATTCACGCACAGAGGTCGGCTGCTGGTCCAAGTGGTCGATTTGACGCGTTAATTCTGCCCACAAGTTCTCTATCGGATTCATATCCGGGGACATGGCAGGCCACTCCATATGCTCTACACCATGGTCAGCAATAAAGTGTTGGATCATGCGAGCACGATGAGGCCGTGCATTGTCATCTTGGAAGACAAAGTTTCCTCGAACGGCTACACGAGCAAATGGAAGCAATGTTTCTTCCAGAATGGCCCTGTACTTGAACTGGTTCAGGTTTCCATTCAGAGCAACCAGGTAAGTTTTGCCCTCTGCATGAAAAGCAGCCCAAACGGTCACCCCACCACCTCCAGCTTGGACTCTTGGCACTATACAATCTTTGTTGTAGGCTTCATGCACTTGTCTGTGCACTCGGACGCGGCCATCTTGACGATAGACCAGAAATCTAGACTCGTCACTGAAGATCACGTGATTCCAGTGTCCTGGCTGCCATTGACGGTGCTCTTTGGCCCACTGCAATCGGCGCTGGCGGTGTTGTCTGTTCAGGCGTGGCTTTCTCAGGGGATGCCTGGCACGATAGCCTGCTTGAACCAGTCATTGGTTGACGAGCCTTCTGGATACAGGCACATTTGTCAGTTGCTGCCACTCAGCCCTAAGCCGATTAGCTGACTTGGTACGGCCATTGCAGACTAACCGGTGCAGCTGGCGATCATCCCTCGTGGTTCTGCGGGGACGTCCTGGCCTCAGTATTGGAGTAGGGACACCCCTCTGAGCATTTCGTTTCAGGATCTTTGACACCTGACCTTGAGTGATGCCATACTGCCGAGCAATAGCTCGCTGTTTCATGCCGTAATTTCGTAAAGCCAACACTCCATGACAAACAGCATTGTCGAGTTGACGGACCATCTCCAGAGGAAGCGGCAATAACTTTTGGAGACATGCAGCAGTTGTTTTCCACTAATACAGAACGCAACAACCCTTGTATACCTGACTGTGAAGCAAATCATCAAATGCACCTGTCCGTACATTTTGCCACGCCACCTGTGATATAATCCTGTTGTTGACTTCTTGCTGCGACAGACAATCAGTGACATGGTTCTTTTAACAAATAAATCACCAAGGTGTAAAAGAAACTCACCAGATTGATATACTGAGTTAAGAAAGTAAACCCAAGTCAAGAAAAAAAAAAAATTCCATATTAAATGCCAAGTCTGTATGTATATATATATATATATATATATATATATATAATATATATATATATATATATATATATATATATATATATATTTATATATGAAGAAGAAGAAGTTTTGGTCACAAATATACATACATACATACCATACATATTGTTGCGGATATGAGGATTGCATTTTTTTGATTGTGTGTATTGTAGTGGTAAATTGTTGTGTAACCTTGGTTGGATATGGCCCCTCCTGCCTCCAGTGTTGTGTAAAGGTTAAAAGGGTGTCCCGGTAGTTATTTCCATAAAGCACACACATTGAAGGACCCGATAAAACCCTTGTGCAGTAGCTTATATCTTATTATGTGTTTTAGGGTAAGGCCTTGTCTTCCATTAAAATAATACTCCATTGCACCGAATCAATTAAGAATAGCTCCCCTTCAATAATTCCATTTCCCAGCCAAACTCTCCATCTGTGGGTAAAGCAGTTCACAAGCGTGGGGTGCACACCCTCTCATTTCGCTGCGATAGTGAATACGTGCTCCGTGCTCTGTTTGAACAGGAGGGGCGGGGTCGCCCGGGAGAGGCAAGCCCAGGGCGCGCCACGAAGGGCGGGGCTGTTCAGCCCCATGCCCAAATAAGGAAACAAGCCCGTGGCTCGCCACGAGGGGCGTGCCGTCGGCGCCATGCCCAAATAAGGAGACAAGCCCGTTGGATTACCATACAAGGTCACGAAACAGAGCACGGGGGGGAGGGCGGTACCAAAACCGAAGAGGGCGTGTCAGACCCGCGCTGAAGGTTTGGACAGAAGGGTGCGACGATCGCTGGAAGAAGCTACACCAGAGATACGGCAGATGAGTCCAGGTGCGTAAGAGGGTTGGCAGTCCACCGGGAGAGAGTTCAGAGTGGCACCGGAGTTGCGTGAGATACGCAAAGCCTTTGACAAAGAGCCGCTTCAACCAGCCCCGTTTCAACCAGCCAAGTGACCCTGCCGGCGTGCGCTGTAAAGCCGAATACAAGGAGCTGCCGGCTCCTCGCTTCCCGCCCCGAGTGGACCTGCTCGCTGTGCCCTGTGATTCCACCTGCTCATCCCTCCAAACGATTCCTGCCCTTACATCCATTTGCGTACGTGAGTTTGTTTTGTTCGTGCTGTCCTGGGTAGTAACTAAGTCTGTATAAGCTAGTAATTTTCACTGTGTCACCTGCGTTTTCATGTCCGCTGTAAATACCCGTGACTGCTCTTTTTGCTTATGTGTGTAAATAATAATAAACCCCGTTACTCTTCTGTATGTCTTCTTCTTCTTCCTCTTTGCATTCGTCGTCTTAGTCTTTTCCACATTGAGTATCTGTGGCGCGATACGGCCAACGTCTGGGTGAATCGGGTTTAGTCGGGGAACAACTGTTCGGTCGCGGAGCCTCCGCTCGGCAAACATACCATCCTTAACCGCGTACCGTAACAATATATAACCATATACGTTTGCTCCATTGTAAGATAAGGTGTATGTTGACATTTTGACCTCACAAATAATTGGTGGTTGAATTAAGTGACCGGATATGCAAATCCTCTTCAAATTTCAAGTCAATTGGATGAAAATTGAGGATTTTAGAAATTCAACCTAAATTCTTGACCTTTGGCTTATTTTAACCTAAAAAATAATTGGTGGTTGAAATATATATTATATATATTGTTGCGGATCCCGGGTTCGTCGACGTACAAAGGGGGGGTGTATGCCCCGTTCCCCCACGAACTCCGGGTCCACTGAGGCCGCCGACCACGACTACACTCGTGGTTGACGGATTGCTAGGCAACTCCAGCCGCCAAGCCCGCAGCTGCGCGTGGAAGGGTTAAAGGTCACAACCCGAATATCTTTGGACACATGCAGCCGTGAGAACGGGGACTGAACCCCGCACAAGTCACACTTCTTCCTGACGCCAGAGCGGTTGTGCGTCGCGTGACCGTACGTTACACTATCGGACCCGATTGAGCGGTTTTAATTCGGGCGGTGCTAGGTCAATGGATGGGAAATGACGACGACGGCCAGGTTGGGAATACCAAACACAGTATTTATTTACAGGTATGTACAGAACAGAGACACAGCAAAGAATCTTAATAGCCTGACCTAGACTCCCAGACAAAGGCCCTCATTCGTTTGGGGAAGGGGGGAAGAGGGTAATGCGCAGGGAAGCGCGGCCGCTTCGTGCAGCTTGTCCGGATGGGCTTGGATCTTGATGGTGATGGTGCAGCTTGTCCGGATGGGCTTGGTCGTGCAGCTTGTCCGGATGGGCTTGGTCGTGCAGCTCTTGCGAATGGGCTTGGTTGTGCAGCTCTTGCGAATGGGCTTGGTTGTGCAGCTCGTGCGAATGAGCTTGGTGGACGAAAGCCCCAGGAATCGCTCCAACCCAAGGCGCCAACAGCCGGAGACGATCGCGGCAGGGACGAAGAGTGATGATGTACCAGGAGCAGGAACCAGAGGACTGATCAGGATAGCAGGAGCCCAGCAAGAGAGTGTTCTGGGCCGGGTTTTTATAACCCCCCAAACCCCTTCCCGAATGTTCCATGGGTCTCAATTGGCCGCTGGGGGTCACGTGACGTGACAGCCCCTCATTGGCCACCCTCGGCCACTCCCTTTCGCTCCCATTGGTTGCTCGATGCTCCTCCTCCCAGAAATGTCTCTTTCCTCCTTCGGGGAAGGTTTTATTCCTCTTTCAGGCCTGCAGGGCCTAGTCTAGTCCCATGTGTTACGGATTCGTCACTTCCGTTGTTGTGGTTCTCATCCACTGCAAACATTTTTGGTTCCATGTACTATTATATTGTTATCGTTTAAGTGAATTGGAGATAACTGTTTTCAAAAGGTAAAAAAAAAGAATGTTTTAAAAAGAAACCGGAAACCGGATCGGGAACCGGACGAAGAAGAAGAGGAAGAAGAGGAGGAAAAGGAGGCGGAGCGAGTAAGGTCGGAGAAGTAGCCGAGCTGTTTGGAGGTCTGGAGCAAACGCTGGCGAACGGGGGTCACTAGCGAACTTTGGGGTTTCCTGGGAAAGGGATTCCTGCGACAGAGTTGTTATCGCTGTGACAGATAAACCTGCGTGACAGGTTTTGCGGTTGATTCCGAAGAGAATCGTTGGAGTGCCGTTACGTCTCGAGTACGGGCCGGTTGGCCATTTTGCCTCGCGCCTGATTTCGCATCGCTCCAGGTTTATCACCTCGCTTCAACCATTTCACCGCATCCAGACGTTAACCTGGTGTGTGTGTGTGTGTGTGTAATGTGGATTTTGAGTGTGAATTTGCGGTTCGCCGATTGGGAGCCGTTGAACGTCCATACCCGAAGGTGTGATTTCTCAGCCGCCTCTTGAGGACACTTTTGCCCATCTTTGGCAGTGTGACTGTCAACCGAGCGGGATTCTGGTCTCGATACATCGTTCTGACGATCACTGGAGCGTGGATCGACTTTGGCTTGAAGCCGGGACAGAGACATTGGGAATGTTATTTTCGCTCACTTGGAGCACAGTGAGTTATATTGTACGAAACTGATGGTACCATCATAGGAATGATATATTGTTTGTACAATTGATTAATATTGTTATTGTACTGTTATTCTTGTGTGACCTTAATACAATACTTGTTTGTTGGTAACAATTGGTGTGGTTTCACCATTGATCTTTGACATACAGAATAACACATCTTTCTGCCATGACTCCTCTCGGGGCTCGGAGGTACACCGTGACCGGGGTTTGGGGAGGAGCACGTAACACATGACAAGGCACTTTGGGCCTCAACGAGGCCTACAATCATCCTGCCTGACTCAACGCATTATTTGTTTTCTTTCTAAACACTGGAAAGGGCCTATACTTTACATTTAATAAGAAATAACTAACTATAGGAGGCTACATGTTGTGGTGCAACTAACTATAGGGGTGGTTGCCTTTATTTGCAAAACCGCAACAATACATACATATATATATATATATATATATATATATATATATATATATATATATATATATATATATATATATATATATATATATATATATATATATATATAATATATTATATATATACAGTCATCCCTCGCTATATCGCGGTTCACTTTTCGCGGCTTCGGTACATCGCGGGTTTTTCTCGCTAGTATATGTAAAATTATATCGCGGATTTTTCGCTATATCGCGGGATTTTTCGGTATAAATGTATTTTTATATACTATTATTTTAAATATTTTTGTGGTAAAATAAGCATTTTCTAGCCTAAAAAATTAAAAAACATAAAAAAATAAGAAAAATACAGTTATTAAAACATATTACAAGAAATAAAATACTGTACATAGTGTACAGTAGAAGGAGAGACAGAGTCGTGCGTATGGAAAACGCAGATGCGGCAGCTTCCACTTGCGCTAGTTACCCACGTAATGGGTAACTGTAATGCTCTTTCTGGCTGTGCAGTACATTCATCATCGTCATCACCTTCATCGTCATCAGTACTGCACAGCTAATTCATCATCATCTTCATCACGCAAGTTGTAGTATTGAAGAGCCGGGGCTCTTGCTTGATACGGACGAAATGACGGGCAAGACACAAACTCGTCCGAGAAGATATTTATTCTCAAAACCAACTCGGGAACACTGAAAAGCCCGTTTATCGGGCTGAATTATAAAGCACAACCAGAAACCGAAAGCCACGCCTCTCAAGCGTGGCGTGCTTGGTGGTCACGTGATCAACAGGTGTAGCTGATTATACCCGCACGCGCGGCACGCTTTGGCGGTCACGTGACCAGCCACTCTGGCGCCGGGGATCCCCGCCGGTGACGTCACCGGCTGGAGCAAGGAGATTCTAATGCTGGTCTTGCTTGGGGAACCCATGGGTCGCTACAGTATCTTCAATGGTGAGTACCCATTAGAATTTTATATGTTGTTAAAATTACGTATGTTTAAGAGTGTAAAAAGTGTTTAAGAAGTATAGGAAGTGTTTATAAGAGTATGGGAAAGGTTAATAAGAGTGTGGGAGGGTCATAAAGCTTTAAAATATATATAAATAATAAAATAAAAATATGGTCGCTACTTCGCGGATTTTCGTCTATCGCAGGGGGTTCTGGAACGTAACCCCCGCGATAAACGAGGGATCACTGTATATATATATATATATATATATATATATATATATAGATATATATATATATACATATATATATATATACATACATATATATATATATATACATATTATATATATATATATACATATATATATATATACATATATATATATATATTGTTGCGGATATGAGATTGGCCTCCATCCATATCCGCTTGTAAATATTCCCCTATTTCCCCAATACTTCCCAACTATCCCCAATCCCCCATTCCCTAGTCCCATTTTCTGTAAACAACACTCTGTAGACCCGACCTTCCCCTATTTCCCCCATTAAATGTCGCATCCAGGTCCACCGCATCTCACGTAGACAACTATAGGACATCTTGCTAGTTATTCTTAGTCTATGTCAGTTAAGGACTCGTTTCCATTAATTCTGACTCTTCGTTGCACCAGAATGTGATTGTATGGCACCGTTAGGAAGTTTAGGACCTCCCAATACCTCCCCGCAGCTCTTCCTCACGGTTCAGCAACAACAACAACAACAGCAACAACAACGGCGGCGGCGCGGGGAGTGCGCGTCCTCACTCCGGCTTGGTTAGCCGCCATCGAACATGTGCTCCGACGGGGTTACCACGTAGGGGCTCGCTGTCAGCTCCTCGTCAAGGGCGTAGCCCGGTAACCCCCCGCACCCAATAGAAGCGGCGGACCGATTCCATCTGGGGCGGAGCCAACGAGCCGAGGGCGTGTCACTCCCCGCTGAGCATGCGCAGGAAGAGGGAGGTGACGTCAGATACGCGCTGGACTTAAAGGAAGAGAGACGCCACCTCCGAGCGCTGCAATACCTCCCCGCATCTCTGGACCGGACCGTGTTTGATTCTGCCCCTGAGCCAAGGTGCACCTTGTGCTATCGACTGCCTGTCCGTCCTTGCCATCAATCCCTGTGTAAGTCAGTCTTGTTCCGTTTGTCTGTGGTCTGTCGGGATAGATAAGATTGTGTCTAAGTGCCCATCTTTTCTGTGCTTTACCTCATACCTTGTAATCTACCCCTGTTCTCCACCACCAATTATATCCTCCTCCGGAGGTCTTGAGAACTGTACCCCTTGTGTCGTTTCATTTATTCCAGTCGTTGTGTCTTTTCCATCATTGATTTAGCATAGCGCGACCAGGTCAACGTCGGGTGGAATCGGGTGAGTTGGGGAAGAATCGGGGGAATTGTTAGGTCGCGGCAATACCACCGCTCGGTAAATAACATCAAATCCGCGATCCATAACAACTGGTGTCGAGGAGTGAGATCGGACCCGAAGCGCGCTTAACGTGCTCAAAATTACAAGTAACCGAAATTTGTTTTGTTGTAAAATAAAAACCCGAATTTTGAAAGTCGCGCTATGGCAGATCAAGACGGCTGGGTTCCGGTAGAGGAGAGTGAGGCAGGGTCGATCCAGGACCAAATTGAGGGACATGAGGAGAGCGAAGCAGTCAGGGCGGCAGGTTCACAAAATGGCGTCCTCGCGCACGAGGTTGCGGGCGCGCAAAATGGCGCCTCGCACATGGCTGCGGCGGCCGCACCCGCTGCACAAGTGGGAGGGATGGCCCAAATGCAGGCCCTCATGGAGCAATTTATGGTACAAATGCAGGCGTCCCTCAACCTGCAGAAGGACGATATGAGGGCTAATAGTCAGCAATTGGGGAATCGGATGGATGCTCAGAGTGAGCAAATGAGGGCTCAGAGTGAGCAATTGGGGGTAATGAGGGACGAAGCGAGGGGTACCGGTGAGGGGTTAGAACAAAGGATGGGGGCCCAGATCGGAGGGTTAGGGAGTAGAATAGAGGGATTAGACAATAGATTAGGGGAAATACAGGAGGGGTTAATGGGGGTAGAAAACAGAATGGCCGCTCAAGAGAATCAAATGGAAGGGATGCAAAAGGGGTTAGAGGGGTTAGAAAACAGTATGGAAGGCAAATTGAGGGACATGAGGGACCAAGCGGAAAGGGAAGTTAAAAAAATGGGGCAGCAGATAGAGGGGGTCAGAATGGGGGTAGAAACTAAATTGGATGCTCACAGGGAGGAAATGGAGCAGATGAGGGTGGCATCTGGGCAGGAGATGCAAGTGATGGGAGAGGAGATCAGAAGAGGTGTGAGTGAGGAGGTCGGAGGAGTGCGCGAGGAGGTGAGGCACTGTAAGGAGCGCATGGAGAAGGAGGTGAGAAAGGGGACTGTAAAATTGCAAGGGGGTATAGAGGAGTTGACGCTGGGAGTAGAACAACTGACAGTGGGACAAAAGGAGTTGGGGGACCAGGTAAAGAAGAACACAGCGGTAATAGAGGGTTTAAAATCGACACAGAAGGAGATGAAAAAGGACGTAGGGGTAATTAAAAAAGAGTGTCAGACGGTACATGAGGACCTGACGAGGAAAATGGACGAGGTGATAGAGGTAATGGAGACGAAGGACCGGCAGGTGAGAATGCACATAGAAACGGTCAAGGTGGCCTTAGAGGACGAGCTTGAGGAGACGCACCGGGAAATAAAAGAGGTGAAGCAGAAATTAGAAGAAGTGGGAGAAGGGGTGAGCGATATTAAGAAGCGACGGAGAGGGGATAAGAAAGAGATAAAAGAGGAGATAAAAGAATTGGTCCAAAGTCTGTGTTCGGATCGTGATGATGTGCTCATTAACCGGATGAGGGATTCGCAGGTGATGGAGGAGAAGCGAAGAGGAAGAGGACCCGGTGTAAGTGGTGACCAATATGGTCGTGCGTATGATGCGCCAGGTGATTTAATGAGCTTGGGGGTCGAGATGGACCCGGGTGTTCGTGAGAGGCCGTTGGTGAAGTGTGCGACAGGTCTGGTGTGCGAAAAAGGAGGTGTGCGAGAAAGTCCGACTCTGGGTGTGTGAGGAAAAAGTGCGTGCCAAGGAGTGAGGGTGCTGTCGAGAGTGAGTCGGTCGTAGCGCGTGTGCGAGGGAGCACATGGAAGCGCGTAGTGAGGAGTGTTACGGAGGGTGTAAAGGGAGAATGCACGCCTGTGGTGAGTGTTACAGAGGATGTAACGGGAGAGGGTGTGCGAGAAAGATGTGTGACGGACAGGTGCATGGGGAAAGAGTGCGCTGTCAAAAGTAAGGAAGAATGCACGCCTGTGGTGAGTGTTACAGAGGGTGTGACGGGAGAGTGTGCGCAAGAGTGTGCGCGAGAAAGGTGTGTAACGGACGGGTGCATGAGGAAAGAGTGCGCTGTCGAGAGTAAGGGTGAGTGCGCTGTCAAGAGTGGAGGTGAGAGTAGTAAGAGTGACACGGAGCGTGAGTTGGTTGTGACAGGTGAGAAAGGAAGCACACCTGGAATGGTAGAGCGTGTGTGGGAATGCACGCTGGAATTGGTAGTGAGGCACGTGGTTGGGTGTGCGAGTGAGGGCACACCTGTGATTGTCACAGAGGAGGTGACCGAGGAAGGGGCGCGAAGAGGTGTGTTGGTGAGGTGTGCGAACAACGAATGTGTGCCAAAGTGTTCGGTGGTCAGGTGTGTGACCAAGGCTGGGAGTGGAATGAGTGTACCTGGGTGTGTTAGAGAAGGTACGACGAGGAGCATGGAAACGGCTGGATGTATGAGCAAGAAAGGGGTAGCGTATGCTTGTAACCATGCAGGTGAGGCATCGACGGTAACCGGGTTAGCGGTTAGAGCGACTTATAGCCGACTCGGGCCCTCGGTGCGTGCCGGGCTTCACGTGCCGCGAGAACCGGCGGGGATCCGAGCCACGGCGGGTTCGAAAGGACCGCCGTACGCGATCCACGCTGGGCCTCGCTTTGAACGGCCGCGTCCGTGCTCCACTAGGCGGAGCGGGCAGCCCGATAGGAAGGGTCGTCATGGCGACCACTTTTTGTTGAGGCATGCCGGCAGGTCGAGATCGGGACATTGGATGGCTCCACGCCGAGGTGGTGCGTGGGATCTCGGCCCGGGTAAACCTCCTTCCCTGCACCGAATGCGGGACGTATCCAGCCGCTGGCACCAAACAACCCGCATTCATGGCTTGGCTGTACGAAGCCGAGCAGTAGAAGTGAATTGGCGCACCGAGAGGCATTAGTAAGTAGACTGTAATGATGAGGTTAGTGTTTTGGACCCAAAATTAGAGAAAAACAAAATTTGATGATTGGCAAAGGATTGGCAGTAATGATTGGCAGATGATGGGTAGTGATTGGCAAATTTTTGATTTGTTGAAATTTGATGTGCAAAATTGGTAGTGGGAGATGCCCGATGTGGTGGGATGGCAACTCTGTCATCCCTCACAAAAGGGGGGCAAATGCGCTATAGTTTATGGGGTGTATGGCAGTGAAAACTAGCCCGGGTGGGTTAGGATATTGTGTGTAGGGATCTAGAAGAGATTGACATTAGGTAACGTTAAGGTTTAGTTAGTGACTGATACCTGTAGTGGGGACGCAGGTAGATTAGTGTGGATTATAATGACGAGGGAGCGCAATAGTTTAAAGGGACGACTGGGAAGCGCAAGTTTCAGAGGGGAGTAGTTAGATGAGATGATGCTGTGTGAGAACTGGACAGGTGTGTGGAGCAGTGTATGAGTAGTGAGTGTTGTGGATCAGCGCGAATGCGCTTAGGGGAGAGAAGGGTGCAGGCGGCACCAAGTATGAGAGCACAGGTGTGCAAGTACAGGTGTGTGGAATACATGGAGTAAGTGGTACGGAGTGGTGTGCATGGTGCGAAGGCGTGGATGGGGGAAGAGTGGACCCCTTTCACGAGTACCCGGGGCGGGTAGTGTAAGTGTTAGTTAGAAGGTATAGGTAAATTGTGGTAGGATATTGGCATTTGTGGTGCGGTTGCAGAATGGTATTGTGGATGGGTGCATTAGTGTTGTGGAAATGGCTGGGCGTGTAGCCTGTTAGTGTGTGTAGTTGGTTTGGGCACTCCACCACTGTGAGGATGTCGGCCAGGTGAGGCCGCAGGTGGGCTCTGGGAGCCGTTAGTGTCAGTGGGTGCCTGAGGATCCCGGGTGTGGATCGGGCAGCCCGTGCCAGAGAGGGCACTGAGGGGGTGAGAGTGCGAGAGGGCCTTCCCCAGTTAGTTAGGTTAGGGTGAGGAGCAGGTAAGCTCGGGTGGCAACTACAGTGGTGGAGGTGTGCAGGTGGGTAGACCTGCTGGGAGAGCTACACGTCACAGCCCAGAAATTGTGCAAGGGCACCGGGAGATGAATCGGGGGAGTGAGACCCCAACTTGAGAAGCACCACAGTTTGGTCAATGGGAATTGGTTTTTAGAACCCATAGTGTAAGTTGGCCAATGGATTGGCAGGGAAAGACCCCGGGTAATGTAAAGTTGTTAAAGTCATTTAGGAAATAGTTAGGATTGATGAACCTGTCGCACCATACGCAGCC
>NC_136272.1:2750400-2827900 GCF_964187855.1 Myxine glutinosa | reverse complement strand
ATGACAGAGATCTGTAATCTGGTGGTGAAAGAAGGCCGCATTCCAGTGGCTTGGGAACTGAGTACCCTCGTCCCTCTATACAAGGGGAAAGGTGACCCTCTGGAGTGTGGCTCGTACCGAGCGATAAAGTTATTGGAGCATGGAATGAAGGTATTGGAAAGGGTGTTGGAGAGGAGGATAAGGAAGAAAGTGAAGATCGACGAAATGCAGTTTGGATTTATGCCAGGAAAAGGAACGACAGATGCGCTTTTCATTGTGAGGCAGTTGCAGGAGAAGTACATGGAGAAGAGGAAGAAGTTGTTTTTTGGGTTTGTTGATCTGGAGAAAGCATTCGATAGGGTTCCACGCAAAGTATTGACATAGGCATTGAAGAAGTTAGGAGTGGAGGAATGGTTGATCAGAGCAGTGATGGCAATGTACAAAAGAGCGCGCACAGCTGTAAGGACGAAGGACGGGAACAGTGATGAGTTTGAGGTGAAGGTGGGAGTGCATCAGGGGTCGGTACTAAGTCCACTACTATTTGTAGCTGTGATGGAGGTGCTGGCTCAGAACGTAAAGGAGGGTTTACCGTGGGAGTTGTTGTATGCAGATGATCTGGTGTTGATTGCGGAAAGTATGGATGGACTGAAGGAAAAGATGAACAAGTGGAAGGAATGTATGGAGACAAAAGGTCTGAAGGTGAATATCGGAAAGACGAAGGTGATGGCAAGTGGTAAAGCATGTGGTGAGGTGGAAAGAACTGGGAAGTGGCCGTGTGCTGTGTGCAGGAAGGGTGTCGGAGTGAACTCCATTCAATGTACAATGTGCGCTGAGTGGGTTCATCAAAAATGTAGTGGTCTGAGAGGGTCATTTACCAGTGTGGCAGCTACATTCAAATGTAAGGTGCGCACAGGGGAAGCTGCAGATGGAGGAAATGTTGAGTTGGATCTTGGAGACGGCGTGAAGTTGGAAGGTGTGAAAACATTTTGCTACCTCGGAGACATGCTGAATGGAGAAGGTGGATCAGACTCGGCAACGGTTGCTCGAGTGAGATGTGCATGGAAGAAGTTTCTGGAACTGAGTGGCGTGCTGATGAGGAGGAGAGTGTCGCCGAAGCTGAAGGGAAAGGTGTATGCTGCATGTGTGAGAAGTGTTATGATTTATGGGAGCGAGACATGGGTAATGAACGTAGAGCAGCAACGAAGGCTGGAAAGGGTGGAAATGCGAATGGTTCGATGGATGTGCGGAGTATCGTTGAGAGAGAGGAAGACAAATGATGAATTGCGAAAGATGATGGGAATATTGCCTGTGATTGATGCTGTGAAGAGGAACAGGTTGAGATGGTTTGGTCATGTGTTGAGAAAGGATGAAAGTGACTGGTTGAGAAGAGTGATGGAAATTAATGTAGAAGGAAGTAGAGGATGGGGAAGACCGAGAAAGACTTGGCTAAAGATGGTGGAAGAAGAAATGCGGGCAAGGGGGTTAACAAGGAGAGATGGAGAAAATAGGGCAAAATGGAGAAGATTGTCATGGGGACCGCAAGGCTAACCCCCGCTCTCGCAGGGAAAATGGCCTTAAAATGCATGTTGTTGTGTGTTGTTGTATATACTAGGGCATGCCCGTACGTGGGTGCAATGCCCGTACGTGGGTACGTGGGTACGTGGGTGCGAGTATGGTGACAATCCCCTCCCTCTATTTACATGAAATGGTTTGGTCCATGAAATGTTTTGGTCCATTCGCAACGCCAAAGCGAACGGCGAACGGCTTGCGAGTACAGTGACAATCCCCCCCCTCTATTTACATGAAATGGTTTGGTCCATTCGCAACGACCACAGAACCCCCCCCCCCCCCTCTATTTACATGAAATGGTTTGGTCCATTCGCAACGCCAAAGCGAACGGCGAACGGCTAAATCGCCATAGCTCGGTAACTACTTGTCCGATTAATTTCAAACCTTGAAAAGGCACATCCTCGGGTCCCCAGCAATATACCTGGCAAGTTTCAAGTATATCGGACCCGTGGTTGTCGAGAAACAGCGGTCACAGACAAACATACAAACATACAAACATACAAACATACACACAGAGATTACTGGAATTATAGATCGATACATATATATATATATACATACATATAGTATATATATATATATATATATATATATATATATATATATATATATATATATATATACAGTATATATATATAACATATATAAATGGAATTTCTGCCAGAGATTTATAAAATGGTAATATATATATATATATATATATATATATATATATATATATATATATATACAATCATCTGTATATATATATATATGTATATATATATACAATCATCTGTCCTGTTATTACCATTTTATAAATCTCTGGCAGAAATGACAAGATGCAATAATTTAACCATTCATGAAGGCGTGTTCCATCAAATGCATATCTCTGACACCCTCACAATGATTGATCCAATATTAAGCTGATGGTGCAAGACTTGGGCTATAAGGATCGAAGGTATGGTGGAAACTTTCATCCTTATCTTCTCTGCGTCCATTTTAATTTTAGTAAGTTTAGTGTGTGGTTGGGCATTATCCCTTTTTACTATCTGTCATAAAAAGTAGTATCACCACTCGACTAAAGATGGCCTCTAATTTGCCAGACTGCAGTACACCCACCACCTCAAAAGGTTGAACAGCATGGGACAACTGTTTGGAAATCAACCTCACAACAACAGAAGAGGTCCCACAGCCTTTCAGATAATTCTAGTTTTCATAGTCTGGAGGTTTGAACATTTGTTGAAAACTTTCTTTACTTATTGAACCATGCTTGTAAGATTTGAATTATGACCACATTTTTAGAAATAGCCATTAATTAAATATATTAGCCCATTTACCAAGAGCTCCCAGATTTCCATTGCGAGGCAAATTTTAAATGAAATGGAAAACCAAATACTGCATTGGAGTCATCAGAAGGAACCAGAAGAAGCAAAGAGCAATGATGGGGTCATGAGGAGGAACCAGAAGAACAAAGAGCAAAGATGGAGTCATCAGAAGGAACCAGAAGAAGCAAAGAGCAATGATGGGGTCATGAGGAGGAACCAGAAGAAGCAAAGAGCAAAGATGGAGTCATCAGAAGGAACCAGAAGAAGCAAAGAGCAAAGATAGAGTCATGAGGAGGAACCTGGATAGGATTCGGGTTTCAGCTGCTACTCCTCTACCCTCAAACCCATCCAAGCGCAGCCAAGTGAAACTTGGTTATTGAATGTTTGATTACAACAAATCACAGCAGTAAGCATTCCCAATTCCACCCTCTCCCACTATGTCTACGAGCATCAGAAAGCAAGAAACAATTTGACGGTGCAGTGGTGGACATACATTGTTTTGCATCCACGTTGATGACAAATCCCACAACATCCACCTCATGGAAGAAAGCCCGAAAGCTTGGTCGAGAAAAGGCCTCAAAAGGTACAACCTCTCGGGGATGGTAAACTTTACTTTTCTGGTCACCCAGAGCCTGCAAACAACAGCATGTTGATATAGGGTCACGTGGTTGATTGAATTTTATGTGGCTAGTTGAGCAAGGATACATTATGAACTGGCTATAACTACATCAAGCAGAAAATGACTGAAACAACAAAATAATTAAACTAGTCATACAAAAGTCATGACGAAATTAATTTGGTAAGATACAAGGCTTACATGATTATGGTGTAGTTTTACTCAGCAGCAAATCAATAGTAGTGATTGAACATATGGCCCGGGCTTAAACTCAATGGGTACAGCAAAGCAGGTATAAGTACGACTTGAAATCATATCAATAATGAAAGATAACTGACATCCAGTGGAAGGAACTTGCTCTTCTTGGTGGCAGAAAGCTTCAGTCCACCACTTGCACACCTCCTACCAGGTGTGACTGCAAGATGATAGGCACGCAGCCGATGCCCTTCCTTAATTTGCTCTTTCAGCTCATCCTGCGGTCGCCACACACTCAGTTGGCAGCCTGAAGTGACAGAAAATAGTCAAAACTAATCATCAGCATATAAACAAGAAGACGTTATGCACAGCATGACACTTGCAAAATCCACAACCCCCCCCCCCCCCCAAAAAAAAAGGTCGCCATTGATCCATCAAATTGTCCATTTCATCAATATTAAAATTGACGATCTTGATCAAAGCTTGGGTGAACAGGATGAAAAGTGACGATTTTTCAGATGAAAAATGATTTGGGAAGGTTGACCTTGAATTGACCTTTGCCCTTTTGACCTCAATAATAGTTGGTTTCCCAATTCAGTGAGGCACTATATAAATGCTGTTCAATTTTCAAGTCAATCAGATGAAAATTGATGATTCAGATGAAAATCTATAATTTTGGAAGTTGACCTTGAGTTGACCTTTGACCTGTTGACCTCTAAAATAGTTGGTTTCCCAATTCAGTGAGGTACTATGCAATTTTAATATAATTTTCAAGTCAATTGGATAAAAATTGATGGTTTTTCAGTTGAACATTGATGATTTTGGAAGTTTGACCTTGAGTTGACCTTTGACCTCAAAATCGTTGGTTTCCCTATTTAGTGACTCAATATGTAAATACTGTTCAATTTTCAAATCAATCGGATGAAAAATGGCGATTTTAGAAATTCGAACTCAGATGACCTTTGACCTCAAAATCAATAGCCTTCTCAATTGTGACAAACCTCTACAACCTGGTGATCTTTCATGACTATCGGGTTAGAATTATGACCTGTAGGCGAGTGAGATAGGGTCAAAAATTATACATAGCACGATATCTCAAAAAGTTGCGGACGGATTTGGACGAAACTTGGTGGACCGGGTTGGGTTTGTGACAAGGAAGAATTGTTTCAATTTTGGTGAATATCCAGATCAGGCTAGTATAATTTTTGAAGTAGTTCTTCACCATTGAGAGATCAGGCGAAAAGTGATATACAACATGATATTTTAAAAAGTTATGGACGAGGTATGACTGAACTTAGTGGACGAGTTGTGTAGGTGACAAGAACAAGCCGATTCGATTTTGGTTCAGGTCCGAATCCAGATCCGGCCTATCAGTGGATACAAAACAAACTGTTCAGCCTGACGGAGGTATGCGCTCCACCGAGTGCCGGTCTAGTTTAAGCTGAAAATGCATTTTTGGAATAACCACACATTCTGTGCGACTGTTAGGCAGTGTGAAGTGTATTTTTCATGTGATTTGTGTTAGAACGACTGTTACGCATTGTTAACACCTGTATACTTATGATTTGGGATGGAACAAACAGTTTATTACATAGGACTTTTTAATGCTTGCTGAGGATAAGTGGTATCAACTTTTCGGTGTACAAATCAATACCCTCCCCCCCCCCCCCACACCCCTTTCCCCCTCCCGGAGGTCCGGGCCGGGACTTGCACTCAGAATCGACTTATCTACTGTTTGTTTAAGGCGCTGAATTGCATAAATGATTTTTTTTTCAAAGTTTGATTTTTTTAAAATGAATTGTATAATTGTTAATTTAAAACGCACTACAGCAAGTTTCCACTCAACATCGAGGATGCATTCCTAGAAAGTGTGGCGTTAAGCAAAACCACATTAAGCAGACACGATATTCCCATGGACGTCGGGTTATAATGAGGAGATGTGTTCCCAGGGCACATGTTTGGTCTCCCTAACATAACTTTAACCTCACTTAACTACAGGTCGGAGACAGATATTAAACTAATCAATAAAGAACAAATGAAATACACAAATGGGCAATTAAATGAACAATGCAGGGGTACTCATCAAAATTAAGGACCAATATTGCTAGTTCAGGACAGGAGAGGCACGTGTGTGGAGGGGTTGAAGGATCGAATAATTTGTGGGCTGGGAAGGCAGAGGGGAAGATAAGCCTGGACTGATACGGCGCTCCCCTCGTCCTGATAGGGGTTCAGGTGAGTTGCACAGCGAATTTAGAATTGAGGAATCTCCGATCGAGCTAGCGAGCGTGTGGCGAATCCGGATGTAGCGTGTGGCGAATCCAGATCGGACAAGGCATCACTCACTCAGGTGCCGCGAGATAGTGCGATCAGAGTTTGGAGGAAATATGAATACTTTGTTGGGATGAAGACAAATCTTGTGTTTAAAAAAACCCAAAAGAGGGTAATCTTGGCTCAAAGCCAGGTGAACACACATGGAGTGCATGTAATACAATATGTCATGTATTCATGTTTATTAAGGAGTAGAGAACTGCGACAAAATGTAATGTGCTCTGAGCCAGTACTGATGATTCCACAGCTTGTTTTAAATACTGAACCTCGATATGATAACAAACATGCCACAAACTATTTACATCCCTCATTTATCTGAAAGTTCGTCCCACACAGTAATTCAACCAAGGAGAAAAAGACATAAAATGTCATAGCCCTTTATAATTCCAGTAATCTCTGTATGTCTGTGTGTATGTCTGTGACCGCTGTTTCTCGACAACCACGGGTCCGATATACTTGAAACTTGCCAGGTATATTGCTGGGGACCTGAGGATGTGCCTTTTCAAGGTTTCATATTAATCGGAGAAGTAGTTACCGAGCTATGGCGATTTAGCCGTTCGCCGTTCGCTTTGGCTTTGCGAATGGACCAAACCATTTCATGTAAATAGAGGGGGGGGGGGTTCTGTGGTCGTTACTGCCACGCGGTTTGGAATGTTTTTCCGAACGGGCACCCACGTACGGGCACGTCCTAGTGTTTATAAATAGCTGTAGTTCTGGTTTTAGTAATTTTGCTGCAGGGTTAAAGGCCGCCTGTCCGCTATCTTTGGTCGGATTACAAAATAAAACATTCTGCATAAGCAAACGCTCATGTATTGTCTTTGTGCCAAGTTTGAACAAATTGGTCCATGCATGTCAATAAATGGTTGGGGACACATTTAAGTAACAAAATGGCCACCGGTCGGCCATCTTGGATCTGGTCTCGAAATAAAATGCACACAGATAATGAATGATGGGTTACATAATTATGCACGTCAAAGTTTTAACAAGATCAGTAAATGCATGTCCGAGAAATGGTTGAGGCAGTGTTCAATATCGGGTTTTCTTTACAACTAAAATGGCCGCCAGTCTACCAGTGGGGCAACTTTGTCAGATCACAAAATAAAGTGAGGTGCATGTGAATGCCATCACGTACTCTGCTTCTGCCAAGTTTGAACAAAATCGGTTCATGCATGTTTAAGAAATGGTTGGGGACACGATTGAAGTAACAAAATGGCCACCAGTCAGCCATCTTTGATCTGGTCTCGAAATAAAATGATGTGCATATGTAACCCATCATTCATTATCTGTGTGCAAAGTTTTAACAAGATCAGTAAATGCATGTCCGAGAAATGGTTGAGGACGTGTTCAATATCAGGTTGTTGTTTTTTTTTTACAACAAAATGGCTGACAGTCGGCCACCTTTGAATCGCATCGCAAAACAAAATCATGGGCTAAAAGTACCAGAAAAATCAAAAATATAACAAGCGTTACGCCTTGGTCCCCCGTCGGTGAAGTGATGCGAGTTGACAAAGTGGAAGCCGCAAGGCGGCCATCTTGGATTTTGACGTGGCGACCCAATTTTCAATAGCATTCTCCCTTATGCGTAGATACACCCACACACCAGATTAGAAGTTAGTAGTTCGTTTATTTTTCAAGATATTTCGCTCACAAGGTTCAGACATATATATGGTGGCAGCCATCTTGGATTTTGACGTGGCGACCCAATTTTCAATAGCCTTCTTCCTTATGCCGAGATACACCCACACACCAGATTAGAAGTTGGTACTTCGCTTATTTTTCAAGATATTCCGCTCACAAGGTTCAGACATACATGGCGGCGGCCATCTTGGATTTTGACGTGGGTTGCACCCACACACCAAATTAGAATTCGGTCCTTCGCTTACGCACGCACGCACGGACGGACGGAGGGGAAAACCGTAGTCCCCCTTTCGCTCCGCGGTGCGACGGGGGACAAAAATAGCAGCAGAGAAGCCGACTCTGCATCAGCAGACAAATAAATGTTTAACTTGCCGACATGAGGTATATGACCAGGGTCAGCATAGCCAGCCACCAGGATCTTCCATATCGGTGTCACATCCCGAGCAGTGGGAAACTCTTCAATTGATGATAAAGCTTGACGCAGTTCTGCTTGAAGCTGGGAGCGACGACGATCTGCCAGAACTTGTCTGTACTCTTGGAGAGCACGGAGCTGTTGTTCTGAAAGGCAAGACTATGACAGGAAGGGTAAAAAAAAAATTAATGCTTTTCTAACCAGATATGAGATTAACCATCACACTAGAATATGCAATTTGGTGTCTTGTCTGTCTGTCTGTCTGATGATTTTTGACCGCAATACATTGGGTCATTTTTTTTTTTTTTTTTGTATACTGAATCAAGGCTCGTGAAAGAGCTAACATTTATTTCACAAACAAATCAACCAGACAAACAAAATATACAAAAAGAGGGAGTGGAAGACAAGATGGGGAGAGAAGGGGAAGCACACAACCACAACATTTGAGAGCAGGGAGAAGTGTGGGAGGGAGAGGGCTTGGGGGCAGGAGGCGTGGGAAGGGGAGGGGGGGGGGGGGGGGAGAGGTATAAAACACAAGGGGACCGAAATTAGCGGGGGTAGAAAAGATCAAGGTTTTGGATGGAGGAGGATAAGAGATGGTGGTGAACAGCTGTTTTAAAGACCTGGAGGGTGGAGTGGGATTGAAGAGAGTGAGGGAGTTTGTTCCAGAGGCAGGAGAAAAGAGGAATGAAGGAGTGAAGGTGAGCAGAAAGTCTTGATTTTGGCAGTTTAACCATAAGAGGGTTGCAGGCAGATCTTGTGCGACCTGTAGGAATATTTGGGGGACAGAGCCCAGAGAGGGCTGGGGGGGCAAGGCCAGAGAGGAGTCGGTAGAAGACGGAAAGACCACCACCCTGCCTGCGGTGAGTGAGTGAAAGGCCCTTGGAGTTAGCTTCATCGCGGGAGATTCCAATGATTCTGAACGCTTTGGTTTCAACAGCGTGAAGACGGGCTAGGTGTGAGGCAGGAGCACCAGACCAGAGGGGAGAGCAGTATACCATAGAGCTGCGGATGAAAGCCTTGTATGTGGTGAGGAGCTCAGGCGTGCCAAGGAAGGACTTCGCACGACGGAGGATGCCCAGTCGGCGACTGGCTTTGGAGGCCAGATTTGAAATGTGGTTTTCCCAGGAAAGATCATGGCAAATAGTGAGACCCAAAAGCTTGACTGACAGAACTTCTTGGAGAGGATTATTCAGAAAGTGGATGGGAGGGTTTTCCAGTCGGTCTTTTCGGAGAGACATCGTAAGAGTGTGAGATTTATCAGGATTGAAAGACATGTTCCATTTGTTTGCCCAGTCTGTGATTTTGTCCAGGTCTGCAGAGAGTGAGGAGGCTGCAGACTGCCGATCTGAGGGATGAGGAATGGAGCGACAGAGAGTAGAGTCGTCAGCAAAGAGATAGAGAGAATTTTCAAGAGAGTCAGAGAGATCATTGATGAAGACCAGAAAAAGCACAGGGCCCAGAACACTACCTTGGGGAACTCCAGCCTGAACAGGAAGAGGAGATGAGAGAAACCCATTCAGGGCCACACGTTGACTACGACCAGAGAGGAAGTCCGCCAGCCATGCATGGAAATTTCCATGGATACCAAAGGAGGAGAGTTTGGTGAGCAGAGCGGGGTGCCAGACCGTATCGAAGGCACGTGAAATGTCAAGGGAGACAGCTCTAATTTCCTGTTTGGCGTTGAGGACCTCCATCCATTGTTGAGAAAGCAGAAGCAGCATGTCCAGAGTAGAGTGACCAGGTCTGAAACCAAATTGATGATCAGAGATCAAGCCATTGGAGAAGAGGAAAGATTTCATATCTGAAGCAATGATGGATTCCATGACTTTGCTGATAATTGGGAGAAGGCTGATTGGTCTGTAGTTGCTGGGATCTTATCTGTAGTTGGTCTGTAGTTGCTGATGTAGATTACTTATCCAATCTCAACTAAACTTGACAGGAGGACTAATGGTCACACAATGGAGATTGTAGCACAATCATTTGCCCCAATCCCCAAGAGCGTTTTCTCCTCCAAGGTGGTTTTCCCTTCTAATGGGGATGCGTGTTGAGATGTACAGTCACGTGAAAAAGTAAGTACACCCCTACATTTATCACCATTTCAAATACCTAAAATTAGAATCAGGTGCACCAGCTCAGGTGCAAATGATTAGAACATCGTTAGAGAGGATCTTGGAGGAACCTGTCTTATTTAAACCTCAGACATTTAGTTTGGTTTGCTCTTTGTTGTTGAGGTGTGCGGCGTCACCATGCCTAGATGAAAAGAGCTCTCTGAGGCCTTCAGAAAGAAGGTTATAGATGCCTACGAGTCTGGGAAGGGATTTTAAAATCTCCAAACAATTTGAAATCAATCATTCAACTGTTCGGAAGATCATCTACAAGTGGAGAAGATTCCAAACAACTGCCAACTTGTTCAGGTTAGGCCGCCCCAACAAGTTCAGCCCGAGAGCAGACCGCAAGATGCTGAAAGAAGTCTCAAAGAACCCCAGAATGTCATCACGGGACCTATAGGTAGCTCTTGCCACTGTTGATGTCAAAGTGCACGAGTCTACCATTAGAAAGAGGCTGCACGAATTTGATCTACATGGGAGGTGTGCCAGGAGGAAACCTTTGCTGTCCAGAAAGAACATCAGGGCAAGACTAAAGTTTGCCAATGAACACTTAGGCAAAGACCAGCACTTCTGGAACAATGTGCTCTGGACAGATGAGTCAAAGGTAGAGCTATTTGGCCACAGTATCAGAAGACATGTTTGGCGAAAACCAAAGACAGCATTTGACCACAAGAACCTGATACTAATTGTAAAGCATGGTGGTGGAAATATTATGGTTTGGGGCAGCTTTGCTGCATCAGGGCCTGGGCAGCTCAGTATCATAGAATCCACTATGAATTCTTCATTGTGCCAGAGGGTGCTTGAGGATAATGTGAGGCCATCTGTCCGAGAGTTGAAGCTCAACCGAAGGTGGACCTTGCAACATGACAATGACCCTAAACATACCAGTAAATCCACCAAGGAATGGCTGAAATGAAAGAAATGGAGGGTTCTGAAAAGGCCAAGTCAAAGCTCGGATCTAAATCCCATCGAGATGTTGTGGGGGGATTTGAAACGAGCTGTGCATGCAAGAAACCCCTCAAACATCACACAGCTGAAAGAATTCTGCATGGAGGAGTGGGCAAAAATTTCTCCCAGTCGATGTCAGAGACTGCTAGAGAGTTATAAGAAACGCCTACTTGAGGTTGTTTCTGCCAACGGGGGCAATACCACCTATTAGAGCCAATGGTGTACTTACTTTTTCCACATGCGAAATTTGCATTTATGTTTATTTAAATCATACAATGGACTACAAAATGTAAATGTTTCATGATATTTGTTATATTATATCACCTTTATCTATCAATATTGTTGAAATGAAGATCAAATAGCTGTATGTTGAAATATGTTGAAAAAGTCAAAACTTTACATGGGGTGTACTTACTTTTTCACGTGACTGTATATCCGTGTTAACATAGCTTTATCGTGGCATTTTTCCAAGGGCTGTTTTTAATCAGCCAACATCACCGATTTACACAAAAAAGGTGCAAAAACAGATCCTTGCAACTACAGACCAATCAGCCTGCTCCCAATTATCAGCAAAGTCATGGAATCCATCATTGCTTCGGATATCAAATCCTTCCTCTTCTCCAATGGCTTGATCTCCGATCATCAATTTGGTTTCAGACCAGGTCACTCTACTCTGGACATGCTGCTTATATTCACCCAACAATGGATGGAGGCCATCAATGTCAGGCATGAGATCAGGTCAATCTCTCGACATATCTTGTGCTTTCCTTACAGTCTAGCATCCTGCCTTGCTCTCCAAACTCTCTGCTTATAGCATCGAAGGCCAACTCCACACATGGCTCACTGACTTCTTATACTCCCGTAGCCAATGTGTGGCTCTCAACGGAATCTTTTAATCTCCTCTTACTGTTCAGGCTGGAATGCCCCAAGGCAGTATTCTGGGCCCAGCCCTATTTCTGATGATCATCAATGATCTCTCTGTCTCTGGAAAATCCTCTTTATCTATTTGCTGATGACTTCACCCTCTGCCGTGACATCCCTCATCCTTCAGACAGGTAGGCCGAAACCTCTTCCCTCTCTTCAGATCTTGAAAAAAATCACAAGCTGGTCAAACACATGGAATATGTCTTTTAATCCTCACAAATCTCACACTCGCCCCATTGCTCTCCGAAAGGACTGTTTGGCAAACCCTCATATCTACTTTCTTAACAATCTTCTTGAGGAAGTTCAGTCATTCAAGCTCCTGGGTCTCACTATCAGCCATTATCTTTCTTGAACAAACCACAATTCAAAATGGTCCTGCAAAAACCAGTCGCCAACTGCATCCTCCGTCAAAGTCCATGCTTGGCACACCTGAACTCCTATGCACCTACAAGGAAGGCCTTCTTCCACAGCTTGATGGAGTACTGCTCTCCCCTCTGGGCTGGCTACCCTGCCTCACATCTTGTTCAGCTTAACGCCGTGGAAACCAAGGCCTTCAATATTATTGAAATCTCCCGCGATGAAGCCGAGTCTATGGGTCTACCACTTCACCACAATAGACAGGTTGTTGGCCTCTCTGTTTTCCATATCCTCTTTTCTGGTCTTGCACCCTCTGCTCCATGCTTCCACGTCCCCTCCTGCCCCCTCCAAATTTCTGCAGGGCACACATGGTCCACCATAAATCCCATTCTAGTGAAACTACCGAAATCCAGGAGCACTGTCCCTTCACTCATTCGTTCCTCTTTTTTTCCCATCTGTGGAACCAACTTCCACATTATCTTCAATCTCATTCTTCCTTTGAGGTATTCAAGACAGATGTTCACCACTATCTCAAATCGTCCACAATTCAAAACCATAATCTCTTCTGTACTCGTTACACCCCCACACTACCACGATCCCTCCTTTGCTTCCAAATTTCCAGTATTCCCTCCTGAAAGTTTCCTTATTTATCAATCTTGTCCAACCCCTGCATCCTCTCCTGCCCCTCATTCCTCCAGTCTAACGCCCATTGTTTGTCCAAGTCTGCCTCTATCTTGGCCTTCCACAATGCTGTTGGTGCCCCTTCTCCCTTTCTCTAATGTTGGTTTTGTTCTGTTGTGTGATGAAAGATGTTCATCCATCATCGCAATGTAACTCAATAGCAACACTGGGCTTCCGTAGAATGGTAACGATTCTGCTATATATACCATTAGCTCATTTATAGTTATACCACCTGTACGCACCTGTATTCACCTGAAGTAATACTAATACAATGCTTATTGGTTTCTCTCTAGATGCTGTCGAGAACGAATTTCGATTAAACCTACTCTTGGGACAATGTTGTGTCTTGATTTTTACAACACTTAATCGAAATTCTCTCCTGACATCGCTCGGAATCGAGATGATGCCCATGCTCCTGCGATGCCCACCTCGGAGAAGAATGCCCAGCGGAGGACCTGGAGCTCTAGCCACGGAGCTCCAACTACTCTCGCTGCCGGTCTGCCACGAAGGGACCGGATGCATTGGAACCTCGCAAGCATTTTGTTCCGGAACTACGTCGTCAAAGCACGAACTGCTCTCCCGAGGTCCGAACGCCGGAGCAAGCGTGATGAACTCCAGCAAGACGCCTGGAGAACGATGCTACTGGGAAACGTCCTGCGGCTGAAACCCCGTCGGGTCGACGGACGTGCTTGGAGCCGAAGGTACGAGTCTAGCCTCAGTTGCGGGAAACGCTAACGGCTTCGTCTGAGAGAATCATCCTAGCTTTGCATGCCTCAGCACGAGATGAGATTTCCACGCGAGTGTTCACGACTCCCATGTCTGTCATGCCTCACTCGGCCGGCCTACCCGACCGATCGCTGCTCATCGGAATCACCTCCTACGCGAAGACGCACGCTGCACCCATCGCGGGCACTACTCTGTGAGGCCGGCGATTCCGATCGCTGCTCGTCGGAATCACCTCCTACGCGAAGCCGCACGCTGCACCCATCGCGGGCACTACTCTGTGAGGCCGGCGATTCCGATCGCTGCTCATCGGAATCACCTCCTACGCGAAGCCGCACGCTGCACCCATCGCGGGCACTACTCTGTGAGGCCGGCAATTCCGATCGCTGCTCGTCGGAATCACCTCCTACGCAAAGCCGCACGCTGCACCCATCGCGGGCACTACTCTGTGAGGCCGGCGATTCCGATCGCTGCTCGTCGGAATCACCTCCTACGCGCGAATCGCGCGCGCTGCACCCATCGCGGGATGAAACCCCTTCTACGCACGATTCGCGCGCACTGACCCATCGCGGGATGGAACCCCTCTTACGCACGAATCACGTGCGCTGCACCATCGCTGGATGGAATCCCTACTATACACGACGCGCAAGTTGCGCGCGCTGCATCTTCGCTGGATGGACCCCTTCTTCACACGAATCACATGCGATTCCCCTCGCAGGCCCTACTCAGGGAGGCCGGCGGCCCCGATTGCTGCTGGTCGGAATCCCACCTACGCGTGGCTACTCAGCGAGGCCGGTGAACTCCGCTGCCAGGAATCGCCTCAACGCTTGATGCTCGTTTGGCACCACTCGAGGACTCGCCACAGCACGGATGTCCGGCTTGTCGGCGCCGTCATCTCTGTCCCGATTAACGGACAGGCAGCGAGCCTCGTCTGGCGGCAGTTTCTAAGGATGTCGAGCGGAACCTTCATAAACTTTCACGGCACTCGGGCACAACAGGGGAATGTCGTATCAAGCTAGATGATCATATACCATAGCACGAGGTATTTGAATGACCGTCTACCGGTCTTGCCCACAATCCTCTTTGCTCGGGTGATAGCGGGAATGGCCACCGCACTGTTGACGCTATTCCCCGCATCTAACTCCGGACAAACACGGCCCGAAAGCCATCGAACGAGACGCTACTTCAGGACGTGCAATTTATCGCTGCCCAGCGTGCTCGCCCACTCGCCTCAGCGGGCCGCGCTGGTTCGACGGGCCGAGTTCGACTTTCGATTTCCCTCGAACGCAGTGCGCCCTAGGTAATACAATCCACTCGTCGACCGGGTTCGTATTCGGTACCCCAATCTCGAGCCCGCTTGAGTGCTGCAGCCAAATGGACGCGAGACGAAAGTTTCGGTGCGCCACTTTACTCCATGCGGGGATACCGCTCAGCTGGAACTCCGCTCGGGGAATCCGAGAACGGGGCGAATCGCCGTCAAACCCGCCCGCACGCGCCCGAACCATTGATGACGTCACAGACTAATCACGCGTTTGCCCTACGGCGTCATTAACGTAATTGCGTGCTTCACGCGCTCTCGTCATCGGGGTTCGTTTCCTCGAGTTTCCATGTATCTTGGTAACTCCACAGAAAGCGGAAATACTCAACCTGACCGCCCCAGCACATGCGCACGTGTCATAACGCGGCGCTACCTAGAGGTCGCGCGCCCGCGCCGTCTAGCCCTCGACGGGGACTCATGCCATTGTTCGCTAGGACCATAGTGCCCTCGGGGCGTTTAGCCAACAACGGGGACTCGAAAGCCGTTATTCGCTGAGACCATAGGCCTTCGGGGCGTCTAGCACTCAACGGGGACTCATGCCGTTATTCGATAGGACCATGGGGCATTTGGGGGTGCATTTGGGAGTACACGGTGACCTCATGAAATGGTAACATTGAGCGTGGCGCCCGACTCCCTTCTCTCCTGAGCAAGCCACGGCGGCACCGTCCCGCCTGTTCGCCCTTGACTCTTGGCTTGTTGTTTCTAGGACAGAGCTCTTGGCTCGTTTCCACGACACGTTTCGAGACTGCGAGACGCCTCGCCCGGCCGCGGCCTGTTTCCATTTCCCTCTGACCCAGACTGTGAAGGTCGCTCGACTTCGGTACGCAGCGCGCAGCTGCAATCTCGGAGGGGGGGATGGATGAGTGAGGGGGTGACATGAGAACATTCTCTCGGGTTTGTCGATAGGAAATCCGTGGATGGACAATCCATCCGGGACATCCATGGATGGACAATCCATCCGGGGCATTGCGTTACTCCATGGCGTCGGTGCATGGAGCGAGATGAGAACATTCTCGGGTTTGTCGATAGGAAATCCGTGGATGGACAATCCAGCCGGGACATCCATGGATGGACAATCCATCCGGGGCATTGCGGTACTCCATGGCGTCGGTGCATGGAGCGATCCAGCTTGATCTGAGCCATTCAATGGCAGCATTGAATGGATAGATGATCCGGCTAGATCTGAGCCATTCAATGGCAGCATTGAATGGATGGATGGTTGGCGAATCCGGTATAGCCGATCTTCTCCGTTCCGCCGAGCTTTACCACTAAGTAAGGTACCGGAAGGACAATTTAGGTTCGGGTACACGTGACATCGCATGCCGTGCGTGTCCGTCCGGGGTAATTACCGCTCTACAGAGCGCTGTACTGCAGGAAGGGACGAGATATGCCGTCTGCGTTTCGAGATGAACGGAGGAGTATGAATCGCGGAGGGTCTGCGCGCTTTGCGCGACACTATGTGACAACCTGGGGTGGCGCGTTTCGCTCATTTTGTGCATAGTCGTAATCTGCCGGTGTCGAGTAACTCTCGTTATGGCTCCGAATGGCTCTCATCGATTCTCTCTCTCCCTCGATGTGGACCCCTGACCTCGCTATTATTCCATGACGACCTGGACCTAACATGGATCGACCATGAACCCTTGGGAGCCTAGTCACGTGGAGGCTTACTGTAATGCGCTGTGCGACATATGGCAATTCGCTCTTCGACAAGGTACAAATGATCCAATCTAGCTACTGTGCCGACTACCCCACTGTTCGACAAGGTACAAATTAACCAATCTAGCTACTGTGCCGACTACCCCACTGTTCGACAAGGTACAAATTATCCAATCTAGCTACTGTGCCGACTACCCCACTGTTCGACAAGGTACAAATTATCCAATCTAGCTACTGTGCCGACTACCCCACTGTAAGACTACTGCGACCCACGGGCTCATCGTCTTCTCCCTGGGATGAACACTGCTTGTTTGGTTCGATATCTCCTTGATTGGGATTTCCTCCTCGGTACATCTATATCTGGGAAATGATTGCTAACCAGGCTACGGGTGCGCGGTTGAAATGCAGTAACCCTGCAATCGGGATTGATGGCCCCTGGGCGTTCGACTGGCAGTAACATCCTTCCGATGTATTTTGTTCTTTGCATTCCTATGTATCCCTCTGCTGTTTATCAATATGTGTCTGCTGTACATTACCGGCTAGTCAAGTTCTAAGCGTGGGGAGAATGTGATGAAATCGTCATCCAAGTTACGACACTAATGTTATTCTCCTCATTGCCGCTACGCGGCACCTCCGCGGCTCCTATATAAAAGAGACTGCCTTTCAGCGCAGACAGGAGATGTTCATCCATCATCGCAATGTAACTCAATAGCAACTCTGGGCTTCCGTAGAATGGTAACGATTCTGCTATATATACCATTAGCTCATTTATAGTTATACCACCTGTACGCACCTGTATTCACCTGAAGTAATACTAATACAATGCTTATTGGTTTCTCTCTAGATGCTGGCGAGAACGAATTTCGATTAAACCTACTCTTGGGACAATGTTGTATCTTGATTTTTACAACAAGGGGTGACAATTTTTACAACTTGGGACTCATTCCTCCAGTCTAACGCCCATTGTTTGTCCAAGTCTGCCTCTATCTTGGCCTTCAACAATGCTGTTGGTGCCCCCCTCTCCCTTTCTCTAATGTTGGTTTTGTTCTGTTGTGTCCTCACCCTGATCTGTGGGTAACAATAATAAAAGTAAAATGCTATTTTTGTAGGAAAGAGTATTGAAGAAACCAGAATCTGAAAAGGAATAGAATTGTGTATTTGAAAGTGATCGAGTCCATGCATACCTCGACATAGGCAGGATCAGTGGATGCAAGCATGGCCTCGTAAAGTTCAGATCCACCCTCCAAAGCCTGAATATGCTGTTCACTGAACCGTCCAACAGACTGGGGCTTGATTTGTGCTGCAGGTAGAATTTAAACATAGACATTGTGAGAAGGAAACAGGCTTGTTCAGTATTCATCGTCAATTTTTCTTCAACATGTCATTTGAAAGATAAAGACTTCACTTTAAACGGGCGAAAAACTAAAATCAAGTAAATCGAGAAAGCGTCTCAAAACGCAAAGGCCGGCTACTTCTGCTTCTTACTCAAGCTAAACTTGACGAAAACAACAGCTAAAAAAACAAAACGGTACATTTTATTCATTTTTGTTCTACATATTCTCATAATAAAGGTTTGTTGAAAATTTTATGATATTTTAAAACTGGCCATTTTGTGCAGCACAGCGGCAGATAAGCTAACAAGGCATATTTGTACTCACTATGACTTTGCCCTTTGACCCAATTATCCAATTAGTCTTCTCCTTATATTTATTATAATAGAGCAAATATGGTAATTCGGTGTATGAATATATATTTATGACCAAAATGTCTTCTTCTTCAAATAATACCAAAATGCGCAATTTGGTGTCTGTCTGTCTGTCTGTCTGTCTGTCTGTCTGCCTGACGATTTTTCGCCGCGATACATTCGGTCGTTACTTATCCAATCCCAACTTATCCAAAGCCAGTCACCGACTGGGCATCCTCCGTCGTGCGAAGTCCTTGCTTGGTACTACTGAGCTCCTCACCACATATAAAGCTTTCATCTGCAGCTTGATGGACTACTGCTCTCCCCTCTCAGCTGGTGCTCCTGCCTCACACTTAGCTTGGCTGTACGCTGTATAAACCAAGGCTTTTAAGATCATTGGTGTAATGAAATTGTACCTAAGTGGAACCCAGGTGTGATGCTCTCGGTAACCACTGAGAGGCGTCTATAAGAACTCGGACGACCGTTGCTCCGAGACACTCCTGTGACATTTAATCTACGATATGTAGACTCGGATGGTGCGTATACATAGAGAATCTAGGCTTGTTTGCATTGATCGATATTATTGAACTTTCTTATGATTCCATGGGCCTGATATATATTGCATGATTGTATTTCTACAGGATATTGCCAGAGATCGAATTGTCATTAAACCTACCGAAAGGACAATGTCATGGGACTGATTGATTTCCACTACAATTGGTATCTCCCATGATGACGCCGATTCTGAGGGCCTTTCACTCGCTCACCGCAGGCAGGTTTGCAGTCTTTCTATCTTCTTTCAACTCCTTCTACTGTCCCCCAAATATTCCTTCAGGTCGCACAAGAACTGCCAGCAACCCTGTTCTGGTGAGACTGCCAAAATAAAGACTTTCTGCGCACCTTCATTCCTCTTTTCTGCTGCCTCTGGAACAAACTCCCTCACTCTCTTCAATCCCACTCCTCTTTAAAACAGCTGTTCACCACCATCTCTTATCTTCCCCCATCCAAAACCTTGATCTTTTCTAACCCCGTTAATCCACCCCAAATCCACCTTTTTCACTTTAACCTGTTTTCACCTGTTTTCTTTCCTGAAATCCCCTGTAGTGTCCATCTTGTTTATCCTGTGTACGCTGCCCAGACATCTCTCTTCCACAGATCTCCCGATGTCCCTGTTCCCGACTGTTGTGCTTCCCTCTCTTTTTCGTCTCCCACTCCATTTATTATATGTTCTATGTGTTAGCTCTTACACGAGCCTCGACCTAAAATACACAAAAAAATAAATAAATAAATACATACAATACATTTATTTATTCATAAATCTGGTATTTGAGATAAGGGATATATATCCCTTGTCTCAAAGTTAGGAAAGATGGGAGACAGGAAATCAAGATCTAATATAAATAACCCAATGTTTCATTAAAAAAACACAAACAGTAATACCAGACAAGTAATGAGTGACATAGCACACTAATCACATGACCTTTTATGAGAGGATCCACAAACCCACCTCGTAATCCCCTTTAGGGCCCAATTTTTCTGAATGCCATGAACAAACTTTGGTACAACACGAGTGATTACGGTTGTGGTCAAGTTTCATCAGATTGCGTGTGCAGTTTCTGAGAAGAAAGCAAATTCATATTTTGGAGGGGTCAAACCTGGATCCACTTTGACCCCCGGTAGACCCCCCTAGACCCTGAATTTTTAATGCCGTGAACAAACTTGAGTCACAACACAACAAATATAATTTGTGCCAAGTTTGGTCACAATCCCATCAGCGGTTTCAGAGAAGAAGTTGCAAGTGTTAACGGACTGACGGACGCTCCATCACATAAGCTCCCCTGAACTTCGTTACAGGTGAGCTAAATATGATGATGATGGTGTGTTTGAGTTGTCATTTTCGACGAATCTCTTTCCTTCGTTGGTGTGCTCACTAAACATTGTGTGTTGTGCAATGTCTGTACGGAAGTAAATTTTATTATAGGGAATTAGGAATGCTGATGCACGGTCTGATCCCTTCAATGACGCGATCAACACATGATGTCATGCACGGTCTGATCCTAAGTTGAAACAAGCCTGTGCCCCAGCAGGGACATGTGGTGAGGCAAACGTAACGAGCCAATCCACACTAATTCTATTAAAAATAGGGGCAATACCCCTGGGTGCTCACCTGGTAGAATAAAACTGTATATTACACCGACTAAAGGTATTCTAAACAGTATCATGGTATTTTAAACCAATTTCAGTGGATGCTAGGAGATGGGGGCAGCATGTAGGATCATACAAACGTAATCTTAAGACTTTTAACAACCAAAGCAAAGATCTTTTTGGGGTAACTCCCTCCCCCCCCCCCCCCTCCCCTTTCCACTCCTCCTGCAGCCCCCAACTTTTGTAATGCTATGAACAAACTTTGGTACATCACAGGTGTCATTTTGAAGGTTGTGATTTTGAAGGATGAAGGTTGTGATCAAATTACATCAAATAGGTGTGTAGTTGTGGATAAGTGAGCAAATACCGATTTTAGGGGGTCAAACCCTCCCCACACACCCCCTTAAACCCAGACCTTTTTCAATGCTGTGACCAAACTTTGGTATATAATGAGTGATGAAAAGAACGTTGTGGTCAAGTTTCATCAGAATTGTATGTGTAGTTTCTGAGAAGAATGTAAATACCTATTGTGTGGAGGGAAGCCCGGATTCGGACGAAATTTGGCAGAGATGTAGCGTATGTGACAAGGACGAAATGATTAGATTTGGTGAAGATCCGGATTCGGCTACTCGAAATTTTAAGTGATTCTTCACCATTCGGAGATAGGGGCAAAAACGATGTATAGCAGGATATCTCAAAAGTTGTGGACGAATTTGGACGAAACTTGGTGGACCGGTTGGGTGTCCGACAAGGACTATTGGATTCGATTTTGGTGAAGATCTGATTATGGATTCAGATATGCATCTAACCTGGTGTTGGGCTAGCGGCTAGGGTGCCGGCTTAGGATCCTAGGATCCTGGGTTCGAATCACGGTCGATCGCTGAATTAACGCCAGGGGGGTTGACTCAGCCTGTCATCCTTCCGAGGTCGGCTAATTGAGTACCAGTTCACTGGTAATTCCCTGTTTGTCGTTAAAGGCGGCAAAAAGGGTTGGCGTCAGGAAGGGCATCTGGCCGTAAAACATTGCTTCAAAAGGGAGACCAAAAAACAACAACAACCACGGTTCCCGAAAAAGGCCAACCCCCGCTTTGCGGGGGAAAATGGCCTCTAAAGGTGGTTATTATATATATGAGAATTATTTAATTTTCTAAGTGATTCTACACCATTGGGAGATGGGGCTAAAAACGATATATAGCGGGATATCTCAAAGAGTTATGGATGGGTCTGGACGAAACTTGTTGGACAGGTTGTGGGTGTGGTGTGACAAGGAAGAATCAATTCAATTTTGGTGAAGATCCGGATCCGGATCCAGCTCGTAGCATTTTAAAGTGATTCTTCACCATTGGGTGATATAGCCAACCAGGCGCAGGTGTGCTCTCCACTGAGTGCCGTTCTAGTCTACACATGTATTTTGGTTGGAGTTGGTGGAGTAAATCAAACATTCTGCTGCTGCTAGTTTTATGAGAAATTGGGTCTGACCCCTTTAAGATACCACACAGCAGAAAATGTAATGTTGCCGCGTTATATTGTAATAATGTGTGCCAGCCTTAAGCCAAAACATCTCTGATGGATAACCTTGGTTGTCCTTCTCAAACTGCTCCTCCAGTTTGCTGTACAAGGCCTCCAGTCTACGCTCTTGTCCGTCAGCTTTGCATTGAACCTCCCGGGCTTCAGCACGGTCATTGCGAAACACAAATGCCCCAGAAGGTAGCTTCTCCATCCACTATGGGCAGAGAACAAAGCAGTGTAAACATCTTCCATGAGGTTGAGCATCACTAAATGAACAGGTATTTATTTTGTCTATTTTAAATGGCATTCCTACGATGGACAATCATGTTAATCCAAACGCACCTGCATTGGGTAGCTACGCAGAACCACCAGATCAACGCATCTCACCATCCCACCATCACCAAAGAGTGAAGACAGTGGCACAGGGAATGGCCGAGGGTCACGAAAATAGCCCAGGTGAGTGTCCCAGCGCGCCAGCCTTGTACCGTTGGCAGAGAGCTGTTGAACAAGTAAGACCCAAAGGTGTTTGCATTGCAATTATATCGAATCATTCACTTTCTATATATATTCAAGTTCTCTAAGTTTGATATGTTGCAATAAATGATGAGCAAAAAAAATAATTAAAGTGGTGTGGGTCTCACTCCGCAAGCACAGCATTCATTCTGTTACGTATATAAATAAACATGACAATCACATTGGTTGTAATCTGTTTAGGGTCATTCCGCTTTGTTCATTCCGTTTCGGGTCATATCAAAATGTTGAATGAGCAACCCCCCCCCCCAACCCCCCACACTCACGCCCCTCCCTCACCAAAGTATACAGATCAAATAAAAAACAAATACAGATACATTCAACGTACACCGCCCCCATGCCAAATAAACAAATACAGATACATTCAACGTACACCGCCCCCATGCCAAATAAACAAATAACATATACTCCAGTGCGCGACATTCGAGGCTCCTGTACAAAATCGAGGCTCGTGTAAGAACTAACACATAAAATATATAAAAACGTAAACAGAAACACACATGAAACATAATAAAGAAAGTGGGAGACAAGAGGGGGAGAAAGAGGCACACAACACAACACAACACAACACAACAGGCATTTTAAGGCCATTTTCCCTGCTAGAGCGGGGGTTAGCCTAGGGGGAGAAAGAGGGAAGCACAATAACAATAGAGAACATTGGGAGATCTGTGGAAGGGAGAGGGCTGGGGCACTGGGGCAGGATACACAGGATAAACAAGATGGACACCACAGGGACTTTCAGGAAAGAAAACAGAATTTGAAAAAGGTGGGTTTGGGGTGTATTAATGGGGTTAGAAAAGATCAAGCTTTTGGATTGGGGATGATAAGAGATGGTTGTGAACAGCTGTTTTAAAGACCTGGAGGGAGGAGTGGGATTGAAGAGAGTGAGGGAGTTTGTTCCAGAGGCGGGAGAAAAGAGGAATGAAAGAGTGAAGGTGAGCAGAGAGTCTGGATTATGGCAGTTTAACCATAAGAGGGTTGCAGGCAGATCTTGTGCGACCTGAAGGAGTATTTGGGGGACAGAGCACAGAAAGAGCAGGGGGAGCTAGGCCAGAGAGGAGTCGGCAGAAGACAGAAAGATCACCAACCCGCCTGCGGTGAGTGAATGAAAGGCCTTCGGAATCAGCTTCATCGTGGGAGATTCCAATGATTCTGAAAGCCTTGGTTTCTACGTGTGAAGCAGAGCTAGGTGTGAGGCAGGGGAGCCAGCCCAAAGGGGAGAGCAGTATTCCATCAAGCTGTGGATGAAGGCCTTGTAGATGGACAAGAGTTCAGGTGTGCCAAGGAAGGACTTTGTGTGATACAGGATGCCCAGTCGGTGACTGGCTTTGAAGACCAACTTTGAAATGTGGTTTGCCCAAGAAATGCCATGGCTGATAGTGAGACCCAGGAATTTGAATGACTGAACTTCCTGAAGTTCAAAAAATGTTAAAATGTAAAATGTAAAAAAAAAAAAGTGTTAAAAAAAGTAAATGGAGGGTTTGCCACATGGTCCTTTTGGAGAGACATAGAGCGATTTGTCAGGATTGAAAGGCATGTTCAACTTGTTTGACCAGTTTGTGATTTTGTCCAGGTCTGAAGAGAGGAAAGAGGATGCAGCCCACCTGTCTGAAGAGAGGAAAGAGGCTGCAGCCCACCTGTCTGAAGAGAGGAAAGAGGCTGCAGCCCACCTGTCTGAAGAGAGGAAAGAGGCTGCAGCCCACCTGTCTGAAGAGAGGAAAGAGGCTGCAGCCCACCTGTCTGAAGAGAGGAAAGAGGATGCAGCCCACCTGTCTGAAGAGAGGAAAGAGGCTGCAGCCCACCCGTCTGAAGAGAGGAAAGAAGCTCCAGTCTGTCTGCCTGGAGAGAGGGAAGAGGCTGCAGTCTGTCTGTCTGGAGAGAGGAAAGAGACTGCAGCCCACCTGTCTGAAGAGAGGAAAGAGCTGCAGCCCACCTGTCTGAAGAGAGGAAAGAAGCTGCGGCCCACCTGTCTGTAGAGAGGAAAGAAGCTGCAGCCCACCTGTCTGAAGAGAGGGAAGAGGCTGCAGTCTGTCTGTCTGGAGAGAGGAAACAAGCTGCAGCCCACCTGTCTGAAGAGAGGAAAGAGGATACAGCCCACCTGTCTGAAGAGAGGGAAGAGGCTGCAGTCTGACTGTCTGAAGAGAGGAAAGAGGCTGCAGCCCACCTGTCTGAAGAGAGGAAAGAGGCTGCAGCCCACCTGTCTGAAGAGAGAAAAGAGGCTGCAGCCCACCTGCCTGAAGAGAGGAAAGAGGCTGCAGCCCACCTGCCTGAAGAGAGGAAAGAGGCTGCAGTCTGTCTGTCTGAAGGGAAGCATGGGCAGGAATGCATTAAAAAAAGAAGTTCATGGGCTCTCTTTTTCATAGAGGCTTACCTATGGCCTTATTGCTATTGACCTCTCGTTTGTCTGCTATCCTCAAGGCCCCACCCCACCTCCCCAGGTTGCATACATTCCACCAGAAACCTCACTTACTCATTCTCCCAAAGTGCAGCATTAATTCCAGCAATGCCCACCTGCATTAATTAATCTCCTTATTCTCCAAATCGCCTGCATTGTCTCTCTGTATCTACTGTCTTGTCTTCTTCACTTCAGTCCTTGAATGCGTTGCTAGTTAGCTGTTCATGCACATCCAAACCTCTTCTACAAATGGCAATTCTGCCCTATTCTGTTCCTCTCTGGGCCATTATTACTCCTTTTTGGGGTTTGTCCTCCTTTCCTCCTTGTGCATGTCCACCCCATCCTCACCCTCCCCTCCCCTCCCGAATCCCATATTCTTTGGTAGTCTATAAAGCTACTTCCTTTTTACATTTAGCACTTGTAGTAAAAAAGACACCTAAAATGTAGCACATAAAACTCTGTTGATCATGTTCACTACATATCCCATGATCACTTAAACAGATAATATCCTGGCGCACAACTCTTCATAGCAATTTCCACCACCTGGGCTCAAAGTTTGGAAATGCTCCAAGGCAAACAACTCTTCATAAAACCCACCACTTGTATTCCCACAGCTGAAAGCTGCACAGGTGTGCACTGTATTATTGTTCCACACATATTTCTGCAAAACAATAACTCTTATATTATTTCCTCTTATATTATTTGTATTATTGTTCCAATCCCCTTATAACTTTCCAGAGCAAGTGAAAGACAAATAACCTAAACTTGAACTTGTATGTGCCGCAGTGCCTCACTTGATGAAGTGAGTCCCTCACTTGTCCCCCAAATATTCAGGTCACACAATATCTGCCTGCAACCCTATTCTGGTGAAAGTGCCAAAATCCAGACTCTCTGCTCACCTTCACTCCTTCATTCCTCCTTTCTCCCTCCTCTGGAACAAACTCCCTCACTCTCTTCAATCCCACTCCTCCCTCCAGGTCTTTAAAACAGCTGTTCACCACCATCTCTTGTCTTCCCCCATCCAAAACCTTGATCTTTTCTCCTCCCGTTAATTCACCCCAGATCCACTTTTTTGAAATTCCAACTTCTTTCTTTCCTGGAAGTTCTAGCAGTGTCCATGTGCTTTATACCTCTCCCTCGCCCCCCCCCCCCCCACCCCCTTCCCGTGCCACCACCCCCACCCAAGTCCTCTCCCTCCCACAGATCTCCCGATGTCCCAACTCTCAAATGTTGTGCTTGTGTGCTTCCCTCCCTCTCCCCATGTCGTCTCCCGCTCCCTTTATCTTGTTTTACGTGTCAGTTTGTCTTTTTGTGATTAATGTTACCTCTTACACGAGCCTCGGTCTTGTATTTTTTTTAAAAAGCAAAGGGGCTCTGCAAGCAAAATACTAAGTAATTAAATGAAGGCAACATGGGCAGCAGTAAAATCCAAATGACACCATGCACAATTTAAATGCTTGCTGGAAATGCATTATGTTTCTGAGGTGAAAATATATCTTCACTGGAATATAAAAAAGAAAGCCCAACAAACTCAAGACTCACATGGAGCGCCAATGATGAAGGAGCTTCCAGTGGACTGCAGGCTTCATTGGAACCAACGAGCTCTGCACCGTGCACGATCAGTTTCTGTCCGACTCGTAAACGGCCCCGCCGCAAAAGTTGTGATAGTGGTGCATCTATGTTGGCCCGCAAACCATACCAGCCATCAGACACCTCCACTTGGGTTCCTGGCATTAAAGCCGTGCATTCAGCTGCTTGCTTTGTCGCCGAGGTGCCGGCAAGGATAGGAGCGCGCTCATCACTCTTGGTGATAATTCGTGAAAGAAGCAAGATGAGAGTACGAGAAGGAGTGTCATCCCTCTCCACGATGCGCTTGAGAGCTGAGCGACGGCTATTATCCACTTCAACGTCATACCTGGGATAGATTTGCACAAGGTACAAATTAAATCATTAATTCCATTTATTTTTTAATCTCACCATTTGCCAAGAGCAAAAATCAAAATAATATGAACTATGTGAACAATATTAGGGCCGAAGGAGATTGTTCAACAAAAATGAGTATATCAGCTGTCACATGTGGATCACCTTGGTTCATTTTACACAATTAAAGTACCAATCATGGGTTCATATTGTTACCTTAGTTAATTTCACACAATGAAAGTACCGATCCTGGGTTCAAATTGATACCATCGTCAATTCACACAATTAAAGTACCGATCCTGGGTTCAAATTGATACCATCGTCAATTCACACAATGAAAGTACCGATCCTGGGTTCATATTGATACCATCGTCAATTCACACAATGAAAGTACCGATCCTGGGTTCATATTGATACCATCGTCAATTCACACAATGAAAGTACCGATCCTGGGTTCATATTGATACCATCGTCAATTCACACAATGAAAGTACCGATCCTGGGTTCAAATTGATAATTATCTTAGTTGATTTCACACAATGAAAGTACCGATCCTGGGTTCATATTGTTACCTTAGTTAATTTCACACAATGAAAGTACCGATCCTGGGTTCATATTGATACCATCGTCAATTCACACAATGAAAGTACCGATCCTGGGTTCAAATTGATAATTATCTTAGTTGATTTCACACAATGAAAGTACCGATCCTGGGTTCATATTTCTACCTTAGTTCATTTTACAAAATTAAAGTACCGATCCTGAGTTCATATTGCTACCTTAGTTCATTTTACACAATTAAAGTACCGATCCTGGGTTCATATTGCTACCTTAGTTCATTTTACACAATCAAAGTACCGATCTTGAGTTCAAATTGATTACCTTAAATAATTTCACACAATGAAAGCACCGATCCTGGGTTCATATTGCTACCTTAGTTCATTTTACACAATTAAAGTACCGATCCTGGGTTCATATTGCTACGTTAGTTCACTTTACACAATTAAAGTACCGATCTTGGGTTCAAATTGATTACCTTAAATAATTTCACACAGTGAAAGTACCAATCATGGGTTCATAATGCTACCTTAGTTCATTTTACACAATTAAAGTACCGATCCTTGTTTCATATTGCTACCTTAGTTCATTTTACACAATTAAAGTACCGACCCTGGGTTCATATTGATACCTTAGTTCATTCTACACAGTGAAAGTACCGATCCTGGGTTCATATTGCTACCTTAGTTCATTTTACACAATTAAAGTACTGATCCTTGTTTCATATTGCTACCTTAGTTCGTTTTACACAATTAAAGTACCAATCCTGGGTTCATATTGATACATTATTTCATTTTACACAATTAAAGTACCAATCCTGGGTTCATATTGATTCACTTCATACGAGAGGCCTTCCTGAAGACTCCGTGTTACGGATTCGTCACTTCCGTTGTTGTGGTTTTCATCCACTTGAAATATTTCTGATTCTATGTACTATTATTGTCTTCAAAAGGTTTATTGTTCATGAACTGTTTGCAAAGGATGAAAGCGTTAATGTTAAAAAGAAACAGGAAACCGGATCGGGAACCGGAAGACGAGGAGGAAGAAGAGGAAAAGAAGGCGGGGCAAAAGTCGGACAAGAAGCTGGTCGCTTCAAGCTCCAGAGCGAGCGTGGTCGAACGAAAGTCGCGAGTGAACTTGGAGTTTCCTTGAAAGGAATTCCTGCGATAGGTGTTATCGCTGGGATTGATAAACCTGCTTGGTCAGGTTTGACGTTGGGATTCTGAAGAATCATCGCCGGGTCGTTGCGACTCAAATACGAGCCGTCGGCCATTTTGACACTCGCGCTTTGCTCATTGCAAAAGGTCTTTGCTTCCCGTCAGCCTTTTTCACCATTCCGACGTCTATCTGGGATGTGTGTGTGTGCAACGCGGAGTTTGAAGATTAATTTGCGGTTCGCCGACTGAACCGTGAACCTTCATACCTGGAGTGCGCCTTTGGATTTTTTTTTTTTTTTTTTTTTTTTTTATACAAGATCGAGGCTCGTGAAAGAGCTAACATTAATCACACAAAAAGACAAACCGACACACAAAACACAAAAAACAAGGGGAGCGGCAGACAAGATGGGGCCAAAAGATACGCTATAGGTACATACACCGAAAGATAGATACAGTCTCGACAAAAACACAATTGAGAAATATCACTTAGCTTCGAAAGCGTGAGCGCATGGAGCAGCTTCAAAAAGACGTGACCTCGCCGTGATCTCGCGAGATCGCCAATCAAAATTCCTCCGTGAGTTTGCCTTACGCGGTTTTGGACCACGTGACTTTTTCGCCACTTCGGCCGCCTACGCCTTTTGTGCGGTTTTGGCGGTGTGACTGAGCCCGTCATCTGAACGGGGTTCAGGTTTCGATTCGATACCGCTCTGACGCTCGCTGGAGGGGATCACCTTTGAGCTATAGAGGCATTGGGGAGTGTTCATTTTTACTCACTTGGAGCACAGTGAGTTATCTTACCCTAGCTGATGATACCATCATAAAATGTGTTGATTGTATTGTTGATTGCTATTATTGTTGTATCGTTATTCTGGTGTGATTTTTAATACAATATTTGTTTGTTGATAACCATTGGTGTGGTTTCACTCGTGATTTTTGACACGGAGTAACACATTATTCTGCCGTGGCTCCTCTCGGGGCTCGGAGGTACACCGTGACCAGGGGGTCGGGGATGACCACATAACAGAAATTGGGGGCTCGTCCGGGATAGAATTCCCTAGCATTCCCAAAATTCCCAAATTTGGAATTTTTCTAACCTTCCCAAATTTTTCCAAAAAAATAATAATAATAATTTTTTTGATGAATTGCGAAAGATGATGGGAATAGAGCCTGTGATGGATGCTGTGAAGAGAAACAGGTTGAGATCGTTTGGTCATGTGTTGAGGAAGGATGAAAGTGACTGGTTGAAAAGAGTGATGGGAATTAATGTAGAAGGAAGTAGAGGACGGGGAAGACCGAGAAAGACTTGGCGAAAGATGGTCGAAGAAGAAATGCGGGCAAACAGGCATTTTTTTGAAATTTCTTTTGTGAAGGTTAACAGGTGCTAACGGATAGTCACTGTGGTGTTTGACGCAGAAAAGTTTGCGGCGTCCCCTTGTGACGCACAGTTCCAAGTTCCAAGCGTTAAAAAAATCGGAACTCTTGATATTGGCCAGACATTTTAACTTGGAGGTCCGAGTTAATATGAAGAGAGCAGAGATGCAGACATTGGTGATAGAAGCTCTGGTGGGACAGGGCACATGGACAAAGGTAGCCTTGGATTGGTTACCCGAGGAACAAGAAAATGTGGAGCTCCGGAAACTGGAGATGCAACTGCAGAGCCAGGAAAGGTTAAAAGCAGAGGAAAGGAAGTAGGCCATGGGCCACATATGGTCCACGAGCATCCCCCCCACCTCTAAACCAAACCAACTTTTTTTGAAGCCCAGAGGCATACTAAACACGATTCCAAATGTTACCAAGAAAAATTTAGGGATGCAATGCCCATTTCGGCTCAACAAAGTAGGGTACCCTCATAATTATGCCGACGCTCTCCGACGTCGACCGAACTTTGACTACTGATTATAATCTTCCACCAGAGGCCTCAAATAGCTCCTATTTCAATATATGATATACCAAATGAAAGATTATGAGCTGTTCTTTTTGAATATGTGGTAAATGAAACTATTGGGACAACTAGTTAAATAAACAGCTCTGCGGAACACAATAATTCAACCCGCGACTGCTTCTTCAATGAAATATTGGTATTTATTTCACAATCAGATTTTTAAACATTTATTTACATGGAAACTTTTCAATGTTGTATTAATCTCTTCATCGTGTATTACATTTGCTTTCAGGCGATACCTTCATATTTTTTCTAACAAGAGCCAATCTGAAATAACAGCCATTTGAATGTTTTAGATTCAACGTTTTGGAACGTTAACATGTACTATATTAACAATCCAGTTGCACAGCAATACCTATATTACATAACGTTTTTATATGCATATATACTAAACTGATTTTAAATTTCTTTTGTTGAGAATACAAGATACTAAGCAAACATGTTTATTTATTTTAATCAATAGTTGTGACTCTATCCAATATGGCCATCACATAGTGCCAAAAATCGCTTAACCCTCAAAGCTTTGACAAAGAGAATGTACACATATTCTGCTAAACATGTTTGTTACACACACAATACTAAAAAAACCACACACACACACACCCCTAAACACACACACCTACACACACACACCCACCAATAAGCCGTTTGCCCGGGTGTGGTGCCCACAGCCATCGGCGGTCACAGACACACAGACATTTCATTTTGAATTATACATATCAAATATAACATAAAACACAGGAACACATCTGGTTAATCAATTACATTATAGACAAATTTGAAACATGGATAAACATGATTTAGTGTTCATTCTATGTCACTGTCTGTTTCATCTCCATCCAGGGTACTGTTCTCAGCCATGAGTGCATCATCATCATCATCGTCGTCGTCGTCGTTATCGTCGTCGTTGACTGTACCAGGAGCAACGGTACGGGCTAGATCCGAGAGTTGTGCAGGCAACATAGTTCCGTCATACCACAGAGGTTCGAGATGCTCGTCTGTTTGTGTCCATCCGTGGCCATTGTGTGCCAGCGGAACATCAGGTTTAGGGATATGTGCTCGTTTCCAGATTCCCACTTGATAGTTGACTCGCGCAATGTGCTGAAGCAAGCTTCTTCTACAGGGAGGTAAAGTGGCCATGTCGATGTTTTGTGAAGGCGTTAGTATCTCATCACGAGCACATAGCTCATTTATCCTGAGGAGTCGCAGGTCATCCACTTTTAAAACCCTTGGTCTACCATAGATGGCACATGTGAAGGCTTCAAGGTCATCCAGAAGCTGTGAAGGAATGTCCCAAGTATCACCCAGCTGTGCCAACACTGGAACATATCGAGGGATTTTCAGCAGTGTTTTCATAGGCTTTACTTTTCCTATCCCTCTGAATGCACTTGTTGTATCACAGCCGCAAAAGGCATGCAGAGCCATGAGAGCCGTGCAGTATTCGTGGGAGTAGTTATGGGCCAGTTCTGAGATATTGATCAGCTTCTTTTTATTCCCTGTTCCTGTGTCAAAGAGGACTGTGATATCAGCCAGTCGGTGTGCATAGTGCAATAGAATGAAGAAGACGTCTGTGTCAGGACTTTTCACTCGCACATAGTTGAAGTTCTTGCTTTGAGCATACTCACAGTAGAGTATAATCCTCGAGTCTGTTTCTTCTTGTGATGAGGTCATCGAATCTAATAAGTGTGATGAAGTTGTTGTCCCATCTTCAGATGTCAGCTTATGTGGCACCCCATCACATATCAGTATCACGTTTCGTCCATGAAGCTTTGAGGCATACTCATCCGTTCTCCACAACCTGAGCAACATCTGGATAAATTGAAGTTTGTTCTCGTCATTTGACAGGAACTGTTTCCAGTCTGGAGGCTTCTTGGTCGCTCCTCCTTTGATGATCAATTTGTTCCCAACACCTCTCCTCTTCCGTTCCATTGCTTTAACAGAGGTTGGCAGGTACATGTCTGTGCTGAATATGACGTTGTGAGTGTTTGACATGGTGTCAAAAACTTTAGAGCAGATTTCACTGAAGCTTCCGGGAAGATCTTTGAGATAGTAGAAGCATGCATTGCCATCATGCACAGTGAGGGTGTCGTTCTCTGGTGGTATGATGGCATTCTCACACTCCTTGGTCAAGTGGTGAAAGGCTTTACTCTTGTCTGTTTTCGCGAGAAATCCATCTGAAGTCCCAAGGCTGTAAGAAACTGGAGTCAGGGGATACGTCATCAGCTCCTTGAGATCGAGTTGTAGTCCTTCGTTTTGAGACTTCATGAATAGCTTGAAAGCAACATTGCCTTGTTGTTTGTATTGTATGACTTTTTGCTTTCCTGAGCTGATGATTGATACCTTGTTCATGCTTCCCAATGTCCGCAAGTTCATTCGTTTTACGGGCTCAAAGAACTTGCTGTTAGTCTGGAGTCGCTCGATAATGAATGCTTCTTTAGCACGTCTGCCCAGGTTCTCAGCTGCTAGTACGTCCTTGACAACATCATCCGATGCTGCTGCACCAGACGAAAGGATCAGGAGTTTATCTTTGGTTTCCACGTCAAATGGATTCAAGAAGCTTTCAATAGCCTCGCAAGTTTTCACAACATTTTTCTCACTTCGAAGGATCTCTGTTGGGCGAACGTCTCGATGTTTCATTCCCTCTCCAGAGTCGGCCAGCATATTTGCCATGCTGAGAGTAGCATTAACATACTGCGACCTTGCATGTGTGGTTCTCACCCAGCGCTGGTAGGCACTGTAATTCGTCATTATACCTGAAATTCCTGTACCTCCACCACCATGAGACTTGGCATGACGCATAAACGTTTCTTCCATGGTCTTGTCCACGTCACACCTATTGCCAGGGATAAACGAACGTGCCACACTTATGGCACCCCTCTCAAGGAGTTCCTCTGCTCCAGGATGAGATGTTTCTATGTTGGCTATGAAGACTGAAAAGAAGGTCGTGTAGCGAGCATAGTTTTGTGCTCCAAAGCTGAAAAACAAGTCGCTCATCTGGCTGATACACTGAGAGTAGAGCTGAAAGTTGTTCACCTTTACTGCCTCAATCAGCGATAGTACGAGACCAAAATGATCCATGTAGCTAATCCACAGCTGAGCTGTTTTCCCTAGCTTTCCAGATCGAACTTCACTGCAAAATTTGGCATATCGCTTGATGTGCTCAGTGATGCTCTCGTCAGATAGAACTGCGTTCAGGTTTTCCGCATTTGGCGAATCAATCAAATGTGTTAGTCTATCCCTTGAGTCATCAGGGAGACTGGTCATCAGAAGGTCAGCATTGTCCTGTTTGCTGAACTGTTCCATGAGTAGTCGTTGCAGTGACTCTAACATGACCTTGTGGCAATGCATTGCTCTTTCATAATGTTTTCCAGTCATCACACCTGTCAGTGAACCAGAACCAATCAACCCAGCTTCTAGCAGGATATCAGACAGACCAGAGCCAAACATCTTCTTGCCGATCACTTTCAGATATGCGCAGGTGAGATGAAAGGTTCCAATCAACACGATGTGTCTCTCGTATCGTATTGGGTTGTTCCATATCAGGGGGAATGCCTTCATGCATACCCCCAAGTCGAATGTGGTAATCACATAGTGTTGATCGACTTCACTGGTTGCCTGCTCAGAATACCGAAGGCATTCTTGTACAGTCTTGTACTCTGTTATCGGTTCAGCTATGACTGAGTAATAGTCGATAGTTGTTAGACTTCGAGGAACTGTTACTGTCTGCGACAGGAAACCATTCCAGCTTGCAACCTGTTGCTCATCTTTGCATCGATTTCTCAGTAACACCCAGAGGGTCTGTAAATTCATTGATTCTTCACGTGCTTGAACAGCACCAGGATATGTAAGCTGGTTGATGACAAGCAATGGACTATTGCGACGTGCCACGTAACAGTCTGCAAGAGAATCCTGTTTCTTCAGCGTCATTGATCGTTGCTTGTTCTTTGGTAGTGCTGGGATTTCTGGTTTTGAACCACCTGTCTCAGATCCTTCGATATCTTGGAGCATGATCCCATGAGCAGTGTGGACAGAGGACTTGCCAGTCATATCATTAAGCAATTGGTCAAAGTTGTCGAATTCTGAGTGAAATACACTGGGTGCTGTGGGTGACCTTACGATCTGACTTGACAGCATTGAGGATGTTTCAGTCACAGCCTCAGCCAATGCTGTCTCGAGCTCCAAAGAAAAGCTGTAACTCTCACAATGACCAAGACGATTTAAGAGTGTTACTAGCTTCTCACTCCGAAACAGGTGCCGAAGAGTCATACACAGAAGTATGTGCTTTGGGTGCTTCCATGATCCATTTGTTGTCGCTCGACAGAGGTCTTGACCTATTGACTGAACAAGTCTATGAACTCTTGCTGATGTATGAACTGCTTTGCCAGTTATCGCATAGAGTAAGAAACGTTCAATTTCTGCTGGAATTACTATCTGGTTGTTGGTAAGGTCTTGAGCTGTTGGTGGCCATTTGACCTCTGTAGAGTTATTGTATGCCTCTTGTATTGACTGGTGCATTTGTGTGCCGAAGATTATAATCAGTAGTCAAAGTTCGGTCGACGTCGGAGAGCGTCGGCATAATTATGAGGGTACCCTACTTTGTTGAGCCGAAATGGGCATTGCATCCCTAAATTTTTCTTGGTAACATTTGGAATCGTGTTTAGTATGCCTCTGGGCTTCAAAAAAAGTTGGTTTGGTTTAGAGGTGGGGGGGATGCTCGTGGACCATATGTGGCCCATGGCCTAAAGGCAGAAAAGGAAAGAGCAGAACAGAAACGAGAACTCGAGGAGAGAAGAACAGAGGAAAGGAGAGCTGAAGAAGACAGAAGAGCAGGGGAAAGAGCGGAGGAAAGAAGAGCCGAAAGGGAGTTAAAGGAACGTGACATGGAGCTTCAGAAGGAAATTAAATTCAAGGAGCTGGAGTTAATGAGAGAACGGGGAGAGGTACCATCCATGCCGGCTAGTTCGACAACAAGTCAGAACACCTGGGATGTTGGTAGACATGTGAGGCTGGTTCCACCCTTCAATGAAAAGGAGGTAGCCAAGTTTTTTTTACACTTTGAGAAAGTGGCTCGAATGCTAAAATGGCCTGAGGAGTCCTGGACCTTGTTAGTACAAAGTGTTCTGGTGGGTAAAGCTCAAGATATCTATTCGGCTTTACCGATTGACCAATGTGCAGATTATGAGATAGTGAAGAAAACCATTTCCAAAGCCTAGGAATTGGTCGCTGAAGCTTACCAGCAAAAATTCCGGAACGCCAGGAAGAGGAAGAGTGAGACCCATGTGGAGTTTGCCAGAATAAAAGAAACCATGTTTGATCGGTGGTGTGATTCGAAAGGGGTTGGGAAAGACTTCAAACTGTTGCGACAATTGATCTTGGTGGAGGAATTCAAACAGTGTGTCCACGAGGACATTAAAGTATATCTGGAGGAAAAGAAGGTACCAGAGTTGTATGAGGCAGCAACCGTGGCAGATGACTATGCCTTGACACACAGGATGGGGTTCCACAAACCTAACTTCCCGCCTAGAGTTCGCCAGGGGAGTTATGGTACATCCGGTGCAACAACAACAACAACAAAAGGCATTTTAAGGACATTTTCCCTGCAAGAGCGGGGGTTAGCCTTGCGGTCCCCATGACAATGTTCTCCATTTTGCCCTATTTTCTGCATCTCCCCTTGTTAACCCCCTTTCCCGCATTTCTTCTTCGACCATCTTTAGCCAAGACTTTCTCGGTCTTCCCCGTCCTCTACTTCCTTCTACATTAATTCCCATCACTCTTTTCAACCAGTCACTTTCATCCTTCCTCAACACATGACCAAACGATCTCAACCTGTTTCTCTTCACAGCATCCATCACAGGCTCTATTCCCATCATCTTTCGCAATTCATCAATTGTCTTCCTCTCTCTCAACGATACTCCGCACATCCACTGAACCATTCGCATTTCCACCCTTTCCAGCCTTCGTTGCTGCTCCACGTTCATTACCCATGTCTCACTCCCATAAATCATAACACTTCTCACACATGCAGCATACACCTTTCCCTTCAGCTTCAATGACACTCGCCTCCTCGTCAGCACGCCACTCAGTTCCCGAAACTTCTTCCATGCACATCTCACTCGAGCAACCGTTGCCGGGTCTGATCCACCTTCTCCATTCAGCATGTCTCCAAGGTAACAAAATGTTTTCACACCTTCCAGCTTCACGCCATCTCCAAGATCCAACTCAACATTTCCTCCATCTGCAGCTCCCTCTGTGCACACCTTCCACTTTAAAGTAGCTGCCACACTGGTTAATGACCCTCTCAGACCACTACATTTTTGATGAACCCACTCAACGCACATTGTACATTGAATGGAATTCACTCCGACACACTTCCTGCACACAGCACACGGCCACTTCCCAGTTCTTTCCACCTCACCACATGCTTTACCACTTGCCATCACCTTCGTTTTTCCGATATTCACCTTCAGACCTTTTGTCTCCATGCATTCCTTCCACTTGTTCATCTTCTCCTTCAGTCCATCCATACTTTCTGCAATCAACACCAGATCATCTGCATACAACAACTCCCACGGTAAACCCTCCTTTACGTTCTGAACCAGCACCTCCATGACAGCTACAAATAGTAGTGGACTTAGTACCGACCCCTGATGCACTCCCACCTTCACCTCAAACTCACCACTGTTCCCGCCCTTCGTCCTTACAGCTGTGCGTGCTCTTTTGTGCATTGCCATCACTACTCTGATCAACCATTCCTCCACTCCTAACTTCCTCAATGCCCATGTCACTACTTCACGTGGAACCCCATCGAATGCTTTCTCCAGATCAACAAACCCAAGAAACAACTTCTTCCTCTTCTCCATGTACTTCTCCTGCAACTGCCTCACGATAAAAAGCGCGCCTGTCGTTCCTCTTCCTGGCATAAATCCAAACTGCATTTCGTCAATCTTCACTTTCTTCCTTATCCTCCTCTCCAACACCCTTTCCAATACCTTCATTCCATGCTCCAATAACTTTATCGCTCGATACGAGCCTGAGTCCAGAGGGTCACCTTTCCCCTTGTATAGAGGGAGATCCGGTGCGGAGAACGAAAATTCATGGGGGCGGCCTAGAGATGACCGAGGACAACTCTGATACCGCCACTTTTAGGGATCAGAAGACTACAGTTCCAAGACAGATTTATCTTCCGGGGGGCTCGAGACAGACCACGAGTTTCTCCTCCGGGCCTACTTGCGCTTTTTGCAAGAAACCTGGACACTTGATGTCCCAATGTTGTGCTCTGGAAAGGAAAAATCAAGAGCGGAGTCAGACTAGTACAACTCCGAATGCATTGGCAAATGTGAGAAATCGTCCTTGGAGGACAGTGCCTTGTGAAGGTTCCCATGCCAAAGTTACGGCATCACAGAACAACCTTGCTCAAGAGGGTTACAAACCTTTTATTTCAGAGGGGTTTGTGTCACTGGATGGAGACGTGACTAACCAGAGACCTGTTAGGGTATTGAGGGACACAGGAGCACATCAATCTTTGATGCTTGAAGGCATTTTGCCATTGTCAAAGAAGACGGCAACTGGTGTCAGTGTTCGTTTACAGGGGGTTGGTGGCTATGTTAAAGCTCCTCTTCATGTCATCCATTTAAAGTCTGGTTTGGTGTCAGGAGCGGTCACTGTGGGGTTACAAGCCACTCTTACTGTAGAGGGAATCTCTTTTATTATCGGGAATGATTTGGCAGGGGGGGGCGTGTTTCTGGTGATCCAATGTTGGTTGAAAAGCCCAGTATGGAAAATAACACCGCACAGGTAGATCAGGAGATTCCGGGTATCTTTCCATCCTGTACCGCGACTCGTGCTATGGGTTGGAAGCGCCCTGAAGAGAAGAGGAAGTACCCTGAAACTAAGTGTCAGCACACACAAGTCAGGGATGGAAGCAATGTTGGCAAGCTCTTTGTAGGTGGACTGAACTTCAAAACAAAGGAAGTTGTTTTGGATTCTGTCTTCGGCCAATATGGACCACTCTTGGAAGTGCGGCTGATAAAAGATAGGGAGACGCAAAAGTCAAGAGGGTTTGGCTTTGTCACGTTTGAAAACACAAAGGACGCCAAAGATGCAGAAAAGGATTTGAATTGGAAAGGATTTGGATGGTCGGACCATAACAGTAGAGAAGGCAGGCCATAGGCGTTGAGGGGGCTACAGAGGAGGAAAACGTGGAGGTCATCAGGGGTGGCTATGGCTCCCGGGGTGGGAGTAGTAGTTTTGGTGGTGGCCGCAGTCGATATTACTATGGAGGCTCCCAGAGTCACGGCAACTCCCGAAGGGATGATTATCAGGGTAGTGGCCGAGAAGGAGACCGCTATTCATGTGACTACAGCGACAAGCGGTCCAACCGTGATTATTATGAAAGTTACGAAGAGTTGAAGCACTGAATGCTGCGGAGCAGCCAAGCCAAGATTCCTCCAACGCCACGTTCCTAAAGGCGTCCATGTAGTGAACTTTCCGACACGGATTAACCGTGAACTCCACGTTCCTAAAGGCGTCCATGTAGTGAACTTTCCTACACGGATTAACCGTGAACTCCACGTTCTTAAAGGCGCCCATGTAGTGAATACTTCGAGGCCTCACCACCCAACCACCATGGAACCTGGCTCTCAGCTCAGCCTCCTGGAAAAAGTGCTATAGATTTGCTTGATTTTGGATTTTTGATCACAACCCCTTAACCTTCATTCAAAAGAAACTAAAAATAAAAATCAGAGGTTGATGAGATGGAGTTTGGCTTTGCAGGAGTTCAACTGGGACATTGAGCATGTAAAGGGCAGGGACAATGTCGTTGCTGATGCTTTGTCCAGAGTGAATTAACTTTGGAAATCTCTGTAGGTTGTTTGAAGTTTTGTTGCTTTATTTTTGGGAAATATTGATTGTTGTTCCTCACGGGAATTGATGATTTGGTTGTGAGTTTACTGTTGTTTGTTTAAAGAGTTTGCCTGCAAAGAAAGTTTTCGCTGTGTTCAAACTTTCTTTCTTGAGGGGGGGAAGTGTTATGGATTCGTCACTTCCGTTGTTGTGGTTTTCATCCACTTGAAATATTTCTGATTCTATGTACTGTTATTGTCTTCAAAAGGTTTATTGTTCATGAACTGTTTGCAAAGGATAAAAGCGTTAATGTTAAAAAGAAACAGGAAACCGGATCGGGAACCGGAAGACGAGGAGGAAGAAGAGGAAAAGAAGGCGGGGCAAAAGTCGGACAAGAAGCTAGTCGCTTCAAGCTCCGGAGCGAACGTGGTCGAACGAAAGTCGCGAGTGAACTTGGAGTTTCCTCGAAAGGAATTCCTGCGATAGGTGTTATCGCTGGGATTGATAAACCTGCGTGGTCAGGTTTGGCGTTGGGATTCTGGAGAATCATCGCCGGGTCGTTGCGACTCAAATATGAGCCGTCGGCCATTTTGACACTCGCGCTTTGCTCATCGCAAAAGGTCTTTGCTTCCCGTCAGCCTTTTTCACCATTCCGACGTCTATCTGGGATGTGTGTGTGTGCAACACGGAGTTTGAAGAATAATTTGCGGTTCGCCGACTGAACCGTGAACATTCATACCTGGAGGGCGCCATTGGATTTCCCATTCCTCCGTGAGTTTGCCTTACGCGGTTTTGGACCACGTGACTTTTACGCCGCTTCGGCCGCCTACGCCTTTTGTGCGGTTTTGGCGGTGTGACTGAGCCCGTCATCTGAACGGGGTTCGGGTTTCGATTCGATATCGCTCTGACGCTCGCTGGAGGGGATCACTTTTGAGCTATAGAGACATTGGGGAGTGTTCTTCTTTACTCACTTGGAGCACAGTGAGTTATCTTACCCTAGCTGATGGTACTATCATAAGATGTGTTGATTGTATTGTTGATTGCTATTATTGTTGTATCGTTATTCTGGTGTGATTTTGAATACAATATTTGTTTGTTGATAACCATTGGTGTGGTTTCACTCGTGATTTTGACACGGAGTAACACATTATTCTGCCGTGGCTCCTCTCGGGGCTCGGAGGTACACCGTGACCAGGGGGTCGGGGAGGACCACGTAACACTCCGTTACAAAGGCCCATGACGCAATCATTACAAAGCTTGGCAGTCTTCATACAAGTGTTTAACTGACAATTTTGAATGCAACAGAACGTCGAGTCACATGGTCCATGCACCATCCAAATAACACAGGTGTTACTTCCGCTTTACTGTTCACCAAAATGAGGCAGTATTATAAATTTCCCAGAAATGTGCCTAAATTATAAGCAACTTTTACATAATTCATTGTCTCCGAGGATCATTTCCATGTGTCAGGGAGGGGGGTTGTGGGGGGAGGGGGGTGGGGGAGGGGCAGACAGACAGTATTAACCGTTTAAATATACTGGAAAGAATATTGTGAAATTCCAAAATCATCATCTTCACAGGAAATATATTGTTATGTTGGGGGGTAAAGGAATATCTAGAGCTAGGTAGATCTGTATAGGTAACATGCTTCGACTATCGAGATTGGAAATCTACCCTGTAATAAGTTATATGTGTAGTCCGGTTTGTCGGGATAAGCTGTATTGGTGTCTCCGCTACGAGGGAGCAGGGCGTGCTAAATAGTGCAGGGATTATGGATAAGATTCCTTTGTTCGTCGCCCCCCCCCCCCCCCACCCCCCCCTGTCACCAAACCTTTGTCCCTTATGGCAATGCATACCCATATAAACACTTAGATAGGCCCTTAGTGCAACATTAAATAATTCCCCTTCCCATACAATGACCTTGGAAGAAGACGGGCAGGTGGCCAGATCAAGGCACCGCCAGATGGCCGCCGCCAGCGCACCACCAGCTGGCCTGGCAACATCGCGTGAGCCGAGCTGTCACCACACCACAGGGAACGTGTGATTGGGTGGCGCGGAAGGTGCGTGCCTGGAGCCAATCAGCGTGGAAGGTGCGAAGACACAACTGAGAAGTGGGTGGTTGATTGGAGGGATGAGCGGCGGTGACGGGGGAGGCGCTAGAAGGTTCGGTGGATGGCGGGAAGCTACGAGGCTCTGGTTGGTAGCGCGCCAGAACTGACGTCACATGCCAGGTTTCAAAAGGACTCGCTGGCAGGATTCTAGAAGCTTCGCTCTGGGGGATTGTGTGGTGCTGACGGTTCGCTCTTGGTGGTGAGTCGTGCTGGTCCTTCGCTTGTCGTTGTTCGTCCTTGGCTCTTGGCTCTTCGTCTTGAGAGGTCCTGGTGGTCATTGGTTCGCCATCTGCGTGGTGCTTGGAGCGGTCCTTCTCGGTGCTTTCGGAGCTTGGAGTGGTGCTGGGGCCTCGTGTGCGATCGACTCGGAGCTTGGAGCGGTGCGGGCCGCGCAGGGCCTGGCGAAGCGTGCGAGCGAGCGGACAGAGGGTTCCCTCGCGCCGGAGCTTGGAGCCGGACGGGGCCGTGTTGGACGACAGACAGATAAGCTCGCACCACATTACACAAACCCACGACGAACGTGTTCTTTTGTTAATTCATTTTCCTTTGTGGCGTATTCGAAGTCTGTGTGTGGGATCCCAATTTAGGACTATTTATTTCATCATCGCGTTTCATTGTATCGGGTTCCGTTTAATAAATCATTATTTTTGTACATTTTAACCAGGATTTTCGGTTGAGTTCATTCCGCATTACAGATACGCGCTTCCGCCTCTTCCTCTTCACTTCTTCCTCCCGCGGTTGATAGCAAAATCCGTATTTGGTCGTCGCCTAAGTTAAAGCCGTTCTGGTCATTCGCGAGCCCTGGTATTAACCAGAGGGTATTCGCACGACAATATTATGGCATATTTCTTAACAGAAAATGTTTTTGTGAAAAAAAAAATTCAGCTGTGTGTGAAGCAGCGTTCTGTTGCTTTATACACCGCCAAGGTTCAATTTTTCATCCGAATGAAAAAATTGTAATTACTCTTGCCTGGGGAGAGGGTATTGCATTTGAGTCCGTTTGTCTGTTTTTTTGTCTGTCTGTTTGTTTGTCCACACAGAATAAATATGATTTTCTCTACAACCGTTGGTCCGATTGACAGGAAATTTTCACCATAGGTGCAACTCCACCTGTATAATTTTTTAATGATAATTATGATGTCATAGGTCACGTGGTTCGGTCGCCATATTGGAAAAACCGAAAAACGTTGCACCTCTATATCTCCATAAGCACTGAATAGAAAAAATTGACACATGACTCATTGTAAAGAACTCTCCATGTGGAATAAAATATGTTAATGACGATGTCATAGGTGCCTCCATTATGACGTCATAATTCGACAAGTACAAAACTTCATCCGATCAAGATGACATTTCTTGAGCATAATCTAGGAATAAAATAAGTTTGGAAATCAGCCAACATCACCGCTTTGCACAAAAAAGGTGCAAAAACAGATCCTAGCAACTACAGACCAATCAGCCTTCTCCCAATTATCAGCAAAGTCATGGAATCCATCATTGCTTCGGATATGAAATCTTTCCTCTTCTCCAATGGCTTGATCTCTGATCATCAATTTGGTTTCAGACCAGGTCACTCTACTCTGGACATGCTGCTTCTGCTGTCTCAACAATGGATGGAGGTCCTCAATGCCAAACAGGAAATTAGAGCTGTCTCCCTCGACATATCACATGCCTTCGATACGGTCTGGCACCCCGCTCTGCTCACCAAACTCTACTCCTTTGGTATCCATGGAAATCTCCACGCATGGCTGGCGGACTTCCTCTCTAGTCGTAGTCAACGTGTGGCCCTGAATGGGTTTCTCTCATCTCCTCTTCCTGTTCAGGCTGGAGTTCCCCAAGGCAGTGTTCTGGGCCCTGTGCTTTTTCAGGGCTTCATCAATGATCTCTCTGACTCTCTTGAAAATCCTCTCCATCTCTTTGCTGATGACTCCACTCTCTGCCGCTCCATTCCTCATCCCTCAGATCGGCAGTCTGCAGCCTCCTCACTCTCTGCAGACCTGGACAAAATCACAGACTGGGCAAACAAGTGGAGCATGTCTTTCAATCCTGACAAATCTCACACTCTAACGATGTCTCTCCGATAAGACCGACTGGACAACCCTCCCATCTACTTTCTGAATAATCCTCTCCAAGAAGTTCTGTCACTCAAGCTTTTGGGTCTCACTATCTGCCATGATCTTTCCTGGGAAAACCACATTTCCAAGCTGGCCTCCAAAGCCAGTCGCCGACTGGGCATCCTACATCGTGCGAAGTCCTTCCTTGGCACACCTGAGCTCCTCACCACATACAAGGCTTTCATCCGCAGCTCAATGGAATACTGCTCTCCCCTCTGGGCTGGTGCTCCTGCCTCACACCTAGCTCGTCTTCACGCTGTTGAAACCAAAGCGTTCAGAATCATTGGAATCTCCCGCGATGACGCTATCTCCGAGGGCCTTTCACTTACTCACCGCAGGCAGGTTGGTGGTGTTTCCGTCTTCTACCGACTCCTCTCCGGCCTTGCTCCCCCAGCTCTCTCTGGGCTCTGTCGCCCAAATATCCCTGCAGGTCGCACAAGATCTGCCTGCAACCCTCTTATGGTTAAACTGCCAAAATCAAGACTCTCTGCTCACCTTCACTCCTTCATTCCTCTTTTCTCCCGCCTCTGGAACAAACTCCCTCACTCTCTTCAATCCCACTCCTCCCTCCAGGTCTTTAAAACGGCTGTTCACCACCATCTCTTATCTTCCCCAATCCAAAACCTTGATCTTTTCTACCCCCGCTAATTTCACCCCAAATCCACTTTTTTGAGGTGACTTTTGTCTTCTTTCCTGGAAGTCCTTGGTGTCCTTACGTTTTATACCTATCCTGCCTCCCCCCAGGCCCTCTCCCTCCCACACATCTCCCGATGTCCCTGCTCTCAAATGTTGTGTTTGTGTGCTTCCTCCCCTTCTCTCCCCATCTTGTCGACCGCTCCCCTTTTTATATACTTTGTTTGCTTGTTTGTTTGATTTGTTTGTTTGATAAATGTTAGCTCTTTCACGAGCCTCGACTCTGTATACAAAACAAAAAAAAAAGTTTAGAAAAAAATAATGATGACGTCACCGGTCACGTGGTTTGGTCACTATATTTGTTTTCACAAAAAAAGCCTTAAAAACAACTGAAAACACATCCTGGCAAGGGTCTGCAATCTCTGATTGCTCTTTCTTCTTTTCCATTAGGTTTGGATTAATTTGAAGCAACTTTGACTTTTTGACTTTTTGGGGACTTTGAGTTTTTTTGACTTCATGGGGACCAAAAAACAACAACAACCACGGTCCCCGAAAAAGGCCAACCCCTGCTTGCGGGGAAAAATGGCCTCTAAAGGTGTTTTTTTTTTGGTTTTTTTACTTCATAATTTTTATCTCTCTGAGAAGCGTTTCCGTGTTTCAGGGTGGGACAGAGACAGACAGCATTAGCCTATTATACATATAATGTATCGGTGGAATGTGTGATGAGAATTATAACTATGTGATAACACATAAAATCCTCTAGCAAGTAAAGTTTGAGCAGTGATGTTGCATTGATGGGTTGACTGACTGACTGTCTGGATGCAAATGAGGTTGGTGATCTACTGATGTGAATCTTGGAAAAAGGGAAAACAATTTGGACCTCTATGTCTCCGAAACCACTCGATGGAAAATATTGAAACATGCCTCATTGTAAATAACTCTGTCTGCATGGGAATAAGTGTTGTTAACCATGCCATCAGTACGTACATTGTGATTTGCGACGTCATAATTTGAGAAGTACAACATTTAATCTGATCAGTTGGAAATTTCTTGAGCACGATCTGCACAACAATTATATTGGAGATTGCAAATTTATGATGTCATAGGTCACGTGGTTCAGCAGCCATATTGGATTGAACATAAAAACCATCAACACTTCTTCTCTGAAACCACTGAACAGATGGAGGCAAAACTTTACAAGCATGATTGCTTATCCATGACAAACAAAAAGGTCCCCCGCCATGAAGTCATAGGTCACATGCTTTGTCAGCTATGATTTTTTGTAGACTAAATCTTTCAAAGCCAACTCCTCCAGAATGGCGAGACAGATCGAGAGGAAACTTCACACACGTTCCCAATCCAGGGTGGATACCAGGGTGTTTTCAAATAAATATTATATGTCACTTGTTCTGGCAGCGGTGTTGCCCTGGTGTTGGGCTAGCGGCTAGGGTGCCGGCTTAGGATCCTAGGATCCTGGGTTCGAATCCCGGTCGATCGCTGAATTAACGCCAGGGGGGTTGACTCAGCCTGTCATCCTTCCGAGGTCGGCTAATTGAGTACCAGTTCACTGGTAATTCCCTGTTTGTCGTTAAAGGCGGCAAAAAGGGTTGGCGTCAGGAAGGGCATCCGACCGTAAAACATTGCTTCAAAAAGGGGACCAAAAAACAAAACAAGATCGAGAGGAAACTTCACACACGTTCCCAATCCATGGTGGATACCAGGGTGTTTTCAAATAAATATTATATGTCACTTGTTCTGGCAGCGGTGTTGCCCTGGTGTTGGGCTAGCGGCTAGGGTGCCGGCTTAGGATCCTAGGATCCTGGGTTCGAATCCCGGTCGATCGCTGAATTAACGCCAGGGGGGTTGACTCAGCCTGTCATCCTTCCGAGGTCGGCTAATTGAGTACCAGTTCACTGGTAATTCCCTGTTTGTCGTTAAAGGTGGCAAAAAGGGTTGGCGTCAGGAAGGGCATCCGACCGTAAAACATTGCTTCAAAAAGGGGACCAAAAAACAAAACAAAACAACAACAACCATGGTTCCCGAAAAAAGGCCAACCCCCGCTTTGCGGGGAAAAATGGCCTCTAAAGGTGGTTATATATATATATACTTGTTCTGGCAGCCATATTGAATTGAATGGAAATCTTTCTTTTTTTTAAAATTCTCTTGAACCGGTCTCTCCATCCATCGACGTGAAACTTGAAAATTATGAACTAGTCGTCAAGGGGAATACTTGATTAAAATGTAGACGTGATCGGTCGCATGGTCTGGCAGGCAGAATTTTGCATTGTTTGATGAAGAAGAAGCTATGCAATTTTATCTACTCCAGCCGTATGACTTTCCATTATATCGATTATGTACTGTTTGAACTCAGTGGCATCCTGTCTATTAATTACCAAAATCAATTAGTTACGTTCTATCGGAATGTACCTTTCGGCCCTTTGGACTGCTGAGACCACTTGGACCTTTAAATACCCTTTTAACACACCCAATACCTTTAAGAGCACCAAAACACCAGACTACCCCGAAGACCCTTAAATACCACGAAAACCCAGAGGACCCAAAATACCCCAATGACCCACAAGATCCAAAGGACCCTGAGGATCCAAAAGACCCCAAGGACCCAAGATACCCTGAGGACTCAAAATATCCCGAGGACTACGAAGACCCAAAAGATACCGAGGCCCCTCATATATGTATTTTTAATATTTAAAATCCAATTCTGAATTTTGTTTTACAAAGAGGACATCATGGGTCACTTGTCTGATCAAAGTAGGGTTGTATCAAAGCAGGGCAGGTTGGATCCTGGTCATAACTGCCCGCAGTTATAAGTGGCCCGTCATTGGTGGCCTGTCTAGTGTTAATATTATGCTATTTATCATTGTTATTTCCTCTGCCACTGAACCCCGTTATGATTTGGAGGTTGTTTTCACCCCCTCTCTGTTTGTCTGTGAGCAGGATATCTCAAAGTGTTGTGGACGGATTTGGATAAAACTCGGTGGACGAGGTGGGTGCGTGACAAGAACGAATTGATGAAATTTTAGTGAAGATACTAATCCGGATAAAATCAGTTTTAAATGATTTTAGGGATTATTCACCATTGAGTGAAAGGGCTAAAAACGATATATAGCACGATATTTCAAAATGTTGTGGACGAGTTATGACAAAACAAGTTGGACGAGTTGGTTAGGTGACAAGAACAAGCCGATTAGATTTTGGTTTAGGTCTTCTTTTTTTTTTTTTTTTTTTTTTTTTTTTGTATACAAGATCGAGGCTCGTGAAAGAGCGAACATTAATCACACAGAAAGACAAACAGACACATAAAACAAATAACATCGGGAGCGGTAGACAAGATGGGGAGAGAGGGGGAAGGACACAAACACAACATTTGAGAGCAGGGACCGAGAGACATGGAGACATCGAGAGATCTGTGGGAGGGAGAGGGCTTTGGGGGGGAGGCATGTGAAGGGGGGGAGGCATGTGAAGGGGGGGGAGGCATGTGAAGGGGGGGGGGGGTGGGAGAGGTATAAACATATGGACACTGCCAGGATTTCCAGGAAATAAGTTGGAATTTCAAACAAGGTGGATCTGGGGTGAATTAGTGGGGGTAGAAAAGATCAAGGTTATGGATGGGGGAAGATAAGAGATGGTGGTGAACAGCTGTTTTAAAAACCTGGAGGGAGGAGAGGGATTGAAGGGAGTGTGGGAGTTTGTTCCACAGGCGGGAGAAAAGAGGAATGAAAGAGTGAAGGTGAGCAGAGAGCCGAGATTTCGGCAGTTTAACCATCAGAGGGTTGCTGGCAGATCTTGTGCGACCTGTAGGAATATTTGGGGGACAGAGCACAGAGAGAGCTGGGGGAGCAAGGCCGGAGAGGAGTCGGTAGAAGACAGAAAGACCACCTACCTGCCTGCGGTGAGTGAGTGAAAGGCCCTCAGAGATAGCTTCATCGCGGGAGATTCCAATGATTTTGAAAGCTTTGGATTCAACAGCGTGAAGCCGAGCCAGGTGTGAGGCAGGAGCACCAGCCCATAGGGGAGAACAGTATTCCATTGAGCTGCGGATGAAAGCCTTGTAAGTGGTGAGGAGCTCAGGTGTGCCGAGGAAGGACTTCGCACGACGGAGGATGCCCAGTCGGCGACTGGCTTTGGAGGCCAGCTTGGAAATGTGGTTTTCCCAAGAAAGATCATGGCAGATAGTGAGACCCAAAAGCTTGAGTGACAGAACTTCTTGGAGAGGATTGTTGAGAAAGTAGATGGGAGGGTTGTCCAGTCGATCTTTTCGGAGAGACATAGTAAGAGAGTGAGATTTGGCAGGATTGAAAGACATGTTCCACTTGTTTGACCAGTCTGTGATTTTGTCCAGGTCTTCAGAGAGTGAGGAGGCTGCAGACTGCCGATCTGAGGGAAGAGGAATGGAGCGGCAGAGAGTGGAGTCATCAGCAAAGAGATAGAGAGGATTTTCCAGAGAGTCAGAGAGATCATTGATAAAGACCAGAAAAAGCACAGGGCCCAGCACACTTCCTTGGGGAACTCCAGCCTGAACAGGAAGGGGAGATGAGAGAAATAAGTCGTCTGGAACCAGATCTGGCCTATCAGTGGGATATAAAACATAAACAGTTCAGCCTGGCGGGGGTATGCTCTCTACTGAGTGATGTTCCATTACTTTTTTATTAGAAGCAGCCCTGGAAAAACACAAGCTGTCTATGCAAAAAAACATCTACATCCACATACAAAAACCCCACGATAAGCTATCTATACACCTCACCACAGAATTTGTCCAAGGTAGAAAAACCCCTGGGGGGTGAGCAAATGAAAACACTGCAACCTTCATCATACGAGCCTTTGTCCCACTAGCAAGCTTGGTTGAGTTTGGATAAGTAACGACCGAATCACGGTCAGACAGACAGCCACCAAATTGCGTATTTTAGTATGATCGGCAGAGTCTACATGTTAATAGATGTTTTTTGTGTGCAGTGTCGAGGCTTGCAGATGTGCTAGAACAAAACAGACCAGGACTTACAAGAATGAAAACAAGAGTAACCCAAACATAATCTTAACACAAAGATCATTGGAGTTTTTGCCATTCACCTTATTGTAAATGACAAAACTGGCTCTATGGGAACAACAAAGTAATCCACAGTGCAGTACCCTCTGTTGGCTTTGAACCATAACAGCAGTTCCGGTCAAATAAATTGGACGACATAAGGAATCAAATCCAGAATCAGACAACTCAGATGGGAGCAAGAAACAATATCACACCAACCTGTATTTGAGCTGCAATAAGATCGACTCAGGTGTGAGGCAGTGGCCCACAAATACAGAAGGAAAAGAGGCCTCAAGAGCAGCCAACTTCCATACGAGCCACCGGTAGTGGTTGTAGGTCCATGCTGAGCTCACGAGACGTTCCTCCACTCCTGGTGTGTCAAGTAAAGCCCTAGAGTAGAAGCCATGTTATTGCTAAAGGTTGGAGATCGTTTTGGAGTCAAAACGCAAATGCAGCATAAACTTGTTCAATGTCATTTAGTGCAAGGAAATACACTTTTTGTTGGATTTTTGCAACTTCATTCACACATATGAAGGTCTGGCTAGATCTACAAGAATGAATGAATGAATGAATGAATGATCGTGTCAAGGCCATTTTCCCCGCTAGAGCAGGGGTTAGCTTTGCGGGCCCCATGACAATCATGGTTCCCTGTTTTGAGGCAATGTTTTTATGGCCGGATGCCCTTCCTGACGCCTGGCTAGATCTACAAGACTGCTGATAAATCTATTCATAACTTACCAAAAACATTGCAAACATGCCTTCCACATAATCCTTGACATGAGAAAATAGTTATTTGCTCATCCAATGCAGCTTCATCAACAATCATCATGATTACCCCTGCTAGAGCACAATGAAACAATATCAACATGTATGAGCAATTCCATCCACGTCAATATATTAAATGTAAACCATACTAAAACAAAGTTACGTCTTTCATCTCGAAGAATGACAATCAAACATGAAATATCAATTTGAAATTTTCTACATCATCCCCCGTGACTCTCCGTACGATCTTCAGAGCTCTTCCTTCACCACCTGTCCTCTGGCCCACCCTCCATACTCTGAAAGCACCTTTTCCTGCCGCAGGCCCCCCTCATTGGTTTACTGATCATTATGGGAAGTTCCATTCTCTGGGCCAACCTGCCAACGGTGCAGCCCCCTCCTCAGCACCCCCCCCCCCCCAAAAGTCTTCCGGTCTTCACAGCCTATTTTGCCACCATGGCTTGCACACATTAGCCAGACAGATTGTGACGGTCCTACCGAGCCACTTAAACGTGCCTTGAAACTTCCAATTCCTCAACTCGCCTGGCCTTACAAAAGGTCAGACATTATACAACCTTACTCTGTCTACCATGTCTATAAAGTACATATACTGCCTCCTCAGCATCACTTAGAACAAAACTACTTACTCTGACAGGTCCCTGTTTACAAGTAACCTGAGTAACCTATGCTGCACAAATCACATGGTCTATACTATGGTCTTACCCCATTCTAACTGTGGATCCCATTCTTCCACCTTCCACAGCACTGAGGCATTGGTAGAGGTTAAATATCCCATGAGTAAAAAAACATTCCGGCACCCAGGACGAATTCCTAACCCCTACCACATGGCAAGCCTGATCAGCAGATTCCAGAAAGATGTGGACTACAATCGTTCCCCCCTGGCTGACCCCACAAGGTGGGAATAATTGGGGAATTTAAAGAAGAAGAAAAAAATCCTCTTGCTCTCGTCACCCCTCTCAATCTCCCTTGCTCAATAAAAGAATAGCACATTTTAGTACAGCAGAAATTAAATGATTGATCAAATTTGATCTTTAGAGTTGTAACTTTACTTGAATCGTTTCTGTCAAGTACTCACTGGTAAAACTCGTTTTTCCCAACTGTGCAATCATCCGCTGGCACAAGGCAGCCACCGTCAGCAAGCACAATACCATTTCCAGCACGCAAAGCTACCCTACTGAAGTGCAAGGCACAATCAAACCGGAACTCTTCAGCCGTGGCAGATGTGATTGAGGTGAGGTGAGGGTCGGCTCCATAAGCCTGGAGCTAAGTGGGAAATAAAATGTTTTTAAAAACAAAAAAGAGTTACAAGTGAATTGGAAAACTGTAAGGGATAAATATAGGCAGTCAAAATGATTACTCAAGCAAGAAGAAGAAGAAGAAGAGAAGAAGACAAGCAGTGTGAAACCTCACTGGAGATAAGCAAGGTCATAAGCAATAAGTAATCATAATTTCATTATATACCTGTGGAAACCACCTTTTTTTTTTAAGGCCATTTTCTCCACAGAGCAGGGGTTGGCCTTTTTCGGGCACCTTGGTCCCCTTTTTGAAGCAATGTTTTATGGCCGGATGCCCTTCCTGCCGCCAACCCTGTTAGTGGCCTCTTGCGACACGCAGGGAATTACCAGTGAACTCTGATACTCAATTTGTCGACCTCGGAAGGATGACAGGCTGAGTCAACCCCCCTGGCGTTAATTCCGCGATTGACTGGGATTCAAACCCAGGATCCTAGGATCCCTAGCCGGCACCATAACCGCTAAGCCAACACCAGGCTTCATTATATACCTGTGGAAAAATAAAAAATAGGACCATTGGACCTGTAGCTTATATGGGCCTTGGCCTAATGTTGTAACCCAAATTTGGTAAGATTCTGACAGGTGGGCCTGGAGAAGAAGATTTTTTAAGTTTACGCGATTTTCTAAAAACTTGACTCAGTCGACCATTTTAACACACTTTCGGTATGTATACGTGATCAGAATGATTTCTGCATTTAACATCTCTTCCCTGACCTAATGTTGTAACCCAAATTTGGTAGCATTCTGACTGGTGGGTGGGTCTGAAGAAAAATATTTTTGAAGGAATTTACTAAGTCCGCCATTTTGACACATTTCCATTCAAGTGATCGGAATGAACTTTGCAATTCAGTTACCAGTCAGGATCGGAACCTTGCTGCCAAATTTCAGCCGGATCGGCCCAATGGTTTGGCCGGAAAAGTCAAAATAGGTAACGGACGGACGGTGCACAATAATAACTCCTTATCTGGAATTAAAATTCCAGATAAGCTAACAAGGAAAAATAAGAAAAAAGCAGAATCTAAAGCTAAGGTCAGAGTTCAAAGCTATAAAGTTGTATTGAAATAAGAATATTTTTGTTCGAGTTAATTACAATATAAATGGTTCAGTTGTAGTTTTCTCTTGAACACCATGTGTACAGTTGTTTTTTTTTGTTTTTTTTAAAATAAAGATCTATATTGGCCCTTGTTGCAAAAATGTTCTCATCCTCTGTTACAAAAACGTTTACACAAATGCCTTTAATAGCAGGAAGATATATTGGTTTTTATTGGGATTGCAAAAAGTGATATTACAGTACTCAAAAAGTAAAAACAAATTTTAAATATTGCTGTAATACACAGTTTACAGCATTATTTATTGTGCAATTGAATTTTCAGATTTTTTTTTTTTTTTGGCATATCGTTTGAAAAATAACCCAATTCTCAATATCATGTTGTCTTGAATGCATCTTAAAGAGTACAAAGTAAAAACAAATTATGTGAAATAACTTCTCAAGTTCAACCTTGATTGAGGGCTGGGCCAAAGGGTCCACAATTACTTAAGGAAGGGTGATCGTTCTACCAAACCACTGGAAAGCCAGACATAAGAATAAATCACAGCACTTCACCGATGACATCATGGTTTTCAAACTAAATGCACCAACGCTAGTGGATCATGTGTAAAGTTTTGCATCGATAGGTCAAGCGGTTTTAGAGAAATACATTTTAAAGATTTCCTTCAAACTAGTATGGCTGCCACACCACGTGACCAACAACATTTTAGTTATCAAAATTTATCCCCATTCCGAGTCGATAACATAAAAGTTTTTGCGGCATTTGGGTTGTGTGTGAAAGATGTTTTAAAGTTTTAGCTATGATCCAATATGGCTACCAAGCCATGTACTAATGATCTTTATTCCCCAAGAGTAGTCGATTATACATAATTATGAAGTATCGCATCAATATCTTAAGCGGTTCTAGGGAGGATTTTCAAAGGTTTTTTTTTTTTTCAATCAAATATGGCTGCCAAACCACATGACCAATGACATCATCAATTTAATTATCTCGTTAAATTTCTTAGACCACAAATTGTTTTCGTATTGATCAGATAAACATTTTGACCAAACCAATTAGGACGTCATTAGGGCAACGACATCATTATCAAATCTTATCCCCAATGGGGAATACCTGACGTATGCCAAGTTTCATTTTTTTTTTCTGTTCACCGGTTTCAGAGAAAATATGTCCAAAGTTTTTCCTTTAATCAAAGATGGCTGCCATATCACGTGTCCTTGATGTCGTATTAATCAATAAAAAGTTATTCATGGCTCCAATGCTGAATGTTTTCTATCGATTACTCAAGCAATTGCAAAGAAAACGAATTTAAAAGTGAATAAAAGTGAAAAGGTATGGGGGGGGGGGGGGGGGGGGAGGGAAACACTATAATAACAAGAGTTCATAAAGCATCTTACCCCATGCTGTCTTGAGAAACAAGGACATGGGTGGGGTCTATGAGCGGAAAATTGGATTGGTCGTGATGACGTTAAATTTCGTATTTTGTCCAAGTATTACTAAACTGAAGGGTTTTGAAAATGCCAAAAATGTGATTTGTGTTCTTGTGTTCAAGTATATAATTCAATTTAAATTAAATAAAGATTTTTAAGGTGGTACAAAAATATTTTCCAGAAGTTTACTGCTATTGATGTAGCGTCTTTTACACCACCATATCTAACACATTAGTTCTTCCTGCCAGTTGTTTGTGTCCTTTATGACATTTTTAAAAACAGCAAGTTTCCTGTTTGGAATGATTTTCAGTTTTGTTTGACAATGCAGGCACACAGACTAAAAAAATATTTGTCTCACCACTCTCTGGCACATGTGCGATCAGGGCAAATTTAGAGCAAAAGTACTACTAAAGCGCAGGTTAGTTTTCCGTCCGATTCATGTTCCCATTTGTGTTCAAAATATAACATTCAATTGAAATTAGGTTGTTCATCGATCATAAACTGAGGTGTGCAGACAGACAGATGTGAAGCAAATGCTTAGCCACACTCCTCAATATGAAAGTCAATGGGGTAGCAACCAGAACAGCTTGGTCCCCAAATAAATTGTTTTACTTGTATAGACATTATTTGCAGAAGTGAAATGGAGAATTTGCTTTTCAGTCTTGAGGGAAAATGTGATTTATGGAACGTATGAATAAACTTTATGGAAAGTGCAATAGTGGGGCGGCTTAGCCCAAATATTCAAAAGAATTGTGCATTTTGTGATACAAGCACCAAATTTGGCACAAATGTACATTAATATGTTGCGAACATTTTCAGATATTGGGCCACTTGAAATTCCTTAATCTTTTTTTTCAAATTTTTTCAAATTTCGTAATTTCAAATTTTTCGGGTGACACCGTCACAATTTCGGTCTTCGAGGCCGGCCGATAGGCAAAGTGTGACCGGAAGGGACGAGGTTCTCCTGACCACGTGGCCCTCGATCTGGGAAGCGAGAGGCGTTCCATTAGTGGACGCGCCCCTCACGCCCGACTTTTGGGCGGCCCCGGCAGGCCGTTTGTTTTGACGTTCCGTGACAGGCCCCGCACCCCCACCTCCGGGCCGACCGGAAGCTTGTGCTGAGTACATCATACCTGAACAACTCAGTGAGGCAGAACACAGCAGTGCACACCAGGGTGACCCCTTCAGTGCATAAACCAATTAACCTGTCCACTGCAGGGCATATAGAAATGAAGTTATTTTCTGCATATAATAATTATAATATAAGTTCAGTTCTATGTAACAATTTCTGTTATCACCACTACCACTACAACTACCACTACTACAAGCTTTGTCTGGAATTTTGTGGACTAACAGACAAACAGACATACAGACAAGCTGGGATCAAAACATTACCTCCTTCCACCATTGAGTGTAGAGGTAAACATCATGGAAATTATATCATGCCCTAGATTTAATTCATGCTTACCCGTGTATTTGCTTCACCGGTTCACAAGGTCTTTTGCATACATGTAATTCAGGCTCTCGTCTTCATTGCTGACCACACAATGTTCGCAACATATTAATGTACATTTGTGCCAAATTTGGTGCTTGTATCACAAAATGCACAATTCTTTTGAATATTTGGGCTAAGCCGCCCCACTATATCGGCCGGCCTCGAAGACCGAAATTGTGACGGTGTCACCCGAAAAATTTGAAATTACGAAATTTGAAAAAATTTGAAAAAAAAAATTACGGAATTTCAAGTGGCCCAATATCTGAAAATGTTCGCAACATATTAATGTACATTTGTGCCAAATTTGGTGCTTGTATCACAAAATGCACAACAGGTTTGCTATGCTGCTACACTACAAACAGATCTTAGAATGTGGTACTTGATAATGTTTATTGAAACAGAAAGTTTTGAAGTGGGTCGATAAATAAGAGCGGGTGTGAAAGAAAATTAAGAATGTTAAGATGACTGTGTGGGAATGAAAGGAATATACCTATTATAAACAAGCATTCTGAGTATTGCGCTGCAATACATGTCCCCTACCGGCAGTCTGTCGTCCGGAAAACTGTTGGGGAAATTACCAAGGGTTATTTATCCACAGGTTCTGAGTCGTTCCCAATCGCTAATTACCTCAGGACAGGCTCACCTGTGATTCGCATTCAGGACTTCGATTTATACACCTTGCAGACAGGTCAGCAGAAGCACGAGAAAATAAGTTGTTGATAAAGAACCTTTCGAGTCGCTAAATATCAGTAATTTATTATATTTTCCGGTTCATGATCAATGATCGGTGTATATATAATATGTTGCTCGGCTTGGCTCCGCCCCTCCAGCAAGCGCGCGCTGTCGCGCTGTTGACGTTCGCGAGACGAGGCCGAGGGCGCGTGGTGCGGCTTGAGGAGAACTAGAATAAACAAGAGATATTCATTTTTTAAATATTTTCGTTTAATTAACGATATCTGCCAAACCACGTGCCCTATCACAAATTCCAAAATGACATTTTTGTAGACTGACATGCTGAACAGATCTGTGAAGTTTCCCCTCGATTGGATCAAAAATGAGGGAGGAGCTCGGTTTTAAAGGTTCATGCTTAAAAAAAGTCATAACTCTGAAACCATGTGACGCATGACATCATGCTCGCTGACTTTTTTGTTCGTCATGGGTATGCGATTCTACCTGCAAAGTTTGGCCTTGATCTGTTCAGCCGTTGCAGAGAATAAGGGGTTTTCGTGTTCCCACGAAAAACAATATGGCGGCCGAACCACGTGACCTGTGACGTCATAATTACCATTAAAATATTCTACAGACCGAGTCCATCATATGGTGAAAATTCTATCTCAATCGGTCCTATTATTGCAGAGAAATTGGTTTTTAAAGGAAATTAAAACTTCAAATGGCACTGAGTTAAGGATCATCAGAATTATCAGAATTCCCAAAGTTCAAAGTGCCATAACTTTGTCAAAAATGATCGAAACGTCATGAAGTTCGAACTCGATCTGTAAATTATCATGAGGAAACCATGTGCCAAGTTTGAAATCATTAGCATTAAGCGTTTAGAAAAAAAGTCCGGAAAACTGTCCTTGCTGACAGACTGACGGACAGACGGACAGACGGAGGGACGGCGTGCAAACCTATAGTCCCCTCCGGTGTACACCGGTAGGGGACTAAAAAAGGAACTATAATTCACAGACCGGTGTGTATTTGTTTGTCGCACTACTCCTACTACAGTTCTGGACCAATTACATCCAGGTTTGCTACATAGGATCAGCATGACCCCAATTAGTGCAGCGGAGTGTTTTTAGCTTTGCCGGTGATATTGGGTGGTATGGGGGAGAGGTAGGGACGCAAATTTTCTATGCAAATGTGTATCGTATAGTGCCGCTCCAGGTGGGAGAGGGTATTACATGTCCCCACATTTATAGTGCAGTGTTCCTGTCCCCACATTTTCAAAGGAAGTGAGGTGTTTTTAATTACTGGCAGTGGGCATGTTCTTGCCTCATACACGTAACCCGAGGTTTTTTGTTTTTTCCCGGGAGCGATTGAGGCAGCTGTCAGTTGGCTGTATACTGGCCCAAATAAGGGTATGTCTCAGAAGAATGTGTTGCATGCTTGAACCAGGAACGCCCATGGGGTGGGTTTGAACAATGTATCATCCCTTTTGATCCTTGAAAGGTTTACATTTGAAACTCCCCCAAGATCCATGCACCTGTTGACGGCTGTGAAAATATGGATGTTGTCCAGCAACAGCATCTCGCAGCGAAACCCTTGAACCACCACATGCCTTCTTTAAGGATAGGCTGCCTGGCTGTGGCTGCACCGTTTGCTGCTTCTTGCGTGCAAGCCGAAGTTTCTGTAGTTCCCTGGTGCATCGCAAACGTGCCGACATCTCTGCTGCTGGATAAAAGAAGGAAAACTCAAGGTATGCATTTACAACTCGTGGAGATAAAAAATGCAACAAAAAACAGCATAATAAAAGTAGCTCACAATAAAAGAAAGGTGAAAAGGGTGGAAAAAGAAAGAATAAAAGAAAAATGCAGTTCAAGTACATTGAGAATAGAAAGGCAAAGATATTTTTAAAATCAAACAACTATGCAGATCAGATGTTGATGTGTCAAAGCACCAAATTTACTCATTTATTTTACTCATGCAGCAACATTTACTCCAAGCATATCTGTGAAGGGAAGCCGATTTTGAAAGAAAGTTATTTTAAAAAGCGATACAGTACATCATTAAACTAGAGAGTGCATGGAACATGATACCCTGCACCGCGTTCAAATACATTGCCATATATAATCGTACATCGCCATATTGGCGGCCTCTGCTTCACCCCGATCTGGGATTGACTTTGGCCACGATTCCGCGATATTCTCGCATAAAGTTGGAAAATATCGCATACAATTTTGGCCAGAGCGATAAAAAAATTGCATAGAGTGTCAGTTGTCGCGGTATAGTTTTCAGGCGAAACAGTTTCAAATCGTGTACTTACTACTGCTTTTGTCAGGTCTGGAAGTTGTCAAAGATGAAGCTATTCTAAACTGTAAACAGACCGTAGCCATTTTAATTTCGCTTTCACGCTTTACGGTAGCCGTGACAATGTTTTGCGGCATTAAACGACGGCTTTTCGGCAACCACGTGTTCGCTGTCTGCAGTAGTTTCTGGATTACGCTTTTTCCGAAAATGCCGCCGAAAAAGAGACCTCCGCAACCACAGCCTGATGGGCAAAGTATAAAACGATTCTTTATAGTTACCAGCAGTAGTTCTAACACTGAGGACAACCAGGATGATCCAGCTAGTGACTGTGTGCAGGGCGAAAGCGGGACCGTGGCCAGGGCCGCCACAGTGCAGACAGCTACTTCCGGCAAAACTTTAATAACGTTTCAAGACAGCTGGGTCCTTAAATTCGGAGACTGGCTGAAATATGATGCTGATCAGAACAAAATGTATTGTTCACTGTGTAGATCGGAGAAGTTAGTCAACAGTCTAAGTCAAGGTACAAATAATTTCAAAACGACTACAATAACCCGACATATATCGTCATCTGATCACCAACGAGCGATTGCAGCACCACTGGCGAGAAGAAATCTTCAACTCACGGTTGAGGGGGCTAAATCAAAAGAAGAGGAAAGTATTTTGACGTGTCTGAAAGTGGTGTATTGGATGTCGAAGGAAGCAATTCCCCTGTCTAAGTATAACAGCTCGCTGACCTTGTTGTCAGAGCTTAATACCCCAAATCTGGAGAATTTAAAAGTGAACAAACATGTGACATATGCGAGCAAAACTGATGATTTACTGTCTAAGGTTAAGAACATTGTTTCTTGTCTTATGATAACAATCTATCTTCAGAGAGGCGGACATTGTCATGTGATCAAACAACATGACTTTTGATGTTTTCAATCAGTATTATTAAATGTGATCAAATGTGCTAATTCATGGCAACTTATGTGTTAAACTTATCTGTGGCATGGTTAATCGTTTATGCAATAAAAGCCACAGAGAGTGAGATAGTCTATTTGAATACAGAAAGAAACACACAAGTCTTTGTTTTCTTGACCATGTTTATTTTTAATTAATACCCCGAGAATAATGAGATGTGACGAGCGCGAGTAAAATTTTATCTCAAAACAATTTTGTATAATCCCATCGTGTTTGGAAATAATCTCATTGTTTTGTACACAGGGAGATTTTCTTCCATTGCTAAAATCCTCCAGGATAATCCCTGCCGATACACATGCCACACCCTTTCATGATATGCAGTATATTGATATATTGCATGGTTCTTGGAAGTATTATGAAGGCAATATGTGTTCTACAGTCTTCAAGTATTCATTCAATTTAAATAAAGGTTTAAAGGCACATAAATAAATTAATTCCGGGTTTTACCGCCATTTTCCCCGGTGGATATGACATCACCATATCTAACACGTTACATTAGTTCTTAGCTCTTACATGAGCCTCGATCTCGTATACAAAAAAAGAGGGGAAAAAGCCTGTTTGAGACCTTAAAAACAGTACGCTTCCTGTTTAGAATGGTTTTCAATTTTGTATGACTGCCAGGCAGGTAGACAGATACCACTTTATCTCAGGCCTCTCTGCGCATATGCGATCGGGACGAATTCAGAGCCAAAATGGCAAACTCGTGTCCTGATTCATGTTCCGATTCGTGCTCAAAATATAACATTCGATACAGGCTCTTCCTCGATCATAAACTGATCAGAGACAGACAGACGTTAACCGATTGCTTAAGCCCGCTTTCCGCTTTGCGTACACGGAGTAAATACGCTGAATTTAAATGCAGAAATCGTGGGGGGGGGGGGGGGGGGGGGGGGAGGAAAATGCATCCTGCAATATCAGTAATGAAAATGCAATGAGAAAACAAATGTCAATGAATCAAAAGTACTTTTCGAGAATTCCTTGTCATAACCATGATACACAGGGTGTCCATGAAGTCATTGTGTGACTTTGAATTTTTATAACTTTTAATGTGCACATCTCTCTCGAAAACTCCTCACAACTCTCCAATCTCCTTTGAAAGCTCCACAATTACACCTTGTGATACAATAAACCTACTAGGTATTACCCTCACTTCAAATTTATCCTGGAATCCACACATTACACAAATAGCTAAATCTGCCTCGAAGAAACTGGGAGTCCTGTTCAGATGTCGAAGATTCTTCTCCTCTCAACAGTTGCTTCAACTATATAAAGGATTGATTCGTCCTTATAGAGAGTGCTGCTCTCACATCTGGGGAGGTTCTAGCTCCACATACTTACTGGACAGAATTTAATTAAAAGTAATTTGACTTATCAACTCTGTCATTCTGACCTCAAAACCTGACCCGCTCAAATTACGTCGCAAAGTTGGCTCCCTTTCTCTTTTCTACAGATATTTATTCGGTTTCTGCTCCCAAGAACTTGCTGCCTGTATACCTCCGCCATTAGCGAGACCACGGAATACTCGACAAGCCACTACATCTTATGATTATTGTGTGGCCATTGGCAGCTCAAGAGTGGGCCGTTATGATGTTTGTTTCTTCCCCTCCACTGCCAAACTCTCGAACTCTTTACCTTCCCATGTCTTTCCAAACACTTATGATCTTCCCCTTTTTAAAAAGCAGATTTTCTGCTTTCTCAAAAACTCTTAGACTATTCTCTCCTTCTTCACTTTTCTATCAATGCAGCTCTTTTATTTGGGCCTGGCCTTGATGAGGACTACATAGTCCGTACCTGGAGAATTCTACATTAAAAAAAAAGACATTATAGAAACAAACTAAGTGGCACATCGAAGCATAATTCATAAAGTCTTTTTTTTTGGAAGAAGCAACAGTGAATGATGGACATTACTTTGCAATGTTGTACAATTTGTTTGTCCCAAACTACGATTACATCTTTCACATATCATCTTGTACCAGCAAGACGACGCTACCTATGTGACGGCTCTTGAATGTCTTCCCACAAAAGTGAATCAGTAGACGTGGACCAATTGCTTGGCCACCTCATTCGCCTGACCTGTTGAACTACATTTTATGGGGCTATGTAAAACTGTTGTTAGCTCACCAAAACAAACTCATTATTTGGATGAATCTAGTAGGGCTATGATCACAAATGTAATTCATGAAATTACTCAACAGCAACTTGAGAATTTTTTCAACAAGTTGGAAAATCAGATTGAACTATGTATTACGAAAGATGGTGGTTATGTTGAAGCGTAAAAAATTGAACTGTATTGAACAAAAACTTTGCAAATGATACTTTCATGTACCATTTATAGTTTGTTTATAATATGTGTACATAAAAGGTTATAAAAGTTCAAAGTTGCACAATAACTTTATGGACACCATTTATACTGCTCATTGAAAGTTAAGCATTTATAAATTTCATTTATTTTGAAATCGAATACAAAATTTTCAATTGATTTTAAGCACCTGCAGTTACTGTATTCTCCTTGCTGTGAGATAATTTCCCTCCTAGCCGGTCTGCAGTCACCTGCCTCCCCTCCCCTGCGTTCCTCTCCAAGAGCTTTTATTTATTTATTCTGGCAGAGAATTGTCCATCGTAATGCATTAAAAAAGCAAAATTTGAGATGTATAATAACGTGAGAGATTTCTTCAAGAGGTGCCTCTGGAGAATGCTTCAGAAACAGATTTCTCAATATTACAGACAAATAAAAGCACATCACACTTCATAAACGTATACACAAGGAAATGTTTGGATCTGAGGATATTTGTTTGCAAAAGACAAATGTTGACAAAGGTATGAAACTCTTGAAAAATGAAAATGAATGATAAATGCCTTCAAGATAACTGCGTATGGGTATTCAATCCATTATTAAACCGAACCTAGAGTGTACCTGTAAAACAATCGTCGTCATGATCCTGCTGTAGAGGAAATGTATCCAAGTGGTAAACTGCACGGTGAGTCTTCCTTGCAATATCTGGAGTGACCTCATTTCTAGAAAGATTGCTCTGTAGATTGGTGTGCCCTCTTGATTGTGCGTGCGATGCAGATGCCTGCGCAGCATCATCAGCAGGTAAACCATAGGGAAAAGGTGGCCAGAATGAGGTTTTTCCCACAGAAATGCATTTGTCACCGACAGTGGGATCATCGGAGGCATTGTCTGGTTTTGTAACATGAAATGGAGAAATAAAAGCTTTGCGCCGGTGCCCTGCATGGCCCAGGGAAGCTTCCGATATGCTCTCCGATCTCCCTGTCCGCTCACATATATTTTCATCATGCGCATTCTGAAAAGAACATTGTTTCTTGCTGCTCTCTCACACACAAACAAAAATGCAACAGAAAACATCACTCCAAGATGTGGGATGAGGAGCTCATTTCAGTAGCTTTTCAGAAGCCAAAGTCACAATTATTGGTTATGTATTTAATTGTCACCGATGATGTAATGTAGTTCATCAAATGAAGTTTTGCAATTTTAACGTAGTCCCCATTTTAGCAAACCTACTCATGTCTTTCCATTCAGGAAAGGGAACATATTTGGATGATTATAGAGTTAAATTCCGACATTTTACCAATAATAAAGTAGGTGCTGCCAAGTTGCTGCAACATTTGCAAGTCCCAAAAACTATTGACATCATTTTCACGCAATCCTTTTCAGCACAATAATATAATCCCCACCATGTATCAGAGAAAGGACTGGTCGCAAATGGTTTGAGAATAAAACTGTGGATTTGTTTGCAGCAGCGATCTCCAAGCACATCTGTCACAAAAATAAGAAATACTTTTCATACAAGGCTTCATTATTGCCAAAACAGCAATGTTAATGTGAAACTAATGCCTGTGTTTTGCTGCAAAATAAAATAACGAGGAATGGAAACAAAAGAAGCATACGGTTAGGGTCACTGAGGCAGGGCGGTCGAGCAACTTTGGAGTGAACAATCTCGTTTTCAAACTGAGAAACCAGCTTTCGCTTATCAGGCTGTTCAGCTACAAACAGAAGACAACAAGACACATTATTGCATGAAACTATTAAACAGAAGTATTGTTTGTTTGTTTGTGAGAAAAACAAAATCGCGCCTGTGTCCGAAGGAAGCACTTCAGTTTGGCAGATTTATTAATATGGAATAGGCAAGGCCTATAAATCAACAAAACCCCTTAGAACCCTTTAGAACTCATTAGAATTACCCCTTAGAACCCTTTATAATCACCATTTATATATATATATATATATATATATATATATATATATATATATATATATATATATATATATATATATACATACATATATATATATATATATATATATATATATATATATATATATATATATATATATATATATATATATATATATATATATATATACATATATATATAAGTTCAAAACACACCTGGTCACAAGTGTGCCACACTGACTGGGTCCTCAATCGAGGTCCTCAGCATCATCCCGTTTCAGCCCTTCAACCTCGATACGGTCAGCTAAGGTGGGCCAGCGGGGGCACATACACATCCACATGCAGCAACTACACCTGGATGCATACATACCCCCACCCCCAGCCAGTGCGAACGCAGACTACAACAGCAACACCCCCACATCCAGAATCCACAGTACCAAACAAACATGGTGGAACACTCAAACACACACCTTTATACCCTTCACCACTCACCAACAAAACACAGCAGATCATTCATACACACACATCCACACACAACACCAACCAACCACCTACCCTTACAACATACACCACTCAAAAACACACACACTCATGCAAAAATTCATTCATGCAAAAACACAACCCCTCACCCACTCACTCACATACACAAAATAAGAAATAATAATAGTAACAAAAAAAAAAAAAAAGCAAACCACACACAACCAACCACCTACCCTTACCAACATGCACCACTCATGCAAACATGCAAAACCATTCATGCAAAACCACCCACTCATGACCCACTCCCTGCAACACACACACACACACACACACACACACACACACACACACACACACCTCCATTTCTATTCTGTAACCTCAACCTACACTGTTCGATGTGCCTCCATAAACTTCCTCCATATCCAAAATGAGCCTTTCAAGGCAACCTGGGCCACCTTGTCACACATCCTCCTTCTTTCTGTCCCACACACTCCAAGCCGAGCAAGAAATGCAGAAAAGGAATTGCCAATATACCCTCTACACCCCACCTCAAATGGCTGACACGAAACTCGCCAACCCTTCTCCCGGCACTCTGCCTCCAGCTCACTGTACTTTGCTCTCTTCCTCTCGTGCACCTCCTCCATGTTCTCTTCCCAAGGAACAGACAATTCCCCTAAGATGACCTGTCTTGTTGCACCTGACCAAATGACAATGTCAGGCCACAGCCTTGTCACACAGATCTCCTCTGGGAATACCAATTGTGGCTTTAGGTCTGCCACCACTTGCCAATCACAAGCATCTGACAGCCCTCTTGCTTTCCACCTCCTCCTCTTTCCACCTCTTACCACTTGGCCCTCCTTGACAAACCACACCTCTCCCCCATCAGTCTCCTTCTCCACTCTTCTCTCTCTCGACCTCAGCACCTCTTGTTGCACCATCTGCACCACCACTGCCAGCACCTGATCATGTCGCCACCTGTATTGTCCTGCTGCCAATGCTACTGAACATGCACTCAGTGCATGCTGCACCGTTCCCATACCTCCACACAAATAACATCTCTCCTCCTGCAACAACCCCCACGATCTCAAGTTTACTGGTGACGGAAGCACATCATATATTGCCCGCAACAGGAAATTCAACAATATTGGCTCCATCCTCCAAATCTCTTGCCACTTCAACATCCTCACCTGCACACCTTCCCACCTAGTGCACCTTGCTTTGCCTGACTGACTGCTTTCACATATGCACTCAGTGCATGCCTCCTCTTCCTTTCGCCCCTCCTCTTCCTTTCTTCTCTTCTTTCTATATATATATTTGACTGGCTCTGGCAAAAGCAGACACTTGGGGGCAAAAATCAAAACTGAGATTTTGATATCATCCGATTCCCCATGCTTTTCTCTTTCATTTGATATATATACATTATGTTAATTGGATGAAAATTAACGAGGTTATGATATTTTAATGACAATTCTATTTGCGTTTAAACAATGGAGAAAATTAGGTTCAAAGTAGCCAATACAGTTCACACGCACAAAGAATGTGCACACGTAGAGCTTTTCATTCATACCAAACATGATCTGACCTCTTCTTCACCATTCCAATGATCTTTCTTTGTCTATCCCCACTCTGTCCAATTCTTTTTTGCATTTTCCTGCCCTTTTGTCATTTTCCCAGTTGTTGGTGTATATTTCTTGGTATTTCTTTTTATTTATTTATTTTGTCTTTTTTGCAATTGTTGTGGCTGTATTTGTTGCCGTTTCATTTTCCTGTGTGGCATCTTCTATTCGCACCTGTTTTTGGAAATTGTTTGTAAGGTGAGTTAGGGATACTTTTTCAGGTTCGTTGTGTTCATGTTTGTTTACAAATTGCATCCAATAGTCTGTTGAGCATTTCACATACTCAGCTAGTCCTACACACTTCGCTCTGTGCACCTGGTTGAGTTCCATCAGGCCGCTCCCTCCCTCTAGTCTCGGCAGGTACATTCTCGGGATGCACTGGTTTTTGTAAAACATTTTGTGGATGGTAAGGAGTTTTCTGGTTTTGATGTCGAACTTGTTGATTTCTGATTGGGCCCAGTTTATTATTCCGCAGCTATATTGAAACACTGGTACTGTGAGCTGGTTTATGGCTTTGATTTTGTTTCTTGGGGAGAGGTATGTTTTCAGGATAAGCTTCGTTCTACATAGGTATTCTTTGGCGATTGTTTTGCGCATTTGATTGTGACATATTTGGTGTCCCTCTTCTACTCCGAGGTATTTGTATGTTTTCTAACTGCTGTATTGTTGTTTTAAGGTCAATTTTTATGTTGTCTGTTTTTGTTGGTTTACCTAGTACAAATGTGCACCTGGTGCACTTGTCTCGTCCAATTTCCATTTGAATGTCCTCAGAAAGCTGGTTTACTAGTTTTAGTTGTATGTGTGCGCGTGTGCGTGTGTTCCGATTCACCGACCACACCATCTGACCTACAGGACTCTAAATTGGCCTCAAGTGTGTCCATTCCTCCAGGATGGTTTTGTACTTCTTCTTTTTTTGTATACAAGATTGAGGCTCGTTTAATAGCTTTGACCTTGCCCTGTCCCATCACCCCAACCCTGACAACTCCACCCCTTCCCATCCTCACCCCAACCTCAGGTTAACCTAGCTGACCAGGTATCTCCCCACCCCACTACCCTTCCCCTCACCAACGATTCCACATTTCTCCCGATCCCCCCCCCCCCCCTACACCGCCTCCCCCCCCCCCCCTACACACACACACACACACACTTCCCTAGGTGTACAATGGGTATTTCAGCTCATATGTGTGTGTGTGTGTGTATATATATATATATATATATATATATATATATATATATATATATATATATATATATATACATACATACATACATACATACATACATACATACATACATACATACATACATATATATATATATATATATATATATATATATATATATATATATATATATATATATATATATATATACATATATATATACGTATATATATGCATTAGCTCCATCATGTTAAGATGAAGGGAGAACACAGGAAAAGCACCAAACATCTGATTGTAGTTAACATACCCATTAATTTGTAGTTGATAAAATACAAATGTTTACCTTCAAATGATCTTCGTCTTTTTCGGCCTTCAATGTGTACTTTGACATTCCCAGTTATCTCTTGAGAATTGTTTTGCACAATGAACTCATCATCCAGGAAACCCTGCAAACTCTCATCGTGAGCCTGATTAAACACCAATTCTCGTGAATAACTTTCCATCAATTCATTGCCATTATCATTTGAATGTCTTCCACCAGTGTCATCTGAGAGCCCATGATAGAGATTGGTCTCGTTTTCTCCCATTCTGGGCATGACACTCTGTGGCAAACTACTTTTGACAGTTTCAATTTTCTCTGCATCTTCATTCAAATTCTCTCGTAATTTGCATGCATGTTGCAGTGAATCTGCAGATACACCTGTATCGACCCCTCTGCTTGTACTAAAGGTGGGGAAATAACTTTCAGCAGTCGAGTTTGGCAATCCCTCTTCGCAGATGTTCAGATCTACGTTTCCTGCAGGTTTCCCCAGACCATAATCCTGTTTACTTGGGACTTTCAATTGAAAATGTTTCGGTTCTAGCTTTTTAAGGCTATCTACCTGCTCTTCACAATACATGGATTCCTGGAGAAGCCCTCGTGCTGTATTTAAAGCTTCATCTGAAACAGTAATACTTTTCCCACTTGCTGTATGAAAGGCAACAGCACAACTTTCTATTTCTGAGGACTTCATGCCGTCAATCCAGTTACCATTGGAGTTCTCATCTTTACTTTGGATACATGTGCCTTGACAAGAAACAGCATTTGGAATTAACTGCAAGTCCTCCAGACTGCTACCCACTTGGCTACTACTGAACATATGCTTGACACTCTGCAGTGAAGATTTTTGAACACGGACTGCTTTCCCACCAGCAGTTGTGAAACAGGAGGCACCTTTCCATTTTACCTCTATAGATGGAAAATGCTCTGTCTTCACAGGAAGTGAAGGGTCATTAGCAAGAAGAGGTTTGGAGACGTGAATAAAGACGTTGCTTTTTGCCAAGTTTGTGGAAATCTCCTTTTTGGACATATCATCAGTAATATATGTTGCAGAATGTGCAGGATTTCTTGAACACTCTTCTTCAGCACATTGACTTTTGCACTGGTTTGCATCAATGTCACTCTTTTCACAACTATCGCACACTGGTAATTGAATGGCTGAGACATTTGCCTCCAAAATTGCACTTTTGACTTCTCCCTCATGTTCAGAAATATCGTTACCCCCACCAAGCACTTCACTAACAGTGATAACAGTTTGTTTAACAACTGGATTTTCATTTCTAGTCGGTTCATTTTCACCTTTGTCGTCACCCAATTGTGGTATCGATTGCATGTACAAATGAGGTTCCATTTCATCTTCACAATAATCATGAGAAAAAGATTCACTCACTTTTGGAAATACAGTTTCTGAAACCTTTACCGAATTACCACCAGCCGGAGATAAGGAGGTAGGAAACTTGGCAAAAGCCTTTGGAACTGAAAACCTTATTAAACTCGCATCTTTACATCGTGCATCAAAAGTTGTACTGACCGAAGGATACTTCACATCAGACAAATGGCCTTCGCTCTGTGGGCAATCTGAAAAAGTGGCCAAGGAATCAACAATTGGTTTCCCAGGGTTGGATTTGAATTGACCGTACGAAGATTCTAACGCACTCATGGCTTCTTCAATCTCTTCCATCTGGCTACCCGTGAGTTCTTCTCTGGGGAACGCGCTCGACTGATCAATTGCCAAAGTGACAGAATGCTGTGCATTACTTCTTTCAAGAGAAATATTTAATGGATGCTTTTTATCATTTTCATCATGCATAGGTTCTTCAAAACCACTATTCACATCAACATCATGACCAAGATCGACCTGATTACAAAGTGAGGGAATTTCATCAATGTCACCGAGGATCTTCCTCGCCCTCTGAAGGCTGGAAAAAGACAAACTGATTGACTTTTTAGATGCAGTTTCGAAACCACTTGGAAACGTGGTAACATCATCCTTAATCAACATTTTATCTAAATGCGCACAGGATATGGATCTTTCTTTACTCAATGGCAACTGCATACAATTTGTTTTTTCTGCATCAGGCCTTCTCTCTTGGAAGAGATCAAGTGCTGATCTATGAACACCAGGGAAATCCTTGACCAATGATGGACGCTTAAATGGCTGAAATCCCTTTGAAAGTTTGTTGCTTTCCATAGATGAGTTCCAGATTTTTGGCATTTTATCTGACAGAGACAAAAATGCATCCCTGGTAGGACTTCCTGTCGATGTAGGCATCTCATTTGCCAAGGGAAACATTTTGCTCCTGTCACATGGCACTTTGAATAGATTAGGCTCATCAATGTCTTTCATGACATCCTGCATAAGGCTTTGTGCCTTGGTCATTGCTTCAGCGGATACTGTAATGCACTTTTGGTTAGCAGTTTGAAATCCAGAGAAACAATGAGGTGAAACAAAACGACGGTCTTTATCAACAGCATCTTCTACTACATCACTGAGCAAACTGTCGCCTATGGTTCCAAATTTGTGTACATCGTCTGGTAAATTCGGAAGCACACCTGGTTCCTTGCTCTTGTGATTCACTTCATCAAGTTCATCACAGCAGGCATTTTCTATGCCAGAAAATGTGTTTTTATTGTTATTTAAAGCCTTTGTAGATATTACAATTGGATTAGCAGATGCAGTCTGCAAATCACTGACATTTTCAAGTCCAGATTTCTGTTCAACATTCATTTTATACAGAGAAAAAAGAGATGTTTCACTCACTACTGGAGATTTTTCACTTAAGTTAGGAGGGTTTAAAATAACAGCTGAAGAATGACAAGCTTCTCCAGTTTCTTCTTGATCGTTGTGTATGCAACCATCAATGACCTCTAAAAGTGACAAGTCTGACATCTGGTCTGTAGAATTAAACTCCTGAACCCAAATTTGCTCCTCTACATCAGAAAAACTGGCAGTCGTTTTCACTCTGTTTGCTTTTACCTTGCTTTCAGACTCCGAATCTAATGCATCAACATTGTCCTTGGTCACCTCCTCTCCTTCCATGGCATTACAGAAATGGTACTGGTTGCTGTCCACAAAAGGATCATTGGGCATCGGTGACTGCCGTTCAGATTCAGGCTCATTGAAATGCAATTCATTTGAAAGTCGCACACCTTGCAAGCATCTGCGCCGCTTCACCGCCAGCTCAGACGGTGGATATCTGGATTTGGGCGTGCTGGAATCTGCCATTGTACTATAAGTTTTAGCTGCACATGGAAACTGCACCACATTTGCAGAACTCAGTATAGGGCTAATGGAGCACGAACCAAAAGAACTATCTATAGCGCCACATGCAGTCGTCGGTATATATGGTGCATTTTTCTCTCCCAAATATTTTGATGATTTGCTCCTTTTTGATGCGTCTTCCAAGATACGAGAAGGCAATGTTTTTCGCTGATCAAGTTTAGCTTGCTTTTCCTTGCAAACGCTTAAAGTAGTGACACCTGCAAAACATAAAAAGGTAAGATGCATTTGACAACAGCAAACACAAACTCAAAATAAAAAGCAATGCAGGTCTAACACATTCTGCCAAAAAAGTCGGGTTGCAACAATACCTTTAATATCGTTTCTGGTTTTGAATCTCTGCTCTGGCACAAGTGAAACAAATCATTACATTACCAGCTGTAATAAATAAGTATTGAACTTCAATTAAACAGATGTGTTAAATAATACTTCATCCACGTAAAGGTTATCAATGGAATTAAAACTGTACAACTAAACAAACTGAAAAAGTAGAAACATTCAATGAATGAATGTATTTACAAAAGGGGACAAGTGGGACATTAGTGTCACAATAACCCGACTTCATGATATATGATTAGAGCAGGGGTTCTTAACCTTTTTCCCTGTCAAGACCCCCAACAGATTGCCCACAATGTCCCCAAACCCCCTTCGCCAGACTGTTGACTGACCAACGCGCACCAAAGGTGCGCATTGCTAGGGGGGACTGGGGCCATGTCCCCCTATAATTTTCTGGATTTCTCGGTGCTCTGTGGTGCATTCTGAGGGGTGTTTTTACTTTAATTGCCTATTTATTTGGATGAAAATTGGTAACTTATTACCCAGAAAATGGGCCACGTTTGGGGATCCTCTTCTGATCACCAGTCCCATTAGGTTCCAGTGTGACTTCAAAATATCTCAATAGCTTAGTTTTACATATGGATAATTAGGAACAGAACAGGAAAGAAAATCATTAGGATTTATTTCTTTTATTTCTATACAGAACAGGAAGCCTATTTATTTCTTTGCTTGTTCACAAAGAAGCAAAACAAATGAAACTAAACTAAAACATGCAAGTTTTATGCAAGCTGTTTTACTAATCTAGTGAGATTGTTGCTGCTGTTTTCGTGCAATCAGAATATGGAATGGGGCACAGTTCGTGACAACGCCACTCGCATATCATCGGACACATCAATTCGATTTCTCCACTTTGATTTCAGGTTCAATAATGCAGAGAAACCGGTTTCACAGAGATACGTAGTTGTGAAGGGAACCAACACATTCATTGCCCTCTTCGCCAAGCTAGGGTAAGCTGCTATCTGCTCACACAAAAACTGCTAAAAATCCAGCCCAGCCTTTCTGAAATCAGCTTTCTTTCTTTGATCTTCTTGGAACTCGATCAAATCATCCTTCACTAAATCGTTGTCACTCATCGTAGAAATATCAAACGAGAAAGGGTTCTGGATCCAAACGGATTCCGTGCTAAGATCATCAATATCTGAGAAGTAACCCTCAAAATTGATACTTAGAACTTTCAAATGGTCCTTGACTTCTTGAAGTATTTCCCCAGGCAATACCTTTTCATCTTCTCCATCAATAATGATATCGCCAAGGATTGGAAAGTTTGCCAACACGGCGACTCCAAATAGGTAATTTCTTCGTGAATGCCACTAACTTTCCCCTGGCTTGAATAATGTCCACATCCCTTCCCTGCATCGACATGTTCAAGTCTTTGAGGTGACCGAAAATATCGGCCAAATATCCCATGCCAACAATAAAATGCTAATCTTCAAAACTGTTCGCAAGAGGGGATTGTTGATGCCTGAGGAATTCGAGAATTTCTTCCCGAAGTTCCACGACACGTGCGAAAACACGACCACGAGATAGCCAACGTACCTCTGTGTGGTACAGTAAAACACAATGTTCCGCCCCAATATCATCACAAATTTTTTGAAATAGTCGATGATTTAATGCCCATCCACAAATAAAGTTGACTGTCTGCATGACTATTACCATCACTTCGTTCAGTTTCTTTGACAACGTTTTGGACGCCAAGGCTTCGCAATGTAGAACACAGTGTGTGGTCAACACATGTGGAGCTTTCTCCTTGACCAGAGCGACGAACCCAGATTTCTTGCCAATCATGGCAGGAGCTCCGTCCGTGCAAATAGACCCAAACAAATCCCATGTTAACGCATGGTGATCAAAGAACAGTTCGATCAACTTGAACACATCCACTCCTTTAGTTGTTGTTTCGAGTCATTCGCATAATAAAAATTCTTCCTTGAGTTTCATTTCATGAACGTAGCGGACGAATACGAGCAATTGACAGTGGTTTGAAACAGCAGTCGATTCACAGAGCTGCATGCTAATTTTTGCAGGACTGTTTTTAATCTCGCTGACAACTTGTGTTGCTATGTCCTGACTCATGTCTCCAATTCTCTGGTGTACAGTGTCGTTGGACAAGGACACCTGACTCAATCGCTTCACAGCATCCTCTCCCAGCACGATTTTAACCATCTCCAATGCACAGGGCTTCACTAGGCTTTCTCCGATTGTGTGGGGCTTCTTTTCCTTGACAATCATGTAGAAACTTTGTAGGAGACTTCTAGAAGAGGCTTCCCAGTGGGAACAAACCCATGCGATGAAAGAGTTCCTTTCTGATCATAACGAAGTCTTTTCACCTTGAAAGCATCAATGGAGGTGTAAACATGATCCCTGTGTTTGCTTTGGAGGAGTCCTGATGGCTTCAAATTTCCATTGCTCATTACCAAATTGCAAAGCATGCATTGGGGGTTATCAATTCCATCTCCTTCTTTCACACAGGTGAAGCCAAAGCGAACATAGTCATCATTCCAATTCCGTATTTTGACAGACGACATCTTGCAACACATCTGTAGAAGAATAATAAGAAAACAATTAACAAACGCCACAGAAGATAAAACGTGAAATAAAGTATTGGCCACTCACACCGAAAACAACAGTAAGAGATGTACAGAAGATTAAGAAATTCCTCACACTATACTACTTCAACGTACCCAATCAATCAACTTTCGCAGCTCAATCAATTTTCACGGACTGGGTGTTTACGGACACGGATATCCGGCCGCCCCATTTATGTTATTGCATTATAATGAATGTGAATGCCCTATTTATATTTAAATATACTTTGAAAACTTTGGATATCTTCAGATAAGTGGGCTTACTACTCACTTGTTTTGCAAATGTTTTCACCAGAATCAAATTGAGAATGAGGTCGTAATTGCCGTATATTCGGTTCTTCACCTGATGTCCTAATGGCCTACAATCTCACGTAATGTAGGGCCTACATTACGTGACAGCACATTGGCTCAGTGTGAACTATGACCCGCCCTAATCGCTATGTAAATTGTCTCATTGTCATGTCAATCATGCATTGTAATCCGGCCATAAAAACATTGCCTCAAACAGGGAGCCATGATTATAATGGGGTCCGCAAGGCTAACCCCCACTCTAACGGGGGAAAATGGCCTTAAAACGATCATTCATTATAATTTATTACGAGTCCCATACCCCCAGATTTTGATCCCCATACCCCCAAGCGGTATGGATACCCCAGGTTAAGAACCCCAGGATTAGAGCATCCGCTCTGAGTCTGGCAGGTTTAAGGTTCAATCCAACCCTGGTAGAGGACTTCAAAATCGGTACTGTTTCTTCTTTGCTTGATGCTCAGAATCGGTGAAAGAGCACAGGTTGGCATTCGTGGGGAAGAGGAAATTTCTCCTTAATTACTCGGCTGAATGCGGAGAAGAAAAGCGACATCCATCATAAAAATGGTGTCACTGGCACCCAGAGTATTCTGGAAGTGCCGTTACTTCACCCAAGCTCAGTCGGTGCGTTTGTCTGAAATCAAGTCTCGTGTTATCTCATGTTTGTCGACACGTGTTTGTGCAATTTTTGTTACAGCTCATTCATGAGCCTTAAACTGTGTCGAAGAACAAAAAAAAATTGGAATGAGTAAGTTGGTGAAAGCAAATTTGGATTAGCCTGACTTGACCATTAATATGCCTCAGTGTACTAATGGACTAGAGTACTAGACGGATTTCTGAGAAATGTGAATGTCAGGTGCATTTTTGGGTAAAACTTGGGAACCTCACTTTTAAACATAATTAGGGTATGCTGAATTCGATTAACCAGGTTCCTAAGCCGAATTTTGAGTTTTTCACCTTCTAATTTGCATAAACAAAATGGCCGCCAAATTTCCATTTTTGGACAATTTCTTTGAACAAGCATTTATATATCATGAATATACATGCAGCTCATTTACTTTAACTTTACAACTTTTACCCCAAAATGCACCTAGAAGCTTATGCATGGCCTTTTTCCATAAATCCGCCTCGTCCATAATATAGTGTGAATTTATACACACGTGTCAACAAGAAAATCCCCCCAAGCTTGTAAATAAACACCCTCTTGTTAGGTACTAGAGTAGGCAGGACGTTCTACCCAAACTAAATGGCTCTAGTCCATATCTGGTGCGTACGGCAGTTTCGCTCGGTTGCTTCTAACTGTAATAAGATCAGTATGCACCGAGGATGCAAAACCCATATTTGAAAGCCCGTCACCCCAGGTAAATGGTATTTAGATAGAGGACCCAAGAGGGATTCGGTCGACTAATTGGCATTCGCAGATGCCTATCAACCCACACAGGATGCGGAATTATCCGTGTCTGGGAGAAACCGAAGCACTTCCCCTCATAGTAGATCCCGGGAACCCAGGGCCGTAACAATACGTAAGCAAAGTTTTGAGAGGGGCGGGATGGTTTAATGGGTGTTGAAAAGATCGTTGTTTTGGATGGGATGACTTGTGATGGTGGTGAACAGCTTTCTTGGAGACCTGGAGGGAAGAATGAGATTGAAGAGAGAGTGGAAGGTGGTTCCATAGGGGGGAAAAACGAGGAATAAATGAGTGGAGGTGAGTAGTAGTTCTGGGTTTAGGCAGTTTCACTGGGAGGGGTTTGCTGGTGGACCGTGTACATCCTGGAGATACATGGGGGGGGGGGGGGGAGGGGAGAGGGGGAGACAGAGCACAGAGAGGGCAGAGGATGCAATACCAGATATGAGGCAGAAGAAGACAGAGACCATCAACCTGTTGGCTATGGTGAAGTGATAGGTCCATAGACTCAGCTTCATCGCAAGAGGTTCCAATTATTTTCACAGCCTTGGTTTCCACGGAGTCAAGCCAAGCAAGATACGAGTCAGGAGAGGCAGCCCAAATGGGAGAGCATTTCTCCATCAAGTTACGGATGAAAGCCTTGTACGTGGATAGGAGCTCGGGTGTAGCAAGAAACGATTTTGCATGATGGAGAATGCTCAGTCTGGCTTTGGAAGCCAACTTTGAAATGTGACTTGCCCAAGAGAGATTATGGCTGAGAGTGAGACCCAAGAGTTTGAATGACGGAATGATCTTTGAGAGGGTTGTTAAGAAAGTAGACGGGAGGATTTGCCATCCAGCCATTTCGGATAGACAGAGTGAGTGTGTGGGATTGCTCAGGATTGAAAGACATATTCCAAGTGTTTGCCTATTTGTGATTTTGTCAACGTCTGAGGAGAGGTACAAGGCTGCTGCCTGCCTGTCAGAAAGATGAGGGATGACAAGGTCGAGGGTTTTTTTTTTTTTATACAGAATCTCGGCTCGTGTAAGAGCTAACACATTGAACATGAAAACATGCACAGACACATAAAACATGCAATGAAGGGAGCGGGAGACAAGAGGGGGGAGAGAGGGAAGCTTACAAGCACAACAGAAGAGAACAAGGACGTCAGTAGATCTGTGGAAGGGGGAGGGCTGAGGGAGGAGGGAGGGGTACACAGTACAAAGCAAATGAACACTTCTAGGAATTTCAGGAAAGAATTTGGGGATTTAAAGAGGCGGATTTGGGGTGTTTTAACAGGGGTAGAAAAGATCTAGGTTTTGGATGGGGGAAGACAAAAGATGGTGGTGAACAGCTGTTTTTGAAGACCTGGAGGGAGAAGATGGATTGAAGAGAGTGTGGGAGTTTGTTCCAGAGGCGGGAGAAAAGAGGAATGAAAGAGTGAAGGTGAATAGAGAGTCTTGATTTTGGCAGTTTCACCAGAAGAGGGTTGCTGGCAGATCTTGTGCATCCTGCAGGAATATTTGGGGGACAGTGCCCAGAGAGAGCTGGGGGAGCAAGGCCGGAGAGGAGTCGGTAAAAGACAGAAAGACCACCAACCTGCCTGCGGTGAGTAAGTGAAAGGCCCTCAGAGTTAGCTTGAGATAATGAGACCCAAAAGCTTGAGCGACACAACTTCTTGGAGAGGATTGTTAAGAAAGTAAATGGGAGGGTTGGGAATGTTGGGATGGGAGGGAATTCCCATGTTTTAAACGCACACCATGGTAAGGTGTATAGAACAGCTTAATAGCAGTGGAGTCAGCAAAGAGATAAAAGGGATTTTCCAAAGAGTCAGAGAGATCATTGATGAAGATTAGGAATAAGATGGGGCCGAGGACACTACCTTGGGGTACTCTGGCCTTAACAGAGAGAGAAGATGAAAGAGTTCTGTTGAGAGCCACATGTTGACTACGAGAGTGGAGGAAGTCAGGAGTCCAAGAGTGGAGCTGGCCTGGATTCCTTTGGTAGACAGTTTGGAGAGCAAGGCAGGATGCCAGACTGTATCAAAAGCTCAAGATATTATGACGTGCTCCTCCCCAAACCCCGGTCACGGTCTACCTCTGAGCCCCGAGAGGAGTCACGGCAGAAAGATGTGTTATTCTGTATGTCAAAGATCAATGGTGAAACCACACCAATTGTTACCAACAAACAAGTATTGTATTAAGGTCACACGAGAATAACAGTACAATAACAATATTAATCAATTGTACATTGTACAACCAATATATCATTCCTATGATGGTACCATCAGTTTCGTACAATATAACTCACTGTGCTCCAAGTGAGCGAAAATAACATTCCCAATGTCTCTGTCCCAGCTTCAAACCAAAGTCGATCCACGCTTCAGTGATCTTCAGAACGATGTTGTATCGAGACCAGAATCCCGCTCGGTTGACAGTCACACTGCCAAAGATAGGCAAAAGTGTCCTCAAGAGGCGACTGGGAAATCACACCTTCGGGTATGGATGTTCAACGG